>NC_062282.1:147515453-147818483 GCF_902655055.1 Lutra lutra
TTATAAAGCTGCTTTGGGGGGGCGCCTGGGTGGCTCAGTGGGTTAAGCCTCTGCCTTTAGCTCCGGTCATGATCCCAGAGTTCTGGGATTGAGCCCCACATCAGGCTCTCTGCTCAACAGGGAGCCTTCTTCCCCCCTTTTCTGCCTGCTGCTCTGCCTCCTTGTGATCTCTCTCTCTCTCTGTGTTAAATAAATAAATAAAATCTTTAAAAATAAAATAAAATAAAGCTGCTTCAGAGCTTTCTTCACACACACTTTTTTCACCGGTATCCCTGATCCTATATGTTCCCTCGTAGGGCAGTAGAAAGCCGCTTAAGGAATAGTCCATAACCAGCTTCTGCTGTTTCTACAAATAACTGGTATAAAATATACCATGTATTTAGGAAATGACATCTAATTAGAGCCAACACAGGACAACTTTCTGAGGGAGGCCCGGGCCACATTCACAGGCCCAGCAGACAGGGGTATGGGTGGGTGGTGGTTCCCTTAGTATCCAAGGGTAGAGTGTGAAAATAACCTATTTTAGCCTCCATATTTGGTGGGGGGAGGGTGTCTTTGGAAAAGAAAAGTCACATGTATTGTTAATTGCAGAAGGAATGGTTTTGTGGTTTGGGTATTATTATCTCTTCTAGGTTCACAAGAACATGAAAGCACCTATAAATAAACTCCAGGAAGTGGAAGATACATTACAAAGTATCTTTGTAGGTTTTCAACGTAATAATTAGAATTCCTGCCTTCTGAAGGGAGGACAGCTTTACAGTGGAAAGGGCTCTGATCTTCATTTCTCTGTTGCTGAGTGTAGTCCCTCCCCCAGCCTGGGGTGGGTGGGGGTGGGGTAAATTGGGGTAGTGGTGAGACGAGGTCTTAGCCAAACAAAACTCAGGAGCCTGAAGAGTGAAGGAGGGTTGTGTGAGAGGAGGGTTTCAGAAGGGCAATGTTCCAAGCAGAGCAAACCCTTGCAAGTGAAAAACATTCCTTACTAACCAGTCAGGGTCCTTCCGTATTTGTATGTAGTTCCCTCTGGAGCAAAGGCACATAAAGTTAAAAAAAAAAAAAAGGTGATGATTTCATTAAATGCTGACCTTGGGTTTGGCACGGTGTTAGGCACATCTCATAGATTAGTTCATATAGTAACAGTAATTCAGTGAGGTAAATCCCATTGGTATTCCCACTTACATACGGGAAAACTAGGGCTTAGAGGGAGGGAGCATTTGGATTAACAAGGGGCCACTCGGAGATTAGAAATCAGACGATTTGACTCTAGAGGCCGTGCAGTTAATCATTCTGGAACATGCAGCACACGTGATTCTTTCGAGCCCTGCCCAAAGTGTATATAACGGGCTCCAAGGGAAGGCAATGGCCGGTTACAATAATGGGTGGTGGACATGGGAGGGGTCTGTGAGTTTCTTTTCCCTTTTTCTGGCCCTATCCATTAAAAAAAAAAAATCAGGGGTGCCTGGGTGGCTCAGTGGGTTAAAGCCTCTGCCTTCGGCTCAGGTCATGCTCCCAGGGTCCTGGGATGGAGCCCCGCATCGGGCTCTCTGCTCAGTGGGGAGAGCCTGCTTCCTCCTCTCTCTCTGCCTGCCTCCTCCGCTCTCTCTGCCTGCCTCTCTGCCTACTTGTGATCTCTGTCTGTCAAATAAATAAATAAAATCTTAAAAAAATATCAAAATATATTTGACCAATGTTATTGTGCAAAGTTAAGGTGTACTTGTTGACTTCATGCATTTACATAACGCAATATGATTGCCCTGGCTGTTGCCACCTCTGTCTCATCGCATAGCATTTGTTTTCTGTGGTGGGAATCACTAAAATCTTGTCTCTTAGCAAGTTCGATTTTTTTTTAAAGATTATATTTATTTATTTGACAGAGAGAGGTCACAAGTAGGCAGAGACGCAGGCAGAGAGAGGGAGAGGAGGAAGCTCCCTGATGAGCAGAGAGCCCGATGCGGGGCTTGATCCCAGGACTCTGGGATCATGACCTGAGCCGAAGGCAGAGATGCTTAAATGACTGAGCCACCCAGGCACCCCAGCAAGTTTAATTTTTATAATACAACGTTGTTCACTGTAATCATTATACTGTACATTAGATCTCTAGGACTTCTTTTCCTGTTTTCTTTTTCTCTCCACCACCCAAGGATCCTTCTTTTTATTAGTTTATTTAATTTTTAACTTTAAGTAAAGTGGACACAATATTACATTAGTTTTAGGTGCACAACCGTGATTCAACTTCTCTAAACATTAAGCTGTACTTACCCCAAGTGTAGCCGCCATCTGTCACCATGCACCGCCATTACATGATCATTGACTCTGTTCCTTATGCTGTGCCTTTTATTTCCATGACTTATTCATTCCATTGTGGAAGCCTCTGTCTCCCACTCCCCTTCACCCACTTTGTCCATTCCCCCACTCCTCTCCCCATGAGCTTGATCTTTGCATTCATAGGTCTCATTCTGCTTTGTGTTTATTCATTTGTTTGGCTTTTTGAATTCCACATATGAGTGAAGTCATATGGTATCTTTCTTTCTCTGTCTGACTTTTTACTTAGCATAATACCCTGTATATCCATCCATGCAGTGACATATGGCAAAAATTCCATCCTATTTACAGCTGTGTAATACACACACACACACACATACACACACACACAAAATTGGGTTGTTCCCATATCTCAGCTACTATAAATAATGCTGCAATAAACAGGGATGCATATATCTTTACAAATTAGTGTTTCATTCCTTTGGGTAAATACACAGTAGTGGAATTACTGGATTGTATGTTGTTACTATTTTTAATTTTTTGAGGAACTCTGTAGTGTTTTCCATGGTACCTGCACCCAATTTACATTCCAACAGTACCTGAGGGTTCCTTTTCCCCCACATCCTTGCAAAAATTGTTATTTCTTGTCTTTTTTATTTTAGCCATTCCGACAAGCATGAGGTGATATTTCACTGTAGTTTGGATTGGCATTTCCCTGATGATGGGTGACGCTGAGCAACTTTTTATGTGTCTGTTGACCATCTGTATATGTCTTCTTTGGAAAAATGTCTATTTGCATCCACTGCACATTTTTTAATTGGATTGTTGTGTTTTCCTGGTGTTGAGTTGTACAAGTTCTCTATATATTTTGGGTATTAATCCCTTATTGGATAGATTGTTTGCAAACATCTTCTGCCATTTGGTAGGTTCCTTTTTAGTTTTGTTGATGATTTCTTTCACTGTGCAAAAGCACTTTTAATTTTGATGTAGTCCCAATGGTTTATTTTTTTGATTTTGCTGCCCTGCCTGAGAAGAAATGTCTAGAAAAATGTTGCTATAGCCAATGCCCAAGAAATTACTACCTGTACTCTCTTCTAGGATTTTTATGGTTTCAGGTCTCACATTTGGGTCTTCAATCTATTTTGAGTTTATTTTTGTGTGTGGTGTTAGAAAATGGCCCAGTTTCATTCTTGTGCAGGTAGCTGTCCAGGTTTTTCCAGCCCCATTTATTGAAGAGACTGTCTTTTCCCCTATTATATATTCTCGACTCTTTTGTCATAGATTAATTGACCATGGGCCTATTTCTGGGCTCTATTCTGTTTCATTGAGCTCTGTGTCTTTGTGTGTGTGTGTGTTAATATTATACTATTTTGGTTACTATAGCTTTGTAACATATCCTGAAATCTCAAATTGTGATACCTCCAATTTTGTTTTTCGTCCTCTAGATTGCTTTGGCTATTTGGGTTCCATACAAATTTTAGTATTATTTGTTCTAGTTCTGTGAAAGATGCTGTTGGTACTTTGATAGGGATACTACTGAATTTATAGATTGCTTTCAGCAGTATGGACATCCTAATGACATAAATTCTTCCAATCCATGAGCATGGACTATCTTTCCACTTATTTGTGTTGTCTTCAATTTCTTTCATCATTTAAAAAAAAATATTTTATTTATTCATTTGACAGATAGAGATCACAAGTGGGCGGAGAGGCAGGCAGAGAGAGAGGAGGAAGCAGGATCCCCGCTGAACAGAAAGCCCAATGCAGAGCTCGATCCGAGGACCCCGGGATCATGACCCGAGCATGTGTTTATTCACTTTTCCCAGCACCATTTGTTGAAAAGACAATCCTATCCCCATTATGTGTTCTTGGCTCCTAGTAAAATATTAGCTGACTAGGAGGAGGAGTCAAGATGGCGGAGAAGTAGCAGGCTGAGACTACTTCAGGTAGCGGGAGATCAGTTAGATAGCTTATCTAAAGATTGCAAACACCTACAAATCCAGCGGGAGATCGAAGAGAAGAAGAACAGCAATTCTAGAAACAGAAAATCAACCACTATCTGAAAGGTAGGACTGGCGGAGAAGTGAATCCAAAGCGACGGGAAGATAGACTGCGGGGGGAGGGGCCAGCTCCCGGCGAGCGGCGGAGCAACGGAGCACAAAATCAGGACTTTTAAAAGTCTGTTCTGCTGAGGGACATCGCTCCAGAGGCTTAACTGGGGTGAAGCCCAGGCGGGGTCAGCGCGGCCTCAGGTCCCACAGGGTCACAGAAGGATCGGGGGTGTCTGAGTGTTGCAGAGCTTACCGGTATTAGAACAGAGAAGCCGGCTACAGAGACAGAGCCGAGGAGTGAGCTCTAAACTCGGGGTTACCTTGAACCAGTCATAGGCTCGGTCAGCTCGGAGCGCGGCCGGAGGCCAGGGTGACGGGAGTCATTGGGCGCTGTTCTCTGAGGGCGCACTGAGGAGTGGGGCCCCAGGCTCTCGGCTCCTCCGGGCCGGAGACCAGGAGGCCGCCATCTTCATTCCCGTCTTCCAGAACTCTATGGAAAGCGCTCAGGGAACAAAAGCTCCCGAAAGCAAACCCAGCAAACCCGAGCGGATTACTCAGCCCGGCTCCGGGTAAGGGCGGTGCAACTCCGCCTGGGGCAAAGACGCTTGAGAATCACTACAACAGGCCCCTCCCCCAGAAGATCAACAAGAAACCCAGCCAGGACCAAGTTCACCTACCAAGGAGTGCAGTTTCAATACCAAGGAGAGCGACGGAATTCCAGAGAAGAAAGCAAAGCATGGAACTCATGGCTTTCTCCCCATGATTCTTTAGCCTTGCAGTTAATTTATTTTTTTTTCTTTTTCAATTTTTTTTTCTCTTCTTCTGCTAAATTTTTTTAACTTTTATCGTTTTCTTTTTTAACGTTTTTTAAATAGTTTATCTAATTTATATATATATATTTTTTCCTTTTTATATTTTTTATCGGCTTTCTTTTTTTAATAGTTTCTTTCTTTTTTTTTTTTTTCTTTCTGAACCCCTTTTATCCCCTTTCTCCCCCCTCACGATTTGGGATCTCTTCTGATTTGGCTAAAGCATATTTTCCTGGGGTTGTTGCCACCCTTTTAGTATTTTACTTGCTCCTTCATATACTCTTATCTGGACAAAATGACAAGGCGGAAAAATTCACAACAAAAAAAAGAACAAGAGGCAGTACCAAAGGCTAGGGACCTAATCAATACAGACATTGGTAATATGTCAGATATAGAGTTCAGAATGATGATTCTCAAGGTTCTAGCCAGGCTTGAAAAAGGCATGGAAGATATTAAAGCAATCCTCTCAGGAGATATAAAAGCCCTTTCTGGAGAAATAAAAGAACTAAAATCTAACCAAGTTGAAATCAAAAAAGCTATTAATGAGGTGCAATAAAAAATGGAGGCTCTCACTGCTAGGATAAATGAGGCAGAAGAAAGAATTAGCGATATAGAAGACCAAATGACAGAGAATAAAGAAGTGAGCAAAAGAGGGACAAACAGCTACTGGACCACGAGGGGAGAATTCGAGAGATAAGTGACACCATAAGATGAAACAACATTAGAATAATTGGGATTCCAGAAGAAGAGGAAACAGAGAGGGGAGCAGAAAGTATGTTGGAGAGAATTATTGGAGAGAATTTCCCCAATATGGCAAAGGGAACAAGCATCAAAATCCAGGAGGTTCAGAGAACCCCCCTCAAAATCAATAAGAATAGGTCCACACCCCGTCACCTAATAGTAAAATTGACAAGTCTTAGTGACAAAGAGAAGATCCTGAAAGCAGCCCGGGAAAAGAAGTCTGTAACGTACAATGGTAAAAATATTAGATTGGCAGCAGACTTATCCACAGAGACCTGGCAGGCCAGAAAGAGCTGGCATGATATATTCAGAGCACTAAATGAGAAAAACATGCAGCCAAGAATACTATATGCAGCTAGGCTATCATTGAAAATAGAAGGAGAGATTAAAAGCTTCCAGGACAAACAAAAACTGAAAGAATTTGCAAATACCAAACCAGCTCTACAGGAAATATTGAAAGGGGTCCTCTAAGCAAAGAGAGACCCTAAAGTAGTAGATCAGAAAGAAACAGAGACAATATACAATAACAGTCACCTTACAGGCAATACAATGGCACTAAATTCATATCTCTCAATACTTACCCTGAATGTTAATGGGCTAAATGCCCCAATCAAAAGACACAGGGTATCAGAATGGATCAAAAAACAAAACCCATCTATATGTTGCCTACAAGAAACTCATCTTAAATCCGAAGACACCTCCAGGTTTAAAGTGAGGGGGTGGAAAAGAATTTACCATGCTAATGGACATCAGAAGAAAGCAGGAGTGGCAATCCTTAGATCAGATCAATTAGATTTTAAGCCAAAGACTATAATAAGAGATGAGGAAGGACACTATATCATACTCAAAGGAACTGTCCAACAAGAAGATGTAACAATTTTAAATATCTATGCCCCTAACGTGGGAGCAGCCAACTGTATAAACCAATTAATAACAAAATCAAAGAAACACATCGACAATAATACAATAATAGTAGGGGATTTTAACACTCCCCTCACTGAAATGGACAGATCATCCAAGCAAAAGATCAACAAGGAAATCAAGGCCTTAAATGACACACGGGACCAGATGGGCATCACAGATATATTCAGAACATTTCATCCCAAAGCAACAGAATACACATTCTTCTCTAGTGCACATGGAACATTCTCCAGAATAGATCACATTCTTGGTCCTAAATCAAGTCTCAACCGGTATCAAAAGATTGGGATCATTCCCTGCATATTTTCAGACCACAATGCTCTAAAGCTAGAATTCAATCACAAGAGGAAATTTGGAAAGAACCCAAATACATGGAGACTAAACAGCATCCTTCTAAAGAATGAATGGGTCAACCAGGAAATTAAAGAAGAATTGACAAAATTTATGGAAACAAATGATAATGAAAACACAACGGTTCAGAATCTGTGGGACACAACAAAGGCAGCCCTGAGAGGAAAATATATAGCGGTACAAGCCTTTCTCAGGAAACAAGAAAGGTCTCAGGTACACAACCTAACCCTACACCTAAAGGAGCTGGAGAAAGAACAAGAAAGAAACCCTAAACCCAGCAGGAGAAGAGAAATCATAAAGATCAGAGCAGAAATCAATGAAATAGAAACCAAAAAAACAATAGAACAAATCAACGAAACTAGGAGCTGGTTCTTTGAAAGAATTAATAAGATTGATAAACCCCTGGCCAGACTTATCAAAAAGAAAAGAGAAAGGACCCAAATAAATAAAATCATGAATGAAAGAGGAGAGATCACAACAAACACCAAAGAAATACAGACAATTAAAATAACATACTATGAGCAACTCTACGCCAACAAATTTGACAATTTGGAAGAAATGGATGCATTCCTAGAGACATATAAACTACCATAACTGAACCAGGAAGAAATGGAAAGCCTGAACAGACCCATAACCAGTAAGGAGATTGAAACAGTCATCAAAAATCTCCAAACAAACAAAAGCCCAGGGCCAGATGGCTTCCCGGGGGAATTCTACCAAACATTTAAAGAAGAACTAATTCCTATTCTCCTGAAACTGTTCCAAAAAATAAAAATAGTAGGAAAACTTCCAAACTCATTTTATGAGGCCAGCATCACCTTGATCCCAAAACCAGGCAAGGATCCCATCAAAAAAGAGAAGTACAGACCAATATCCTTGATGAACACAGATGCAAAAATTCTCGCCAAAATACTAGCCAATAGGATTCAACAGTACACTAAAAGGATTATTCACCACGACCAAGTGGGATTTATTCCAGGGCTGCAAGGTTGCTTCAACATCCGCAAATCAATCAATGTGATACAACACATTAAAAAAAGAAAGAACAGGAATCATATGATACTCTCCATAGATGCTGAAAAAGCATTTGACAAAGTACAGCATCCCTTCCTGATCAAAACTCTTCAAAGTGTAGGGATAGAGGGCACATACCTCAATATTATCAAAGCCATCTATGAAAAACCCACCGCAAATATCATTCTCAATGGAGAAAAACTGAAAGCTTTTCCGCTAAGGTTAGGAACACGGCAGGGATGTTCGTTGTCACCACTGCTATTCAACATAGTACTAGAAGTCCTAGCCTCAGCAATCAGACAACAAAAGGAAATTAAAGGCATCCAAATCGGCAAAGAAGAAGTCAAACTATCACTCTTTGCAGATGATATGATACTCTATGTGGAAAACCCAAAAGACTCCACTCCAAAACTGCTAGAACTTGTATAGGAATTCAGTAAAGTGTCAGGATATAAAATCAATGCACAGAAATCAGTTGCATTTCTCTACACCAACAACAAGACAGAAGAAAGAGAAATTAAGGAGTCCATCCCATTTACAATTGCACCCAAACTATAAGATACCTAGGAATAAACCTAACCAAAGAGACTAAGAATCTATACACAGAAAACTATAAAGTACTCATGAAAGAAATTGAGGAAGACACAAAGAAATGGAAAAATGTTCCATGCTCCTGGATTGGAAGAATAAATATTGTGAAAATGTCTATGCTACCTAAAGCAATCTACACATTTAATGCAATTCCTATCAAAGGACCATCCATTTTTTTCAAAGAAATGGAACAAATAATCCTAAAATTCATATGGAACCAGAAAAGACCTCGAATAGCCAAAGGAATATTGAAAAAGAAAGCCAAAGTTGGTGGCATCACAATTCCGGACTTCAAGCTCTATTACAAAGCTGTCATCATCAAGACAGCATGGTACTGGCACAAAAACAGACACATAGATCAATGGAACAGAATAGAGAGCCCAGAAATAGACCCTCAACTCTATGGTCAACTCATCTTCGACAAAGCAGGAAAGAATGTCCAATGGAAAAAAGACAGCCTCTTCAATAAATGGTGTTGGGAAAATTGGACAGCCACATGCAGAAAAATGAAATTGGATCATTTCCTTACACCACACACGAAAATAGACTCAAAATGGATGAAGGATCTCAATGTGAGAAAGGAATCCATCAAAATCCTTGAGGAGAACACAGGCAGCAACCTCTTCGACCTCAAGCCGCAGCAACATCTTCCTAGGAACATCACCAAAGGCAAGGGAAGCAAGGGCAAACATGAACTATTGGGATTTCATCAAGATCAAAAGCTTTTGCACAGCAAAGGAAACAGTGAACAAAACCAAAAGACAGCTGACAGAATGGGAGAAGATATTTGCAAATGACATATCAGATAAAGGGCTAGTGTCCAAAATCTATAAAGAACTTAGCAAACTCAACACCCAAAGAACAAATAATCCAATCAAGAAATGCACAGAGGACATGAACAGACATTTCTGCAAAGAAGACATCCAGATGGCCAACAGACCCATGAAAAAGTGCTCCATATCACTCGGCATCAGGGAAATACAAATCAAAACCACCATGAGATATCACCTCACACCAGTCAGAATGGCTAAAATTAACAAGTCAGGAAATGACAGATGCTGGCGAGGATGCGGAGAAAGGGGAACCCTCCTACACTGTTGGTGGGAATGCAAGCTGGTGCAACCACTCTGGAAAACAGCATGGAGGTTCCTCAAAATGTTGAAAATAGAACTACCCTATGACCCAGCAATTGCACTGCTGGGTATTTACCCTAAAGATACAAACGTAGTGATCCGAAGGGGCACGTGCACCCGAATGTTTATAGCAGCAATGTCTACAATAGCCAAACTATGGAAAGAACCTAGATGTCCATCAACAGACGAATGGATAAAGAAGAGGTGGTATATATACACAATGGAATACTATGCAGCCATCAAAAGAAATGAAATCTTGCCATTTGAGACGACATGGATGGAACTAGAGGGTATCATGCTTAGCGAAATAAGTCAATCGGAGAAAGACAACTATCATATGATCTCCCTGATATGAGGGAGAGGAGATGCAACATGGGGGGTTAAGGGGGTAGGAGAAGAATAAATGTAACAAGATGGGATTGGGAGGGAGACAAACCATAAGTGACTCTTAATCTCACAAAACAAACTGAGGGTTGATGGGGGGAGGGGGATTGGGGGGGGTGGGGTTATGGATATTGGGGAGGGTATGTGCTATGGTGAGTTCTGTGAAGTGTGTAAACCTGGCGATTCGCAGACCTGTACCCCTGGGGATAAAAATATATGTTTATAAAAAATAAAATTAAAAAAAATATTAGCTGACTATATATGCAAGGGTTTAATTCTGAGCTCTCTATGCTGTTCCATTGGTCCATGTGTCTATTTTTATTTTTATTTTTTATTTATTTATTTATTTTTTAAAGATTTTATTTATTTATTTGACAGAGAGAAATCACAAGTAGGCAGAGAGGCAGGCAGAGAGAGAGGAGGAAGCAGGCTCCCTGCTGAGCAGAAAGCCCAATGTGGGGCTCGAACCCAGGACCTGGGATCATGACCTGAGCCGAAGGCAGCGGCTTAACCCACTGAGCCACCCAGGCGCCCCCCATGTGTCTATTTTTATGCCAGTGCCATACTGTTTTAATTACTATAGCTTCGTAGTATAATTTGAAACCTGAAAGTGTGATACCTCGGGCTTTGTTTTCTTTCTCATGATCGCTTCGGATACTTGGGGTCTTTTGTGGTTCTATACAAATTTTAGGATTCTTTTCTCTTTCTTCGAAGAATGCCATTGGAGTTTTGCCAGGGATTGTGTTGAATCTCTAGATGGCATCATGGCAACATGAGTTATTCCTTTTTCCTTTCCCCTTTTCTTTGCAACTAACTGGTCATTCATTTCATAATGAAACAGAAGTATCTCTGCACGTGACACCAGAGCACCCAGATTTCTACCAACTGTGATTTAGAAAGTAGGAGCATTGAAACCTAAAGGGTACTGTGGATTTAAGGGAGTCAGTGAGTCTGCCGCAGCCTCGCTTGACACAATAAGGGGGAAGCAAGGTGGGAAGCAACAAATGTTGCCAAGACAGCGCAGACATGCAAGGGACGTAGAACATTTGTGGAGGTCTAGCCAGCCTGACAGAGAAGCAGGCAAGCCGTTGGAGTAGGACAGAGATGAGTTCAGAGACAGAGGAGAAGGAGGATCTCAAGGAGTCGGTCCCATTCCCCAGAGTAACACTGCAGGGCCCTGGGTTTTTTCCAGCAGCAGCAACAGTGACCTCCCACACAAGCGGAGGTAGAAAACAGGTGTGACTGATTGACCACGGGGCTCAGCAGGTCACAGATGGAGAAACCGCTTTCTTTCCAGCAGTATGGATTTCTGAGGATGGACCTCCATTACTGCGGGGAAGGAGAGGAGAGAGAAGGGAAAGACACAGACAAGATTAACCAAAACTTTGAAGGAGGGAGATACCCACTGTCTGCTTCAAGATTTCTGCAGAAGGTCTGCCCATAGAACTCTGGGAGTACCCCCCCACAAAGCTCCAGATGCTAAGTCCACACCCTTCCACCCCCCCCCCCCAACCACTTTTCTCTATACCAGCTTTTTTTTTTTTTTTTTTAAATACCAGCTTTTTAAAATGTGCCCTTCTCAGTGCAGCCCTACAGCCAGTTCAGGTAAAGATACCAAAAACTTGAGTTATACTGCCACCTTGTGGAAGACAATAGTTTTTAACTGCTCTTCTGTTCAATCGTAATGTCAAGGTGAACCAAAACAGGTGTGTGCTATTTCAGGAGAGACAGCAGAGGTACAAGTCATCAAACACTACAAAAAATCATGGTAGTATGGTATCACAAAAAGAAAATGATAATTCCCCAACTTCCAAACCCAAAGACAGAATACTGTGATCTGTTAAAGGATTCAAGTAGCAGTTATGAAGAGATCCAACAACTCACAAGAAAAGTCAGAAAGGCAATGAAATAACTCAGGAATAAAGTCAATGAGTTTTTTAGAGGAGTTCTGCACCAAAGAAATTGAAAACTGGAAAAGAACCAGACAGAAATTCTGGAGCTGAAGAATTCAACGAATCCAGTGAAGAATGCATTGGAGCTTAAGAAACAGGGCAGAACAGATTGAAGAAAGAATTAGTGATCTGGAGGGTAAGAATTTAGAAACAATTCAATTATAATAAGAGAGAGAACTAAGAGTTTAAAAAAGTGAAGATACCCTCTGAGAACTATCAGATATAATAAGAAATACAAATATAACAATAATGGTCTACCAGATGGAGAAGAGAGGGGAAAGGGAGCAGAAAGTATATTTAGAGAAATAATAGCAAGAGAACTTCCTAACCCTGGGGAAGGAATTGGATGTACAAGTCTAATAACCTAATAGAACAGCTTATCTCAGTGCAAAAAGACCTTCTCCAAGACACATGACAATGGTAGTATCATAGTCAATAGAGTTTATCCAAGGCATGATTATTGCTAATTGAAAAATCAATGATAAAGAATCATAAAGGTAGCTAGAGGTTTAAAAAAAAAAAAGGAACTTACAAAGAAACCCCTCCACTAGACCATCAGCAAATTTCTCACAAGAAATGCTATAAGCCAGGAGTGAACAGAATGCCAAAAAACAAAAATTTCCAGCCAAGAACACTTTTATGGCAAAGTTATCCTTCAGACATGAAGGAGAAATTAAAGTTTTCCCAGACAAAAAAAACTGAGGGAGTTCACCATCACTAGACCTGCCTTGCAAGGATTGCTCAAAGATGTTCCTCAAAATGAAATGAAAAGATGCTAATAACTTACAAAAAAGTAAGTGAAAGGGCACAATACTCTAGCAAAGAGGAAAATAAACAGTAGGGTAGTATGGGTAATGGGGCTTTGAGTAGTTTGGACATGTTAACTATATTAATTTTTACAATCCGTGAACACAAAATGTCTTTCCATTTGTTTGAGTCTTCTTTGATTTCTTTCAACAAAGTTCTACAGTTTTCATTGTGAGCTCTCACTTCCTTAGTTAAATTTATTCTTAGGTATTTCATTGGTTTTGAGAGAATGGGATATTTTTCTTTGCTTTTCCAGATGTCTCAGTTGCTACAATCAGTCCGACAGATTTCTGTATGTTGATTTTATATCCTTCAACCTTACTAAATTTGTTAATTAGGGCCAGTAGTTTTTTGGTTGAGTCTTTGGGATTTTCTCAATGTAAAATCATGTTGTCTGCAAATGACATCAATTTTACCTCTTCCTTTTCAGTTTGGATGGCTTTCGTTTATTAAATTATTTATTTGGTCTTGCCTAGTTACTCTGGCTAGGACTTCCGGTACCATGCTGAATAAGAATGGTGAGAGTGGGCATCCTTGGCTAGTTCTAGATCTTAGGGGAACAAGCTTTCGATTTTTCTCCATCAAGTGAACAAGCTTTCGATTTTTCTCCATTGAGTGTAAGGGGTTTCTTCATCATACATGGCCTTTATGTATGTTATTTCTATACCCAATCTATTGAGGGTTTTTATCGTGAAAGAATATTGTATTTTCTCTTCGATATCAGCCACAGAAACTTCTTTCAAGATATGTCTCCAAAGGCAAAGGAAACAAAAGCGAAAATGAACTTTTGGGACTTCATCAAAATCACAAGCTTCTGCACAGCAAAGGAAACAGTCAACAAAACAAAGAGGCAACCCACGGAATGGGAGAAGATATTTGCAAATGACAGTACAGACAAAAGGTTGATATCCAGGATCTATAAAGAACTTCTCAAACTCAACACACACAAAACAGACAATCATATCAAAAAATGGGCAGAAGATATGAACAGACACTTCTCCAATGAAGACATACAAATGGCTATCAGACACATGAAAAAAATGTTCATCATCACTAGCCATCAGGAAGATTCAAATTAAAACCACATTGAGATACCACCTTACACCAGTTAGAATGGCCAAAATTAGCAAGACAGGAAACAACATGTGTTAGAGGGGATGTGGAGAAAGGGGAACCCTCTTCCACTGTTGGTGGGAATGCAAGTTGGTGCAGCTGCTTTGGAGAACAGTGTGGAGATTCCTCAAGAAATTAAAAATAGAGCTTCCCTATGACCCTGCAATTGCACTACTGGGTATTTACCCCAATGATACAGATGTAGTGAGAAGAAGGGCCATCTGTACCCCAATGTTTATAGCAGCAATGGCCACGGTCGCCAAACTGTGGAAAGAACCAAGATGCCCTTCAACGGACAAATGGATAAGGAAGATGTGGTCCATATACACGATGGAGTATTATGCCTCCATCAGAAAAGATGAATACCCAACTTTTGTAGCAACATGGTCAGGACTGGAAGAGATTATGCTGCGTGAAATAAGTCAAGCAGAGAGAGTCAATGATCATATGGTTTCACTTATTTGTGGAGCATAACAAATAACATGGAGGACAAGGGAGATGGAGAGGAGAAGGGAGTTGAGGGAAATTGGAAGGGGAGGCGAACCATGAGAGACTATGGACTCTGAAAAACAATCTGAGGGGTTTGAAGGGGTGGGGGTGGGAGGTTGGGGGAGCCAGGTGGTGGGTATTAGGGAGGGCACGGATTGCATGGAGCACTGGGTGTGGTGCAAAAACAATGAATATAAATTTAACATTTTTTTTTAAAAAAAGAATATTGTGTTTTGTCAAATGCTTTTTCTGCATCTATTGAGATGATCATGGGATTTTCATCTTTCATTCTATTAATGTGGTGTAAAACACTTACGGATTTGTGTATGTTGAACCCTCCTCACATCCTATGGACAAATCCCACTCGAACACGATGTATAATGTTTCTGGATTCATTTTGCTAATATTTTGCTGAGAATTTCTGCATCTGTGTTCATCAGGGATACTGATCTATGGTTCCTACAGTTCTCTTTTCTGGTGATGTCCTTATCTGAGTTTGATAATCAGGGTAATGCCGGCCTTGCCTGACAGGTTTATAAATGTCCCCTCCTCTTCAGTTTTTAGAAAGATTTCGAGAAGGACAGGCATTCATCCTTCTTCAACTATTTGCTGCTATTCTCCAGGAAAGCCATCTAGTCCTTTGCACTGGGAAGTTTTTGATTACTTTTCCCATCTCTTTTACTTATTGGTCAGTTCATACTTTCTATTTCTTCCTGATTCAGTGTTGTGTGTTTCTAGGAATTTATCTAGGTTGTCGTATTTCTTGGCATATGATTGTGATAGGAGTCTCTTATGATTCTGGATGTTTTTGCAGTATCAGTTGTAATATGCCCTCTTTTGTTTCTGATTTGAGTGTTCTGTTTTTCCTTGGTTACTCTAACTAAAAGTTTGGACATTTTATCTCTTCAAAAAGCCAACTCAGTTTTGTTGGTCTTCCCTATTGTTTTTTCTTTCCTCTACTTCACTTATTTCTTCCCATTTTAAAGATTTTAAAATCTTAAAAAAAAAAGATTTTATTTATTTATTTGTGAGAGAGAGAGCATGGGGACAGGGGTAGGAGGCAGAGTGAGAGGGAGAAGCAGACTCCCCACTGAGCAGGGAGCCTGACTCTGGGCTCCATCCCACAACCCTGGAATCATGACCTGAGCTGAAGGCAGACACTTAACCAGCTGAGCCAACCAGGCCCCTCCTTCTCTGGTCTTCATTATTTCCTTCTTTCTACTAATTTTGGGCTTAATTCTTCTTTTTCTAGTTCATTATGATGTAAATTAGGTTGTTTGAAACCTTTCTAATTTTTCAATGGATGCATTTAACACTGTGAACTTCCTTCTTAGAACTGCTTTTGCAGCATCCCATAGATTTTGGTATGTTGTATTTCCATTTCCATTTGTTTTAACACATTTTTAAATCCCCCCCCCCTTTTTTTTTTGACAGATGGAGATCACAAGTAGGCAGAGAGGCAGGCAGAGAGAGAGGGGGAAGCAGGCTCCCCGCTGAGCAGAGAGCCCCATGCGGGGCTCGATCCCAGGACCCTGAGATCATGACCTGAGCTGAAGGCAGAGGCTTTAACCCACTGAGCCACCCGGGCACCCTTAAATTTCCCTTTCAATTTCTTCTTTGACCCACTGGTTGTTCAGAAGCATGTTTAGTAAGGGTGCCTGGGTGGCTCAGTCCTTAAGCGTCTGCCTTCAGCTCAGGTCATGATCGCAGGGTCCTGGGATCAAGCCCTGCGTCAGACTCACTTCTCAGCCGGTAGCCCGCTTCTCCCTCTCCCACTTCCCCTGCTTTGTTCCCTCTCTCATTATGTCTCTCTCTGTCAAATGAATAAATAAAATCTTAAAAAAAAAAAAAGAAGCATGTTCAGTTTACATGTATTTGTAGATTTTCCAGCTCTCCTCGTTATTTACTAGTATCTAGTTTTATACCATGGTGGTTGGAAAAGATAGCTAGTATGATTACAGTCTTCTTAAATTTGCTAAGACTTGTCTTTCGCCTTATCATATGATCTGTTGTGATGAATGTTACATGTGCATTTGAGAAAAATGTGTTTTCTGCTGCCAGTATTGGAGAGAATATTCTACATAGGATTGTTAGGTCCATTTGGTCTAAAGTATGATTCAATTCCAATGTTTTCTTGATTTTCTATCTGAGTGATCTACCAATTGCTGAAAGTAGAGTATTGAAGTCCCCTACTCTTCTTATATTGTTGTCTATTTCTCCCTTCAGATCTATTAGTATTTGCTTAATATATTTAGGTGCACCAATGTTGGGTGAGGACATATTTAAGATTGTTAGATCTTGTTGGTGTATTGATACTTTCATCATTATGTAATGACCTTCTTTGTTCCTTGTTTCTATGTTTGGTTTAAAGTCTATTTTGGTTTCTACTTGCATGGAATATCTTTTTCATAAACTCATAAATTCAATCCATTTAGAATAATTATTGATTTGTAAGGTCTTACTATTGCCATTTTATCTATTGCTTTTTGGTTGTTTTGTATATCTATTGTTTATTTTTCCCTCTCTTTATGCCTACCTTTTGTTCATGGATGGATGTCTAATTAGTTACTGTTACGTAAATTGGTGATCTATTAGGTTCATGAATTCGAGTCTTTTCCCAGGTTTAGAAAGTTTTCAGCTATCATTTCTTTAATTTAAAAAAAAAATTAAAGTATTTTATTTATTTGTCAGAGAGAGGAAGAGGGAGAGCACAACCAGGGGAGTGGCAGGCAGAGGGAGGGGGAGAAACAGGCTCCCCACTGAGCAGGGAGCCCAATACAGGACTCGATCCCAGGACTCTGGGATCATGACCTGAGCTGAAGGCAGACACTTAACCAACTGAGCCACCTGGGTGTCCTTATTATCTCTTTAAATAAACACTTTTTCTCCTTCTTCCTCTCTTCTTCTGGCATCCCAGTTATTCTCATATTTGTCTTTTTGATTGAGTCCCATAGATCACTCAGGCTTTGTTCTTTTTTATTCCTTTTATTTAATTTTATTTATTTATTTATTTATTTATTTATTTATTTATTTTATTCCTTTTATTCCTTTTCCTTTGTTCACTGCTGAGTTATTTCTAAATTCCTGTCCTCTAACTCACTCATTCTATCTTCCCTTTGCATGACTCTGCTGCAGATGGCACCATATTCGTCATCTCACTCATTGAATTTTCCAGCTCCAGACTTTGTTAGGTTCTTTCCTAGAGTTCGTTTTAGTTGTTCAGTTGTTTAGCTGGGGTTCCTCCCCCCCCCCCCCCCCCCGCCATTATCATTGAATGGAGTTTTCTTGTAGTTCACTGGATTTCTTCCAAACAACCACCCTGAATTCTTTCTTTACCAGTCAAATCACAGTATGCTGTAGCTATACACTAAGTTGTTGGGAAATTATTTATATCTCCTTGGGGTGACATATTTTCTTGATTTTTCATGTTCCTTACATTGCTGTTTTCCCCTTTGAAGCACACACCTCCCTAAATCTTTATCGCGTACTTCAGATGGGGTAGCGATCATTGGCCTGGCTAGAAATGGGTTTTCCTCAGCTTTTGAATGGGTTGACCTGGCTCCACTATCCCTGCTCCCTCTTGTGGCAGAATTCTTAAGCTTTTCCATCTTTTCTGATGCTTGTCACTCACCAAGCCCGCTGTAGGAAACCTCTCTTTTGTTTTCCAGAAGATGACTTTACAGTTCCAGTTTGTGGTGTCTCCCTTGCCCACAGTTCCATTTTTTCCTGAGAGCACTGTGAATACTGGACCTGTTTTCACGCCCCCTGACTTGGGAGCCCTAACAAGGATCCAGCCACAGAGTGGGGGGCAGGTGTGGATTTAGCACTGGGTGGGGGGTGTTTTAAGCAGGATGCTCCAAAAGGTTGTGGGCCAACTTCCTGGTGAAGTCTGGAAGCAGTCAGTAGGAACCACATTCCTTCAGTGGCCTTTGATACTCTTACCTGGTTCCTTCCGTCTCTCCTCCCTCCCCCAACACGTGGATGTCCTGCCTCTGGGTGCTACTGGAGAGAAATGGGTTTCTTGAGCCATGACCTGCAAAACTGGGGCAGTGGGGCACTCACTCTCAGCTTTCTGTCTTCTCTGCAGGAGAGGCTGCCAACACGTGACAGCTTAGCCCCATGCTCTGTCACCCTGGGTGGCAAGGGCTCTGGTGGAGCTTCTCCCCCTCCAGTGTGTACAAACTCATCCTTCCCGTTCCAAAGGTGTGCTGGAACCTCCCCACAAGCAGGCCGGAGTTCTACAAATTGTTTCTGGCCCCTGTGCATCTGAATAGGCTAGCACACTCCAGGTTTTGTTCTTTTTTTTCCCCCTTACTGGGGTAAACAGAGGTCCACAGGATCACCTTGGATCCACAGCATTTTCCAGGTATTGTTCCATTTGTGGAAGCATAGGTGGGTACAAGTCATCCCTTGGTGTAGGGTGCTGGGTCCAGTAGCACCCAGTGAGGCACTTTTGTTCATGCTTAAATTTCTAATTTGTTGTTTAAAAAAAGTGTTGGTGGTGCGGGGGTGGAGGGGGGAGCAGGAGAACAAGGAGGAACATCCTATGCATCCAGGATGCTGACATCTCCCCCCATCAATTTTTAGGGAGCAACCTATTAAAGGTAATGCTGACACAGAAATAATATCTGAATTCTATGATACTGCATGGGCGGGGGCCTAATAGCTACCCTCACCTCTTCTTCACCTGCAATAATCAATTTCTCTCTCTTCCATTTGATATCTCCCCCTCTGTCTCCACATCCCTCCCCACAATATATTTTCACATCTAGTTTTGGAGGTGCATTGAGTGAGCCGTGCTGTCAGCAGCTGGAAAGCCAGCAGCAGGGTCCTAATGAAAGTGGACAATCTCCCAAAACGGCCGCGGTTTTCACTAGATGAGGCATGACAGCTCTTACTTCTGGTGCTCCAAAAGACTTTTTTGGCCAGATGTCAATGAGCTGTGGAGGAGCGGTGGACATGGGACTCTTTCTTTGCCCACTGGTTGTTTAATATGAGGATATGAGGAATGAATGGGAGGCAGCTATAGATTAAAGCTTAAAAGACTCTCGTTGTGCCCCTGGCAGAAGGGTTTCATTTTGGGGAACCAGCAAGACCTCTATGTCCATAGAGCCTAGAGTTGTGAGAAGAGGAAGCAGAAATCCCCCTGGTGGGTCACTGGGGATGCTATGCTTACTTCTACCCCTTGGTACCTTTACCCATGCAGTATACCTATTGAGAGCAGAGTACCATATAATGATTGTTGATTTAGAGTATACGTTACATCATGAAGGACATTGTCCTGTCTTTGTGGGGTTATCATGTCCAACCTTGTTGCCTCAGGTGTGCCTTTAGGAAATAAAAAAAAAGCCATTCCACCATTCTATCAGTCCAGTAGCTTCTGAGTTTGGTAGCAAATGACAGGATCAGTCCATCTCATTGCCTCCTTTGCTGTATGGTGGATTCTTGTATATGTGGAATCCAAAGTAATGGACCAAGCAAACCCCTTGTGAGTCCTTAGATAGTGATGTTGGTTGAGGCCATGGGGCTGGGAAAGGTAAACTCATACCCAGAATGTGTGATAATTCTAGTCAGGATTAATTCACTCCATTTTCCAAGATGGAAGGGGTCACAAGTCACTTGCCACCAAGTGGCTACCTGGTTTCCACAAAGGAAGGTGCTGTTATCAGGGGCTCAGGGTTGGTCTGTTACTGGCAGAGAGAACACCTGACACAAAAGGTAGCTAAATCAGCCTTGGTGAGAACCTCCGCCTTCCCACTACTCTGTGCAAGCTTCCATGGTACCAACACTGTAGTGGCCAGGATCCGAGACACACTGACACTCTGCTGAGTCATTCTGTTTGGTAGTAGAGTGTCTCTTCTGTGACGGATGATCTCTGATAGATAACACACCATTTACAGTCTTCATGTTTTCACTCTCATTCCTATGGATCTAGTCACATGGCTTTTCCCCAAATGTCCTCATCCTTCATCTTCCAAGCTTTATCTTTTCAGGCCTTTGGCTAATCAGTCAAAGCATCAGCTACTGCCTATGAATCCTTGGGCCACTTTTCACACAGTGGATGTCCATGTATACAACCCAAAGCTCTGTGCACGGGAAGGATTTCTCTTCACCATTATCTTTCCGGGGAGCTAAAGGAGAAGCACTGGTCAGTAGCAGAAAATGAAATTGGGGCGAGGACTTGTGCAGCACCATCTGTGCCTTCTGGCCCCATCCTTTCCCATGGACCACTTGCATCTTCCTATACGTTGTTGCCGGACCCACCTAATTTAATGAATCTGTGGGTCTGGCAGATCCTACCTCCAATCTGGATGTATGATCATTTCCTAGATCAGATGCTTATCTCAACCAGGGCCCAGTAGCACTCAAGAACTGTGTTTCAACAGATGTGTAATTTCGCACTGCAGGGGACAAGGTATCGTTGCAGGACAATGGTATGGGATTTTATTGCAGGATCTTAACATCCTCATTGTTATCAGGAAGTTTATGTTGTAATTCTCTAGCTGGGTCATGTCACAGACCCACAAGCCATCTTTTTCTGTCACTGACACCTCCTATATCATTGGGTCTGTCAGGCAATGTGGTCCAAGAGGAAATTTTACTTGTATTGCAACCTGGAGCTATGGCAGATCCCTCTTCTGTTCTGGGCCTCACTCAAAGCTAGAAGCTCTTTGTGTAACTGGACAGAACAGTATTCCCAGTATGAAATATGCTGCCTCCAGAGGCTGAAAGGCCTACCAATCTCTCTGGTTGGTAGAATGCAGGAGTTGTGAAATACTTACTGACTTTGAAAGGGATATCCTGAAATATCCTAGCTCACTGGATCCCTAAAAATGTTCCTGATTATGGTGGGCCCCTGATTCTTCATAGGCCACGTCTATCACCATCCAGGGCATGTATCTTCAAGGCCTTCGATGTGCTTGCAACTCCCTGTTCATCCAGCTCAAGTAACACCATGTTATCGGTATATGAACCAATGTGGTATTAGGTCAGCTGATGATCCAGACCCTTTGTGACTGTATTATTATTGAGGGTAGCCGAGTTAACAACATTCATGGTACACTGTTGTGCCCCCATAACATCAACTTTCTGTCCCTCCTAACAGGGGTGGAAAAGAAGGCATTTACCAGATCGGGGGCCACATTCCATCTACGTGAGTCCTTGTTAACCTCCCCAAACAAGGATACCACATCAGGCACAGCAGCTACAGTGAGAGCTACAACTTGGTCAAGTTGTAGATCATCCTCCAAGATCCATTTGTAGGGAACAGACTAGACGATTCAGGGGATACGCAGTGGAGACCACCTTCTTGCACCCTTTAGGGTCTTCAAGTGTGGCACCTAAACTTTCTCATCTACCCAAGATGTAATATTGCGATTTACTTCCTATCTTGGCTGAGAGTGTAGAGGCAATTTCAAGGCTTCCCCGGAGCCTTTCTTTCTATAATAGCTCTTACTCCACAGACTGAGGAACCACTCAGAGTATTTTCTCCCCAAACACTGTGTTGATGCCAGTTAGATATATTCAGGGATGGGGAAAATGACCACCAGGTGAATTTTTGAACTCCGTGGACTAGGAGCTAGACCTGGGCCAGGACTGAATTTATTACCTAGCCCCTATACGACCCTGCTGTAATACGGGCGAGGGCACATGGTGTCTGATTCCTAGTTGTCATTGTCACTTTGGAAACTGTGCCTGATACTACTCAGAATATTGGGTATTTTTCCATTTCCCAGTGTAGAGTTACCACTAAGTCCCTTTGGGGAAGCATACCATAGGCACATGCCATGGTAAGCAGGGTCCCTCCCTCCTGGAGATTTGGTATTTCTGTCAGTGAGTGAGATCTGGGTCTGAGAACTGGCTCCGGGTCAAAATCTGGGTAAGAGTTCATGGCTTTTTTTTTTTTAATTTATTTATTTGACAGAGAGATCACAAGTAGGCAGAGAGGTAGATAGAGAGAGAGGGAGAAGCAGGCTCCTTACTGAGCAGAGAGCCCGATGTGGGGCTCGATCCCAGGACCCTGAGATCATGACCTGAGCCGAAGGCAAAGGCTCAACCCACTGAGCCACCCAGGTGCCCCAGTTCATGGCTTTTTATTGTGGTGGGTGCTCTTGGCCTCCTGATCATCCATTTTTTAAAATTTCTTTTGACTCTATAGATTGGCCAATGCCCTTATGAGCCAACCATCTTTCTTGTACCTACTGAAGCTGTGTTCCATTAACCATCTCTGCAGAGAGATAGAACTGCTCTCTGCAAATCAGGACCTTTGGCTGTCAGCTACCCTGGCCTTGTAGTTCATTAAAATAATTTACCCACATTGCTCCTGACAGTTAAGTGCCATAATATGGATCTATTAATGCAGGATCTCATCATCCTCATTGTTATCAGGGCTCAACTCTGTAACAGCTATTTCCTACCATCAGCCCTGGCTTTCAGAAGACAGACTGTAGGGGCGCCTGGGTGGCTCAGTGGGTTAAATCCTCTGCCTTCAGCTCAGGTCATGATCCCAGGGTCCTGGGATCGAGCCCCACATCCGGCTCTCCGCTTGGTGGGGAGTCTGCTTCCCCCTCTCTCTCTCTGCCTGCCTCTCTGCCTACTTGTGATCTCTCTCTCTGTCAAATAAATAATAAAATCTTAAAAAAAAAAAAAAGAAGACAGACTGTACTGAGCTTCTAAATGATGCCATTCCTTTAAACAGAACATTCCTTGTTGCTTGGGTATATGAAGGAATCTCTGTGTTGTCTATTATTACACAGTATTATTGAGTCTAATGTACACATGCCCTTGAGCTTCTTGGATCCCTCCTTCCCCTTGTCTGCTTTGGAAGTTCTGTGATACCTAGCTGGGCCAAGCTAAGTGGCTAAGGCTTCTAAGAACTACCCTAGCTGTGTATCAGCACCGTCTCCCTGGTCTCTGCTAGAGCTAAATCTTTTATCATTGGAAAGTGCTTACATATAAATAAACTCTCTCTCATCCAACTTTATGTTATTTCCCCCTTGACCCAGAATCCTCAGGATCCAGGCTCATATGTACTCTCTCGTGGCTCCTCTGAGTTTATTTGGGTGAGGTTCTACGGCAACTCTGGCAGGCCCAGCACCTGACTGAGCCGTGTGTTGGGTCTTCCTCACTCTAGTTATTGGCTTAGTGTCAGAGCAGGTGAGGCAATTCTGAGTGGGTACATGTTATCCTGGGATGCAGAAGTTAACGCATCCTCTTCAACAAGGGAAACGAAGGCAGTGAGCGGAAGCTTAACAGGAAGAAGGGGGCTACTTCTGCAGGTCCATATCCAAGATTTTCGGGTGCATGAACCCAGATGTCCTCATCTCAAGTTTCAGGTCCTACTTCTTTCCAACCGTGTCCCTGACCTTGGCTTAGCAGGTATGATGGTGCTGGAATCCAATCTTCTCTTGAGCTCTGCCAATCTTAAATGCCAATCTGCCGTGGTCCTCAGCACCTTCCATCTTCCAGCTGCATGAGATGAGAGCTTTATAGGCTGTCAAGGAGGCCCTCTGGCTTTTCATACACAGCCTTTAATTGGCGATTAATCACCTTCAGCATTTCTCGAATGCACTGACTGTCCCCAACAACCAACAACCAATTCCATACTCTTTGTAATTTCTACTTCTCTTGAACTTTTCTGAGTCCTCAGGTATTGACCCTAACAGAGCATTCCCAGTATCCCATTCCAGTTAAGCATCGGTGAAAGTTTCAACAATTACATTGCCACAGTGGTGGTCCATGCTCCGTGTTCCACCGGTAATGGGATCCTCCACTGGCAACCTACCGGTG
The DNA here is from genome assembly GCF_902655055.1 of Lutra lutra. Taxonomy (NCBI): domain Eukaryota; kingdom Metazoa; phylum Chordata; class Mammalia; order Carnivora; family Mustelidae; genus Lutra; species Lutra lutra. Next base: position 147,539,858 of record NC_062282.1, read on the forward strand.
CATGATCTGGCTCCGAAGTCTCATGGCAGAATCTGCTTCCTGAGACCATTCTTGGCTATTGCTGCCTTAGATGGGCTTCCCTGGAAAGACAGACTGAGATGGAGATTGGCATGCAAGACATCCACCATGGTATGCCATCGGACTCAAAACCTGTGTCTGTTGGAAGTACGATGAGGCAGACAAAAAAAGTAGCAGTGCAGTCACAAACAAAGGCCTCAGCTGACCTCATGGGTAGCACTGGAGCTGAGATGGCCTTTCAGAGTTGTCCCGCCTTAGGCGAGGGGACTGGGCTTTTATAACCTGGATGTAGGATGTGTTTGGAGAAGAGTCGGGACTTAGGTGAATGAACAGTCTTCAGCTGATGGATATTCAAATAGCAACTCTGCTGAGTGTGCTCAGCCACCAACTCTGCCTGCAGCTGAGGGAATGAGTGCTTTAGTCCTAAAGGATGCACCCAAGAACCTTCTGAGAAGTCTAGTTTCTATTCCCAAATTTCTGCCCTGTTTCCTCCCTCTCACTATTGATAATATTTTAAAAGATATACAGTGTATCCTTCCACTTAAAAATATTAACAATACATGTATGCACTATATACACACACACACCCTTTTTTTGGGGGGGGCGGTAATGGCAGCCTGCTGTGATGGTTAATTTTTTGTGTTAACTTGACTGAGCCACAGGGATGCCCAGACATTTGCTTAAACATTGTGGATGTTTCTGTGAGGGTTTTTAGTTGAAATGAACATTTAAGTCAGTATACTGATGAAGCAGAGAGCTCTCCCCAGTGTGGGTGGGCCTCACCCAATCAGTCAAAGACACGAATCAAATAAAAAGGCTGACCCTCACCCAAGTAAGAGAGAATTCCTCCTGCATGTCTTCAAACTGGGACACTGGCTTTTTCCTCCCTTCAGAATCGAACTGACTTTTATAAGAAATCTCTCGTGTTATTTTAAAAATATCACCAACACCATGATTTTATTTAAGGAGATTTATTAAAAGCAATTGGCCCACATGATTACAAAGGCTGACAAGCCCCAAGATCCACAGAGTGAGTCAGCAATCTGAGATTTAAGAGAGCCCAAGATGAAGTTCTAGTCCAAGTCTGAGGGCCTGAGAGCCAGGAGAGCCAAATGGTGTAATTCCAGTCTAAAGGTTGGCAGGCCTAAGACCCGGGATAAACTGATGTGTCAGTTTTTCTGAAGGCAGGAAAAAGCTGATATTCCAATTTGAAGACAGGTAGAAGGAAATCTCTCTTATTTGGATGTGAATCCGCCCTTTTATTCTATTCAGGCCTTCAACGGACTGGACAAGGCCCACCTGCATTAGGAAGAACAATCCCCTTTACTCAGCCTATTGATTTAAATGCTGTTAATCTTACTATACAGTAAGTCTCCAAAGTACAATGGTACAACTTACAAATTTTCGACTTTATGATGGTGCGAAAGCAGTATGCATTCAGTAGCAACTGTACTTCCAGTTTTGAATGTTTATCTTTCCCCTAGCTAGTGATATGCAGTATAATACTCTCTTGTGTATCTGGGTAGGCAGCAGTGAGCCCAAGCTCCCAGTCAGCCATGCAATCACCAAAGTAAAACAACCAATACATTTAGGACTGTTCTATCCATACAACCATCCTGTCTTTCACACTCAGTATTCAAGAAACTACATGAGACATTCAACAGTTTATTATAAAATTAGCTTTGTGTGAGCTAATTTTGCCCAACTGTAAACTAACATAACCAACATGATGTTGAGCACGTTTAAGGTAGGGTAGGCTAAGCTTTGATGTTCAGTAGGTTAGGTTTAACAAATGCATTTCTGACTTAGGATATTGTCAGTTTCTGACTGGCTTATTGAGGAAGATCTATGAATATACAGTCATCCTATTGACTATTTCTCTAGAGAAAACCTCGACTACTAATACCATATGTATGTTTTTCCGTCTTGTTGTATTCACTTAGGAGTGTATTCTAGGGAATCAATCTGTAGCAATGTACACAGCTGTTTCTCATTTGGATAATTCCATAAGATTCCATAGTGTGGATGTAACCTAGCTTTCCAACCAATCTCCTTCCAAAGGACATCTGGGCCATTCCAGTCTTTTGCTATGATTAGTGTGATAGTTACCACAGTTTTACCAGTTCCTTACTGGTAGGTATTGAAGGTATCTCCAGTTTGTAATTTTTTGCTTTATAAAAAACTGATGCAATAAATACCTTCGTGTATACAGAAACCAAGGATGCTAGAAGACTAGAGTCCTGAGAGTGGGTCATGGGTATGTGTAAAATGTATATTTTTATTTTTAAAATTTTTCACAAAGTCGGGGTGCCTCAGTGCCTCAATTGGTTGAGTGTCCGACTCTTGCTTTCTGACTCAGGTCATGATCTCATAGGTTGTGAGATCGAAGCTCAGTGCAGAATCTGCTTGGGACTCTTTCCCTCTTCCTCTCCCCACTCCCCTACTCCTCCCTGCGCTCGTGTGCTCTCTCTCCCTCAAGAATAAATAAATCTTAAAAAAATTTTTTTTCACAAAGCTTGGCATATGCTTACAAAAAAAAATGTTAACGATATATTACATTCCCACCAGCAATGACAGTTCTCATTCCTCACAACCTCTTCAGCATTGGATGTTGTCACCTGTCCTAATTTTTCTCATATGATGAGTGAAAATAAAATCTAATTGTCCTTTTAACTTGCATTCTCTGACTACTCATGAAATTAAGCATCTCTACCTATTCCTTGGTTAGTAAGATATAAGTAAGACGACTTGCCTCTTTTAACCATTTGTACAATGTTCTGCTTTTCTTACTAGAATACAATGGGAGATGAAATCCTTTTGATTATTTCCTGAGGTAAAACTAGTAACTGGCCCAGAAGTTTACCTAATTTTGGCACATCCTAATCAAGCCCGAACTTAATCTTCTCACAATTTTTCCCCCAAAACAGAGGGAAAAGAAAAAGGGCGGAGGGAGATCCTGCCAGGCACTAACTATGTGGGGTACTGTTTATAGCTCCCTGAGAGCTGGCACAGTAGGCATTTAAAACACATTTGTCAAATGATCGAAGACCAGGGACCACCTGAATGTTCTGCTTTGCAGAACTTTCACACATCTCTGAACTGATAGAAATCCTAAACAATCGCAGACTAAATATTGATGGCCTCAACAGAAACTCAGTGTTAGATAAATATTATTTAGAAAAAATAAAGTGACTTTTCTTACATCCCAGAGCTCATGGAGTAAAATTCATGCATGTCACAAATCTAAGGAAATGTGCCAAAGAGAACACGTGGGGAGGACTAAAGCTGTAAAACAACAACAACAAAATACCACCTTGGTCTAACCGGAAGAGGAACTCCATTCATGGTTCAGAAGATAAGACCAAATAAGAAAATGTGGGACAATAATGGGAAATCAGAATAGGAGAGTGTTAAAACTTAAGAAAATGCTTTAGCTTCGATTTTGGGATAGAATAGTCAGGTGGAGCTCCATAGGGTTCTGTGTTCAGAAGCAACTAGGTATTTGCCAAAATTATTTTTCATCAACTCAGCAAGAAGGGACCAGATGAAAAACTTACACCTATCTGTATAAAGTAGGTTTTGTGATTTCTCAATATGGATTTTAGAAAAAGATTTGTCATCTCCCACCTCACATCCATACACAATGTATTACCCCATACACACCTCTTGCCTTGTGAAATAACTGATTTTTAGAATAATTAGTGAGTTTTTGAATATTAAAAAAGTATGAATTAAATAAATCAACACCAACAGCTGTTTAACAGTGATAAAATATACTTTTATTTACTTTGTTGAGTTAGAGGGTCGTAAAAAAATTATTGCTAAAGTAGATATCAGGCAAACAGAAAGGTGCTTTAGAAGTCCAGTTACCTTGGAGTTTATTTAAACTAAGAGGAAAAGGTCATAATGTTTTCATGCAATACATACTTGGTTCTTTAAATAACCATTGTGACAAATAACAGAAAGAATTATGGAATGCTGCACTTGTGATCCATACAAAACACCAACATTTTGGATTGTACATAATTTAAAGAAACGTCTCAAACACTTTTTGAAATACTGTAGTAGCCAATACACAGAGGCATGCCGTAGGTGGGCACAGGAATGCAGTTTATAAAAGAAAGAGAAACATCACACTGGAACTACTCAATTTCTTCAAAATCACTGAGCAAGAAAAGCAACATTGAACTTCCATACCGATTTTATACAACTTTTATACAGTACCTTGACTTAAATCCAAGAGCAAAAGTTAAGACTCTCCTCCTCTATTTTTGGTAAACAACTGCATGGTAAACTTAGATGACTTTTCCCCCTGGATTTTACCTGGGAGTGGCCTTTTTAATTTTTTATTTAAAAGAGGGCAGGTTTGGCACTTTTATACTGATGTCACCAATGTTAATATTTCTTGGGATCTCAGGAAGATTCATATTCTTTACAGCTGATACAGCACGGGCTGGAGCTCCCGCTAAGCCAGCCTGTATACAGAAGCAAATAAAAGAAAAAGAAAATGTACAACTCAGGTGTAGCTTATCAAAAAACACTAAAAATGGAGGACAATGATAAAAGATTCATATAACAAGCTTAGAGACCAGATGGTAGTTTGAATTGGTATGGGATGGTTACTTTGAAACTCTAATCTATAAAGAGAAAACAGTTGACACATTAAAAAATACAGTGAATACATGCAATGATAAGAACGAAAAAATTTAGATACAAATTAGCCTGCACTACTTAGACATCACATCCACTATTCAAATGACAAAAACCAGGTCTTCCCCTGAACCCTGGCTTACTGACTTATGATATAAGCATGAAGCATATTTTACATCAGTTTCCTTTTAAACATCTCTTGCAACAATCATGATAGATTTGGGGTTTGTTTTGTTTTACTTTTAAAACAGCATTTATTATCAAAATGTGATGTAAAATAAAAACCGAAAGTAACAGATCATACTTGTCTAGTTTCTTTATTTAGGGCCAAACCCTTAAAGCATTTCAAAACAACAAATTTTTTTAAAAAATTATTTTAATTGCGGAGGCTCTTCTAAATTTTTCTATGGAAGTTCTAGAACACTGAAGAAAAAAAAAAATCAGGCTTTTAAAGTAAAGCCTCAGTCCAAAGAGAACAGTTCTGCCTAAAAATGAAACTGCAACAGGAGGACCTTTCCAACCTTTGATGAGTTAGAAAAAAATATAATGATTAAAAATACTTTTTCACATAAAGTAGAGCCAACAACATAGGTTCAGTTTACAATATACAAATTTGGAGAAAGAACAGCATAAATGCAAAAGGTATTATTTATGTAAATAAATGAATTTTAAAACTTCTAGTTAGCATTACAGTATTTCACTTTTGTCTTAGGGAAATTTATAATTTGTGAAATAATTTTGAAAGAAAATAGCTTGAAAGAAAAATGCATATATATCATCTTTTTCAAATAGCTTCAACAGTCTTGATACTTTTATGGTTTAAGTTAGATTTAGATTTCATCAATTTTTATTGCCGTCACACAATCAAGGCAACATACATCTGAATTCAGTGGCATACATCATCTTGACAAAAGCAATTAGGTAACAAAAACAAATCTTCCATATATGAAACAATGTCTGTGTAATTAGAATTACTAGTTTTAATGTCCCTTTTCGAAATTTTAGGGTTTTTTTCTCTTATGTAATCCTACCTCTTTTGTTAATCAAAATAATAATAATAATAAAGCTGTTACCTGAGAAAAATCTTGACTGATACAAAATAGGCCAGTGTAAACTATTTGCTGAATAAAGGATACAAACATTGTTAAGCAATGAAATAAAAGCCACGGATTATCAACTCAGAATTGGAAATAACAGGAAAAATCAGTAAAATAGTATTAATAATAGCTATGGTCCACACAGGCAATGATATAAATGAAACACTCCATATCCAATCAAAGAATGAATAGGGCTGGAGCATTCAATTTTTATGATTTAATGGAAGTAAGTTGTTTTTGACTGACCCCTACATTTATACCTACCTGAAGCAACGCAGTTTTTTTTATACCCCCCAAAGATGTTGGAGATATGAATAAATATTGTTTAGGGTAACATGACTCATAATGAAAAGGGTCTTTAATCTGATTATTTCAAGTTCAACGTAGTCTAGCTACCAAAATTTGGAATGGTTTAGGATCAAAGAAGGATCCAGTTCAAAGAGGTTTACTATCTTGTCAAGGTTCTCTTCCTTTTACCCAAAAGTATGCTGTTGGCCAAAGAATAAATTATTTTACAAACTTACAGATATCCTGGAGCTAGTATCAGTTTTCCAGGTAGAAGGATTTTGTAATTTTTCTAATTAAAAAACCAATTTGCCACTATTTTACTTGAGTGTGTCTCTACAGGGCACAAATGATGAGTAGACTATTAAAAAAAACTACTGATAAGATATTTGAGTACAAGTATTTTAAAAGGCATGAATGATTAGAGGATTTTTATTATTGAGATAGAGGCAGAGAGAGAGAAGGTAGATAGGTGTGTATACTTTACTGGATGCTATGATTTTACTTTTGTAAACAGTAAAAATAATTTTTTAAGTATTAAATGTCATTGACAAGAAGCCTTCTTTTCCGTAAGACCCTGTACCATGAACAGCTAACTTAACTTGAGCAAAGAAAATGAAAACAAAAATGCATCCTGTAAAATTTCTTTAGATTAAGTCGTTTCTTTGTGACCAAAGATGGTGTCGACTGTTGGCTGCTAATGAGAATACATAAAGTCAATATAGCAATTGATTTAAATAGCATATATGTGCCAAGTTCTTATAATGTAAAACAAAAAGAAGTTTCTAAGTACAACAAACTACAATTCCTCTAAACATAAGCAGCAAGCCATACACATGCAAAGGATGGCAACTATTCAGAACACGCAAATGAATTAAGAGAATCAAATTATTTCTCAAGCATGTTCAATACTTTGGTGTAATATGTCATGAATTTAAATGGTAGGGAATAGAAAAATTGTAAAAAAAAAATTGCAACTTCAATTTTTAATTAAACTAACATTTTAAGAAATCAGATTTTGCAGACTATAAAATATAAAAAATATAAAAAGAACTGTTGATCAGTAAGTAGATGCTAAACTGAGCTATCTATATATAAAAACTTATGGCTTAAAAATAAAAGATGTCTCAAGAAGTCAACACCAGAACTGCTATAAAACAAATTTCATTTCTAGACTTCCATGAAAGTGAAGTCTGAAACATTTTTATGAAAGAATAAAATATAAAAGAGGTAATTTGCCATTAGGAGGTCAGTGTGCCGAGAGAGGTATAAAATAATTTTTGTCTTAGTTATGATTTTTTTCAGTAAGATATATTCAATGCAACAAGATAACTTTTACTAATTCATTTTTTTTGAACACTAAAATTTACAGAAATTAAGCTTACCTGACTTGTTAGTCATATGTACATTTAAAATGTAAAATTAAGATATTTCTGACAGTACAACAAAGCTCTCAAAGATTTAAGATTACACAGTTGACACAAACCAGAAATAAAAAGAATGAAACCCTACTGGAGAAATAACTTGTTTCCATCTATGTTACTATACTCGAGCAGCACCAAACTGCAGCAACTCCTCTAACAAAAATAAATATATGAATCCAAAGCAGTTAAGAGTATGAGTTGGATGAAAGAATGAAGTACAGTATATAAAAGAATGGTCATGTTTTCTCTCCCATGAAATTAAATAAATTAACAGAATTAAGAGAAAGAAAACAAAATGAAGTCTGCAAGTATACCAAAATGAGGCCAAACAGATAGAAGACTTATACAGACATACTCTCGGAAATTTCAAGCACTTGAATCACAAAGATAGTAATGGATGGATATGATTTGTTTTTGATTTTGTTTTTAAATTGCCAGACCCAAAAATAAACAAAATATGTGCAAGCAAAAGTGAAAAAGCAGCGCTACTAAAATATATTACGAAGAATCCTTTATGCAATAAGCAATTAACTTTCTCGAAGGAAAAAGGAAAGAATCTAGATATTTATTTCATCTAAGACATAAAATACCATCCTACCATCTTAAAGTATTTTTTCAAGCTTGAAATACAGAGTAAGATGGTAGTGGGAATGGTCTGTACATACTAAAACCTCTACCCACCCCTCCTGCTGGAAGCTGCTATATGCACATTCATAATCTTGACCTAACAGCAAAGTGAAAGAACATCAACATTAATAAACACAGTATTAAATGGTTTCAGACTCAAAATCATTAACAAAATAATGGCAGTTTCTGAATGCATGTTTTGAGCAAAATAGAAAATTCAATATTTTAATTTCTGAATGCAAGGCAGAGTAACTTTTAATCTTGGAATCTGTAATAGGCTTACTCTTTGCTTTAAGGGCAGTGCTTTAATACTCCAATTATAAACAAACGGGTTAGAAATGCTAATGACAACCCTCTAGGAAGAACTGTAACATTTTATAAAAATTTTTATCAAAATTAGAATATTTAAAAATTTTAAAACCTTCCAAATGATACAATCCAGTTAATATAATCTTCAGTTATAGTTTTAATTTCCAGTACAACATTTGCCTGTGCAAAATAAATACAGCAGACTAATAATGCCCAAGTCATGTATTTAAGGTAACTAATTCCAATCATTACAGGTGAACTCAGGGGTCCTCACCATAATTCTGGAGAAGAACAGAGTGAACTGAAGGTCAAGGTAAAAAGCTGAACCAATTCACAAGCTGACTGGCCAGCATCATTGTATTAGGGCCACTTTTCTTATTCGCTAAGCTCTTTGAAAATAGATATTTGATTTAAAAAAAAGAAGAAGAAAGCTAATTACTAGTTCTAGTGATGGAAGCTAAAGACCCAAGTGGTTCTTTGCTAGAAAATGACAATTTAACATAAACTAAAGACCAGAACACAGAAATTGGCAGTGATTTGGATCAGTGGAATAAAGGACACAATTATGTATTTTCTATTCTAGGGATAAAGTAATAGAGATCTAAGGACCAAAAGTGGTATTCCCAGCTTCACGACAGCACCTACCATCTTGGGGTAAGAAATTAAAAAGCCACTTGTATGTTGTTGCTTCTCAAACACATCCAGAAAGTAATACTTAAGTGGCTAACAAAGCAATGCCAAATTCTCAGTGGCATTTTTCTAATTACTAAAGTGGATAATCTAACTTGTTGAATTTACAGATTTTTTTTCCTCTTTGGGACTCAATAAAGTATTTTCATTTTGAAATTTTTAAATGGAGGCCTACGAGCTTTTTCATTTTTTATCTTTGTATGGCTTTGAACAACAACAACAAAAAGCTGTTCATTAGCATTTAGATTGAAATTAAAAAAAAAATTCACACAGTTAACTTAGGGTGTGAAAAAAAATGCATAGGAAATGCCAGAGAAAATTTAGTTTTATAAAGCTATGAGTCTATTAAAAACATTTTCAATATGAGGCAATATGCTTTGTAAAAATGTCCAAGGTTAATATTTTACTGAGTCTTACTTATTACAGTGTTATTACAGTGTTTAGATGTCAGAAGGTTGCTTCCCTGGTCAAAATATTTAATTCCAATTTTTAGAACATTTAATTTTTAGAACCTTTAATTCAATTTTGGAAGATTTGTTATATTATACTTTTTCTTGGCCCCTTTTAATATGGAACTGAAAACCATTATGTTAAGACTTTGGAACTGAAAACCATTATATGGGGAAAAGTACTATTTAAAAGTCACTATTAAAAAAATAAAATAAAATAAAAGTCACTATTCTAAACCTTCATTGCTTTTCACTTTGTATGCAAAACTCTAAAGGTTCAGCTTTTGGTTTTCAAATTCACAGCTTCCAAACCCCAGCAGGCAATTTTATGTTAGAATCCTAATTTAGAAAAATTGGGGGGGGGGGAGGGGAACCTCTCTGTGAGAGTTAAAATTAATTCCACCATATTATTTTTGAAATATACTCTACATCTTTATATACAAAGTAAACTGTCATTTCTACAAATGTAATATGTCAGTTAAATGACAATGTTTTAAAAAAAAGAACAAAAAAACTTTCCTTTTACAATGCAGGCAGACAAAACAGAACAAACATGACATCAATGAAACACTAGTAAAATACAGTAAGTCCAATAAAAGATGAAGAAACTACAAGGAGAAACTAGAATGAAAAATAGGCTACAGGGACTACATGGGTTCATTAACACAAAGAATTTTTGAGTCTGGCCTAAATAATTAATTGCCTTTGACATCATTTTGCTTTCCCTTTGTTAAAGTACAGTTTTCTCAAAGTCAGCAATACCTTGTCTACCTGTCCTGTCTGGGAGATTGAAAGATAAAGGTCTGTAAGAGAGAAGAATGGAAAGAGCTAGAAAGATCAGGATGTTCGGGAAAAAAGAAGACTGACTTTAAAAAAGTAGTGACTATATTCAGACCCATTTATTCATAACATGAAATACATAAAACCTAACAAGTCTCCCCAACCCCACCCCTCTACCTCCACCCCCAGGGAGTCCTTTTATTCCTAGGAAGATTCCTGAGTGCCTTTAAAACTTCCCCCAAATCCCACCGACCTCCCAGCTTAAACCCTCCTTTCCCCAGACCCCAGTGTCATAGTAAACCATTTTTCTGTCAAATCAGGATAGATGAAAATACATTCAGAGCATATCTTAGTTTCTCCTCTCTTTAAAGATCTGGGAGATCTTTGCTTCTACCTGTCTAGGTTATTAGGAATTAAACTGGTCCACTTTCCACTGTCACCAGAAATATACTACCTTTAAACCAAAATAATAAAATCTTTAGTTTCTGACAAAGTAAAGTCACCTACGTATATCCATGTTGTGTCTTTAAAGTTGTACCTTAGTTATACTCAGGCTGATTTTTAAAAGATAAATGCTATTCTCAATACCATTTAAATTAATCTTAAAAGAATGATAACCAGGTCTTTTCATCAACCATGATATTCTGAATTTTAATTATTTCTTGACAAGTTTTTGCTTGCATAATAAATTTTAACTAAAATTTAAGGAAGACTCAGATTAATTAAAGTTTATAGTGTGTTCTCAAATAATTTTGGATTATTCTGCAGTCATATATTTGGTATATATATATCCAGTTTAAGTAAAATGGAAATGGGATCCATACTGAAAACTCTAACATTCCAATGTATCTGGAATAAAGGTGGTAGTCTTCCAAACATATTACAAAAATTACTGAAGAATAGCACAAAGCCAACATTATTTTTGGCATAATTTTTTAAAATAGTGATCACGACTAAATGGCCTCACTTTGACTCAAAATCCTATTTTATAACTAAAATAGTAGCAGACATCACATATAGAGAAGCACCTGTTAAAAAACATAATGTTGTGGTCTATTCCCAGATTTAAAATATATTTCCTAGTAGAGGAGAAAAATTAATTTGTAGTAGGTAACAGCTAACTATACAAGTTAAAAGATGATCAGTGGATGAAAAGTATCAGTACCTTTTCCACCAATATTAAAACCATTTTAAACAGAATTATTTCTGTGAGATTTTTTTAAGTTACAGTATTCTTAAAACTATTTCCATTGAAAATGTAAAATTTTGTATTTTACTGCTCTTTCTTTACAGATAAGGAAAAATTGCCTCATTAGCCAAGTGTTACTGGACAATCAGAAAGCAAATATCCATTATGCAATTATTATAGGTCCTTCATGACTTTTGTCAGTATGTTAATAGCAAACCAAGGACAAAAAAGAAAAAAATAAAAAAGAGGACACCACCAATGAAAAGAAGTTTAAAACCTGGAATATGAACATTCCAGACAAAAGGTCAATATATTTTTTACAGATGATTACACAGAAGTCACAAATTCCCACATATCCATTCATTTCTGACTGATTATTAGATTGTGTCACTGTCTCTTGGCATTTAGAATCTATATCCATAGGTTTTTGTAAAGCAAGTTTGCACAAATTACATAAAACTTTGAGTTATCACTTAAAACTTTAATAGCTCAGAGGTTATAGTAAATCTTTTATTATACTAAATAAGATGAGACAAACCAACTATACTAAATAATATTGTGAGTTCTTTTCCTTGTCCTAAAACAAAACTTTCTGTATTAATCTCGTTTGTTTTCCCTTTTCAAAACCCAGGTTTTTAAATTGGCTGTAGGACACACCAAATATTAGTAGTTATTTAAGAGTCATCATTATAAGTCTCTCCTTTAGGCAACTCATAGGGATGGTAAATTGAGTTATAGAGAAATGCAGGACTATTTCACTTTAAAAGAGAACACTGGAAAATGTTTTTCTACAAAGCTTCAACTGTTTCTAACCCTCAGATTTTGGATTTAGCCATCTTCCTGTGTTTCATTCAATTCCAATGAACATAGCATTATGTTAAACTGATTCTTTAAAATGCCAACAAGATAAAAATTCTTTAGAACTCACCTGCTATAAATTAACACTAGCATATTTTTAATACCTTGCTGCTTTTATAGTAATAATCACTGTAAGTCAACCAAGCACCTGAGCTGGTATTAATAATTATAAATAAAATTTATTTTTCTAGTCTTAGTTATGACTATAACTATGAAAGCTAACGAGTATAGTGCTGAATGACATGTTAAAACCATTCATCTTTCTAAACTTCTGCTAGAGTAACAAGAACTACAGTGGCTCAATTACAATACTTGTTACTGATATTCAGCCTAATATTGAGGAAAGAGTCATGAAAATTCTAAAGTAGGATTTTACACAATGCTCAAGTGCTGGTTGATCCTCACGCACCTCATCTAACAGCACAAAGCTAAGCATGTGTAACTAACCAAATCTTCCTCCTATAGAATACAGAAAAAGCCATGAACACATGTATCATTGTATAAAATATGTGATACGTAGCCAGCTTGTCAGTGACCTCTGGAAGGATCCAGAATTAAAAGATTACGGCAATGAATTTCTTTTTTCAGTGTTCACTCAGGCTTGCAAAGCACCAGGTAGAACACTATTTCCTCATGAGAATTCCATTTCCTCTCCTTTCCTTTTCCAGAAATAGTTCTGTGACACCAAAATTATATATCTTTAAAATATCAGGTCTAAGATTTCCTTGATGATTACTAAGATTTTGTAGAGCAAATACTGATTTCATTATTCAAACACATAGTTTCTTTTTTAAGCTGTTAAGAATCTGGAATTGTGTTTATTACCCAAGGCAGTTACAACCATGGTTAAAAAAAAGAGAACACGAAACTATCAGGTAGTTAGTAGTCACAGAACATTTAACATACTAAGATACATATATTCCATTTAAAAAAAAACCGAATAAGCCTATCAGCTGTATTTAAGGGTGATACTGAAGGACAAACAGTGAAAGCTACACATCATGCATAATTTATGATCATGCTTACTACTTCCATCAACTAGAGAGCTTTCCATTCTTACCTCAGATTTCTCCAGCTTATTTTGTGCATCAATTTGAGTAACAATCTCATTCATGTTGGTCTCCAGTACCATTCCCCCCATCACCATTTCTGCAAGAATATTGTGAACCTAAAGCGAAAAATAACATACGATTATAAAGAAAATTCAGTACAAAAATGTTTCATCATTCCAGCAGCTTTTGTTTCAAACACTGCTGTAACTACTTCATAAGTATGAAGTGTAAAATAAAAATAATTTGGAGGGCTCACAATCCATGTTTGCTACTACCATGCAGCCTGAGACAGTTACAGAACCTCTTTAAGTCATAGTTTAATGGGTCCTAAAGCAGATATTAATAGTGTCTCCTTCCTAGACTGTTGAAAGGATTAAATGAGGTTATCCCTGGAAGTGCTGAAAACAAAGTAAATGAGCAATAAACACCACCTATTGCTGTAACCAGTTTAATGTTAAAAAAGTATCTACAATGGCCTTTTATGCCAGATTCTTGGCCAATAATTATCAAGTTGTTTTATACTCAAGGCATTTAATGAAGCTATGTGGCACTGTAACAAGCGCCTGATTGAAATAAAGCAAAATTTCTTATTATTGCAGGTATTTTAATAATGTTTTTGTCCCAAATACCTCCATATATGTAATACTTAGATTTTTTAATCATCAAATATACAATCTTACAGTGACTAAAAATAGCATCTTCCACTGGGGAGAAGAAATATAATCCAGGTGTTTTTTCACAGGTAGTTACTGAATCAAAAATCACCAACTCAAAGGAGAACTAGGGTATCACAGAATAGCATACTTTGCTATAATTTTTTAAAAACGTGGTGGTATAAAGAATGGAGACTCTGAAATTAGGTATGAATACTGACTCTACCACGCGTTAGTTGTATGCCCTTCAGCACCCATACAACTATTACCTTATCTGTGAAATAAAGATAAAAGTAGTATAGACACCTCTTCCAGTCATCATAAGGATTAAAAAAATTGATGCAAAATATGTAGCATTGTACCTAAAAGATACTATGAAGTAATTTTATTTTAAGATTTATTTGTTTTAGAGAGAGAGGGTGCGCACGAACATGGGGTTAGGAGCAGATGAGAGAAAGAATTCCAAGGAGACTTCCTGCTGAGGGCACAGCCAGACACAGGGCTCCATCCCAGGACCCTGAGATCATGACCTGAGTCAAAATCAAGAGTGGGCTGCTTAACCTACCGAGCCACCCAGACGCTCCCAGTAATTTTATTTTAAGCAAAAACTGGTTTTGGTTAAATAGATAATTACCAAATTCGATTTTCATTCCTTTATAAGACCGCATGCAAATGTATACATGATTTTTAAATCCTATCATCATTTACTAATTTTTCATTTTGGAAAGATGGACACCTCACATACAACTCTTGAAGAAAGAATTATAGAAATTACTTTTCCTAGCAAACAAAACCAGAAACCACCATTGTTTTAAAACCTAGTGCTAGTCCACAATAGCCAAACTATGGAAAGAACCTAGATGTCCATCAACAGATGAATGGATAAAGAAGATGTGGTATATATACACAATGGAATACTACGCAGCCATCAAATACTATTCTAATACTATTCTATATACTATTCTAATACTATTCTAATACTATTCTAAATACTAATACAAACACTATCAAATACTACGCATCATCTTGCCATTTGCGACGACGTGGATGGAACTAGAGGGTATTATACTTATCGAAATAAGTCAATTGGAGAAAGACAACTATCATATGATCTCCCTGATATGAGGAAGTGGAGAGGCAATGTAGGGGGTTTGGGGGGTAGGAAAAGAAAAAATGAAAGAAGATGGGATCGGGAGGGAGACAAACCATAAAAGACTCAATCTCAAAAAGCAGACTGAGGGTTGCTGGGGGGAGGGGGGACGGGAGAGGGTGGTGGGGATATGGACATTGGGGGGGGGGGTATGTGCTATGATGAGTGCTATGAAATGTGTAAACCTGGAGATTCACAGACCTGTACCCCTAGGGATAAAAATACATTATATGTTTATTAAAAAATTTAAAAATTAAATTTAAAAAATCTTAAAAAAAAAACTAGTGCTAAAAAAATAAAAACTAGTGCTGAATATCATCACTCCTAACTGCTATCCCTTTTGTGACTAAATACCACTTATTGAAATGACATTTTGGTGCTGCACTTAAGGTATTTAATTTAATTCTCACATTAACCTTTGTTACAGTTAAGAAAATAAACCAGCTTTTACTCAAGACACAAACAAATATGTAGCAAATGAACAATTAAAACCTAAGTCTGAGTGACCCAAGTCCCATTCTTTGCTTTCTTCTGTTAACACTAATACATGAAATCGATATAGCAGATTAGTTTTTAGTCATAATCTATGAAGATTCAATTAAAGGTCAAGAAGGTGATTGGATGATAAAATATAATTACCCTACAACAGCTAACAGGTATCAATCATATGGAGGAAAAGTGTTCAGAAAGAAAGCCCACAACCAGCAACATTAAAACTTCTGTTTTATCAGAACTTTCCCTCTTTTTTTTTTTAAAGATTTTATTTATTTATATGATATAGATCACAAGTAGGCAGAGAGGCAGGCAGAGAGAGAGAGGGAAGCAGGCTCCCCACTAAGCAGAGAGCCCGTTGTGGGGCTTCATCCCAGGACCCTGAGATCTTGACCTGAGCCAAAGGCAGAGGCTTAACCCACTGAGCCACCCAGGCGCCCCTCCCCTTTTCTTTTTAAAACAAATTCTCATGAGAAAGCACAATTTGTAATGCTGATAAAAGTACAGCAACTCCAGTGAATCTTGGAGCACTGCATCAAAAACTAATGATGTATTTTATGGTGACTAACATAACACAATAAAAATTAAAACAAACAAACAAAAAGTACAGCAACTCCACCAACCCCACCTTGCTCAGGCTTATACATCTACTACTGCCTTTCCAGAAATATCTCAGAAACACATGTAGATTAGTGGAAGCCATAGATTTCAGTATTATAGAAATGTTTACAAAGGTTAGAGGTATTAAAATATGAGTAGCCTGCAAATGTGGGTCATACTCAAGAAATACTAAGAACATATGTCAACTTAATAAGGACTAATATGTAATTTTGTCCTCAAAGTAAAAATAACTCCTATGAAAGCAAATTCAGAAAGCTCAAGAAGATAAAAAATACAAATCTCATTTGTATTTAGCCTGTGAGCTAAATCCTTAAGCATAATCTCATTTATTAGAAATATAATATATATATATTTATTAGAAATAGAATATATAAATATAATAAATGCCAAAAGGATATATCCTAGGTGAGGAGGTAGAAATTCCAGAGATTAACAGTATGGGAATGAGAACTATCAATTGGGAGATGAATCCAACATTATTAGGGTCACGGTATTCAAATAAGGTACAGAGGGATCATTTAGAAGCTGACAGAAAACTTCATATTCTAATAACTGGGAGGAATTTTTGGCAGACTTAGTAAGAGAAAGAAGATGATAAAAGCTTTGCTTTTAGCTTAGCCCTAACACATATGGCTGACATATTCTAGCATTTTGTTTTATAAATTTTACCTAAAACATTTTTTTTTTCTTTTTTAAAGAGAGAGAGTGCAGGGGCACCTGGGTGGCTCAGTGGGTTAAGGCCTCTGTCTTCTGCTCAGGTCTTGATCCCAGCGTCCTGGGACCGAGCCTTGAGTCAGGCGTTCTGCTCAGCGGGGAGCATGCTTCCCTTCCTCTCTCTCTGCCTGCCTCTCTGCCTACTTGTGATCTCTGTCAGATAAATAACTAAAATCTTTAAAAAAGAGAGAGAGAGAAAGAGTGCACAAGAGAGGGACCGGCAGAGGGAAAGGGATAGAGAGAATCTCAAGCAGGCTCCACACCCAGTAAGGAGCCCAACATGGGGCTGGATCTCACAACCCTGAGATCAGGACCTGAGCTGAAATCAGAAATCGTACGCTTAACCAACAGAGCCACTTAAGCATCCCTTACTTAAAATAGATTTTAATGGAAATAAAAGGGTGACATTATGCTTGAAATATAATTCATCTACTAAACTGCTTTGATGTTCACCTAACATAAAGGTTCAATGGGCTTTTTCTTGAATTTTCATAGGTATTTAATTTTTTTAAAAAACTAGCAAATACCACATTAGTAATGTATTTTTGCTTTTTTGTTTGTTTTTAACTATAAATGTCCAATCTACCCAACTCCATACTTCTTCTAGGTCTCTCTATTCAAAGATAATCACAGCTCATTCTCTCTTAAACAGGTTTCCCCCACTTTCCCAAAATTCCACGTACACCCTTCACTTTTTAAAAAGGCCTACATTCATACCTGCTTTTGCTAATGGAAAGAAATCCAAAGAGAATTTTCCCTTCTGTGAAAGGGTAACTTTACTTCTTTGCTTTAAGCCACTTTGGCTTACAAAATGTTTCAAAGGAACACTCTACGTCTCAGACAACAAGGGAAACCTGCGTATCCTTCATGAAAACTTCTTAGGCATATACTTGTTATGTGTGTGTAAAGGTATGTCTAATTTACACAAATGAGATCATGTAACATACACATAAAGTCACAGTTCTGCAAGAGAATAAAGAATGGACTGAAAGAGGCAGTAGAAAACAACGGTGTGAATTAAGAAAATAATAAAGGATACTGGTGCCTGGTCTATGTACAAGGATGATCAATGAAACTTTGTTGGTAAGAGTATATAAACAAAACCACAGAACTGTAAAATAGTGAATCCACACTATTTGTTTTACGTTTTTACTCAAATTCCAGTTAGTATATGGTATAATATTAGTTTCGGGTATACAGTATGGTGATTCAACATTTACTTAAAAACAGCTGGTGCTCATCACAAGTATACTCCTCAATCCCTATCACCTGTTTCACCTCTCCCTCCCACCCACCCCCGCTTTGGGGACCATCAGCTTGTTCTTCATAGTCAAGACTCTAGGGCACCTCACTCAGCATTCAGCGGGGAGTCTGCTTCTCTCCCTCTCTCTCTCCCTCTGCCCCCACCCCAAATAAATAAATCTTTAAAAAAAGAAAAAGTGTGTTTCTTAGGATGTACACTATTAATTACCACACACTTAAAAACGAGACATCTACGGGCACCTGGGTAGCTCGGTAGGTTAAAGCCTCTGCCTTTGGCTCAGGTCATGATTCCTGGGCCTCTGTACAAAATAAAAACATACTCGATGGGGCACCTGGTGGCTCAGTTGTTAAGCATCTGCCTTCTGCTTAGGTCATGATTCCAGTGTCCTGGGTTCGAGCCCCACATTGGGAGCCTGCTTCTCCCTGTCCCACTCCACCTGCTTGTGTTCCCTCTCTCTCAAATAAATTTTAAAAAATCTTTAAAAACAAACAAAACCCCATCACTCACTAAACCAAGAGAACTATGTATATCTTTGAAAATATATAGGAAAATAGTCTAGGAGCCTACCTAGCCAAATTATTAAAAGAAATTACTTTAGGGAAACAGTGTAAGATGGGGCTGAGTGTGTATAATAAGGAGGGGGGCAAGGTAAGAAGAACTTCAATGTTTAATCATATAGTCTTTAGTATTGTTTGACTTCTTTGTTTCTAAATATAAGTATTATTATTGTAATTTAAAAATAATAAAATATTTTACTATGGATAACAGTATAATGTTCTTTAATGGTTGTATGTCTGTCAGAGACATAAACAGACAGTCAGACATCACATATCCTCCTAAAATAACTACAAACTACTTGAGAATTGGGATAAGGGCATAATCTTCATATAACCCTGCAGAGTGTTAAGTGTTAAGCACTAAGTATTTTGTAAAATGTGTTTTGGAAGGAACACCTCCTTTACCTCTGCTTGCAGAAAGATACCATAAGACATGATTTTTTAAAAAGATTTATTTGGGGCACCTGGGTGGTTCAATGGGTTAAAGCCTCTGCCTTCGGCTCAGGTCATGATCCAAGGGTCCTGGGATCGAGCCCCGCATCAGGCTCTCTGCTCAGCAGAGCCTGCTTCCTCCTCTCTCTCTGCCTGCCTCTCTGCCTATTATGATCTCTGTCAAATAAATAAATAAAATCTTTAAAAAATAATAAAAATAATAAAAAATAAAAAGATTTATTTATTTATCTTAGGGATAGAGTGAGTGTGTGTGTGTGTGAGTGCATGCAGGAACAGGAGAGGGGGAGGAAGAGAAATCCCACGCAGACTCCGTGCTGACTGCAGAGCCCCACGCAGGGCTTGATCCCACAACCCTGAGATCACTATCCCAGGTGAAACCAAGAGTGAGACGCTCAATTGACTGTACCACCCAGGCGTCCAAGATACCATTTTTTAATTATTAATTTTTTTAAAAATTTTTTATTTTTTCAGCATAACAGTATTCATTATTTTTGCACCACACCCAGTGCTCCATGCAATCCGTGCCCTCTACAATACCCACCACCTGGTGCCCCCAACCTCCCACCCCCCACCCCTTCAAAATTCTCAGATCGTTTTTCAGAGTCCATAGTCTCTCATGGTTCACCTCCCCTTCCAATTTCCCTCAACTCCCTTCTCCTCTCCATCTCCCCTTGTCCTCCATGCCCATTTTTTAATTATTAACAACAGCCACTTATGATGAAGTGATCAATTATTTAATTTTTCAACACAGGTTCTTGATGGCTGTTTTTCTGTGTGCGTGTTTTTTAGATTTATTTGAGAGAGAAAGCGAGTGAGCTAGAGTGAGAGGAGAGATAGAGGGAGATGGAGAGAATCTCAAGCAGATTCCCTGCTGAGCATGGCTCCCCAAGTGGGGCTCCGTCTCATGACCCTGAGATCACGACCTCAGCTGAAATCAAGAGTTGGACACTTAAGTGACTGAGCCATCCAGTTCCCCCAATGATCAACCATTTTAAATTATGTTAGATAAGTTCAATTTATATACTTCTGTTGGTCATGTTGTTGTTACTAATTTGGTAATAAAATTTTAATATATATATTTGCTAATAAAAATTTTAAACAATTTACCTAAAGTAATCTATTAATACCTGTATTTATAATTCTAATTGCTGTAAAAAGATCTCTCTTCACATTTTGGTATTATACTCTTCAAGTCTAAGCTACAACTGATTATTTAAGAAACTATTATTTTGGGGCACCTGGGTGGCTCAGTGGGTTAAGCCTCTGCCTTCAGCTCAGGTCATGATCTCAAGGTCCTAGGACCAAGCCCTGCATCAGTCTCTCTGCTCAGCAGGGAGCCTGCTTACCCCTCTCTCTCTCCGCCTACTTGTAATGTGTCTGTCTCTTTCTCTCTCTGTCAAATAAATAAATAAAATCTTTAAATTTAAAAAAAAGAAACTATTATTTTACATACTACTAAAAAGGAAAAATATTGCCAATCAAATTATGACAAGCTATAGAATGTAACATGAATCCCAATCTCAAAAGTGTTATAATGTGAGAGAAAGCTGTAATCTTAAGAGTCTGTGAAATACGGTATTTTCTCATCATTTTAAGCCCCACACAGGTTGCTAAATAAAATAAAAGCTATAATGAAGAAACTTAAGTAAAAAAAATGACTGTTTGAGGGGTTTACTGGTGTCAGTGCTAATAACATTAAAGAAAAAAAAGCTTAGCTTCAGAAATAGATCCTCTCAAAAGATACAATTTCATTACATCTAAAAATGTTTTTAAATTTTGCTATAGTTATTCTCCAAAAGGATATCTGACATATCAAAGTGTCACACAAATCAAAACTTTGAGTTGATGATGTTATTCATCTTAAAGTGTTTGCTAAGAAAATAATCAGTTTTAGAGTCTTCTGGTTAATATTATCTTTAAGACTGAGTCAGTTGAGCAGGTTCTGCTACTAAAGAGTACTATCCCCTCCAAATTACTGATTTCTTTCCTAGTACGTTATCAAAATCATGTCATTATAATATACCTATATATCAATACAATATATATCTCATGAAAGAAAATCCTAAAGTATGACAATTTTGAAAATAATTCTGAAAGGAATTGGGAGTATATTTTGTTAGTTTATCAAAATTTTGATACAATTTTTAAGACAAAAATAGAAAGGGAAAGTATATAACATATTAATAATAATGAAGACATTTGTTAATTGCTGACCAATGAAAAGCAACAGGGATAAAGTAATTCAAAGCAATAAGTAAGAGTAGATCTATTCTAGCACACAATGCATTTTATAAGAGCACTGAATATGAGTGTCTCAAAACCTGAAAATTCAAAATAGTCAAGTCTGATTAAAAAACTAGAAAGCTGGGGGCGCCTGGGTGGCTCAGTGGGTTAAGGCCTCTGCCTTTGGCTCAGGTCATGATCCCAGGATTCTGGGATCGAGCCCCGCATTGGGCTCTCTGCTCGGCGGGGAGCCTGCTTCCCTTCTTCTCTCTCTCTGCATGCCTCTCTGCCTACGTGTGATCTCTATCAAATAAATTTTAAAAAGTCTTTAAAAAAATTTAAAAAACTAGAGAGCTGTTCTACTTTCTATTCTATAATCTGGGCTGAGTATCAAGAAATCCTTTTTTAAAGCTGCTTATTATAAAAGTCAGAGATGCTCATTAAAAGATCTGATTTTTTTCATTCCTGATTTATGTGTTACTGGTGACTTGTATTTTAATGCTACAAATTCTTTTCATATTAATCCCACAAGTGCTTTAACAGTCAATGTTCTTTCATCCTTACCCACTAATTTACATCTTTCTTTGTCTTCCCTTCTTTAACTCATCACTCCTTATATCTCACATTTCCTTCTGTGTAATGTACCTTCTTTTAGAATTTCCTTTAGTAAAGGCTTGCTGGTAGCAAATTCTCCCATTATTTTTCTCTGACAATTGTTGTAAGGTACTTTTTTTGACTTGAGAATTACAGTTGGACAGTTATTTTCTTTCAAAACTAGGTCTTCTAATTTCTGTGGTTGCTGTTGAGAAATCATTTCCCAATTTTATCACTGCTCTTGCGAAGGTAATGTTTCTCTTATTTCTGCTTCCAGAAATAAAACTGGCATATCAAAAATGGTATTTTAAGAGCTCTTTCTCTGCTCTTCAAATGTACTATCATGAGTCTAAATGTAGATTTATTTTTATTTATTCTGCTTATGATTCTTTTATCTGTATGTTAGTATCTCTCTTTAATTCTGGCAAATTCCCAGCTATTAGATACCCAGATATTATGAATATGCCTTGTTCTTTCTCTCTTCTTCTGAAACTAAGAATAAATGTTTATTAGCCCTTTCTTGCTATATCTTTCCTGACCTGTAAACCATCTTCCATATTTTCAATCTTGCTTGTCTTTTTTTTTTTTAATTTTTTAAAAGATTTTATTTATTTATTTGACAAACAGAGAGATCACAAGTAGACAGAGAGGCAGGCAGAGGGGGTGGGGGGGAAGCAGGCTCTCCGATGAGCAGAGAGCCTGATGCGGGTCTCAAATCCAGGACCCTGAGATCAAGACCTGAGCCAAAGGCAGAGGGTTAACCCACTGAGCCACCCAGGCGCCCCTTGCTTGTCTTTTTATGCTCCATTATGGACAACAGGTTCTATCTTTCCTTCTATTCAGATATGTGTAACCTATATTTATATATATATTCATAAACTGGAATTTTCCATTTTGACATTTTTTTGTCTTTGAGAAATCCTACTGAGTTGTTTTTCAAATCATCTGTAATATTTTTGTTTAATACTTTATTCATTGCAAATTTTTATCAGAATTGACTTTCTAACAACTTGCTCAGTCAAGGGGGACAGGGGCTGGTGTGTCTGGGGCCAAGCTTATGGCTGGTACTGACATGTCTGAGACACTAGCATGTCTGGAATTAAGCTTTCCAATGGCCCAGCTAGGAGTTTGGTTAAAGAAAGGAAGAACTGAGCAAATAAATAAATGCATCAGGAATAATGAGAACAAAAAGAGTGAGAATAATCAGAATAATCATTTACTGTCAGAGTAGCAAGTTGCAAATATGGAAAAGGAGAAGGCTAGAATACATTCTGTAGTGTTGCACTACACTCCAAGTTACTATGAAGAACTCAATGATTTTTGAAATATATACAAGATAAAGAAAGAGATTGGGGGTGCGTGTGCACGCGCACGCACACACCCCCCCCCCCCCTACATCTATTTCTCAGCTTGGCTCAGGAAACCAGGAATACTATTACTCTGGTAACAATGAGCAAATATGGTAATGAGATTGTCATTTCTAAACATCATTGTCCATGAGAAAGAACCACGGTTCCTTAAAGAAATAGCTGACTCCAGGCACCTGGGTGGCTCAGTGGGTTAAAGCCCCTGCCTTCGGCTCAGGTCATGATCCCAGGGTTCTGGGATTGAGCCCCGCATTGGGCTCTCTGCTCAGCAGGGAGCTCGCTTCTTCCTCTCTCTCTGCCTGCTTCTCTGCCTACTTGTGATCTCTGTCAAATTAAAAAAAAAAAAAAAGAATAGAAAAGAAATAGCTGACTCAGGGCTGGACAGAAAACATGTAAGATGCTCTGTCCATAGAAAACGCCTAGGAAAAAATGACCAGCCTCATAACTCCGAGCACCTCCATACTATGGTTTCCATATACCATTTCCAACTAAAAGGAATCAGGGCTCCTAGAAGGAACAGCTGATAATATGCCTAGAGTAGGAAATGAAGACAGGGGTTCTGCAACATCTAGTTGTACCAGAACAGGAACAGCTATCAAGTCCATGGAGGTGAGGGAATGGCAAAAGGACCCAGAAGACAACGTGAAGGGGCTCTCCCTTGAATAAACACAGGACAATGTGAGCATCCAAAAGAGTAGTATCTTCAGTGGACTAAAAAAATTAAGTATGTTAAAATTCCTATGTCACAGGAAACTCAAACAAAACAAAATCAAAAAGAACAATAATCATTTTTGGTGGGTATTAGGGAACTGATCTGTTAGGAAAACTGACAGTAAAGGGAAATAATCTAGAACTGATCCTGTCTTTCCTATGTAAACTGTACCTTTTAAATCCATCATTTCTGTCTTAAAATAGATCGCTTCATTCAATTCATACTTAGGGTCCTGAATAATAACAGATGTAACTGAAATTAGTACTTTTACTTTACCATGAGGTTGATCGAATTTTATTTATATATCCACCATCTTTTAAGTCAGAGATTTTACTGTTTATAATTTTATTAATGATTATGATCTCTTTCCTTGCTCTCTTAATCAAATAAATATGACTTTACTACTACTTATGAAACCTTGTTATGTGAGTGAGAAACCCTTCAGGTCAGATTTTCTCAGTGTATGTGCACCATCTTCAGTCTCCACATCCAAACCCATTTTACACAGGAAGACTGTCCCACTACTTCAGGGTGACTTTTGGATTAATCAAGTCCTAAAGTAGGCTGAGGGTTGTGGGCAAAATTCTGTAGAAGACCCTAAGGAAAAATGAGCTGAGCCAGTAATGATTCCTGACTGTTGTAAGATCCAGGGCTGCTTAAGAGTTGAAAATAATCCTACTTTCCTAGAAGGGCTTAAAATAAGACTAGAGTTGTTCTGGACAGAGCATGTAGGCATAGGAAAGGTCTATTTGACTGGTCTCTGACTCCTGCTATCCTGAAGCTTTTTGTCTCATTGCATTGAAAAAAATCAAAACAAGTACTTAGCCCACAAAGAAGAGATATGGTTAGTTTTCACAGGTTTTAAAACAGTAAGACACTATTGTGCGAAAGGAACAGACTATACGTATTACATACTATATGGTCCCATTTCTCTTGAAGACTTGTTTCTGCACTTACTTGTACAAAAAAACCTAGAAGTACACATACTCTAAAATGTTAACACTAGTGTTACTTAAACAATTAGACTGCGGTGGTTCTAACACCACAGCACCCTAAGTAAGCAAACCAAAACATATGCCTGTAAAGGACTCAAGGGTAAGAAATCAAAACCTAAAGACAACCAATCATAGTCAATTCAGCTCTCCCAAATAATACAACTGCTTGAGTTATAACCAATCAGATAATCCCTTTCTTTGCTTCTGCCGCTTTTCTATAAAAGCTTCTCCCCAGCTCCCCAATTGGGACGTATTCCTGTCCATGGTTTTGCGCCGCCCGATATGAATCAATTTTTGTTCAAATAAACTTAGAAATTTTTAATATGCCTCAGTTTTTCCACTAACATTAGGCAGTCTCTACAATTGAGATTACTTTCATTTATTTTCCACTTACGTGCATTTTTTAATTTTTCTAAAATGAAGTTTTCTAAAATGAAGTTTTAAAAACACCATGTCATGTATGAAAGCTGTAGATGAGTAGAGCTTAATTTCTCTACTGAGGAAATCTTTTATTCTCTAGGAAAAATGTGAAAACTTCACTCTTACTACAACATTTACCAGTGATTCCTCAATCTTCTTAAGAAATTGCTTGATTGCATAAGCCAATGATCTCTCACAATCATTTCATTTTTCTTAAAGATTTTATTTATTTGAGAGAGAGCAAGTACAAGCTGGGGAGGCAGAGGGACATAGGGAGAGGCAGGCTCCCTGCAAGGACTTGATCCAGGACCCCGGGATCATGACCTGACCCAAAGGCAGATGCTTAAATGACTGAGCCACCCAGGTACCCTGAACAGTCGTTTTATTTTTTTATTTATTTTATCTTTAAGATTTTATTTATTTGAGAGAGAGTGAGAGAGAGTGCGAGCAATCACAAGCAGGGGAAGAGGCAGAGGGAGAACGGGAAGGGAGAAGCAGGCTCCCCCACACTGAGCAGGGAGCTGGACATGGGGCTCCATCCCAGGACCTAGAGATCATGACCTGGGCGGAAGACAGATGCTTAACTGACTGAGCCACCCAGGTGCCCCTGAACAGTTGTTCTAAAAAGACCTTTTTAAAGTATTTTAATCCTGTACCAAAACATAATTTTGAATACTGCAAACCCCAATGCCTAAAAATAACAGAAGTCTTTAAAAGTGTGAAAAAGCCTAAGACACGATGTGAGCAAAGCAGTAGAAAACTCAAAATAGATTCTTAAAAATATCAAATTTAAGTTTTCTGTCCAAAATGAGTTAAGACACAAAATCAAATCATCTAGTAAATGAGAACTATGATCCAGAAGATTGGCTAATAATAAAGACAGTGTTTTGATGGTTCACAAATAATAAAATGCATTCCTTCCTTGCGCTGCATCTTGACTGTGCCAGCAGCTACATCAACTCTATGCATCTGCCAAGATTTAGTTATAACCGTATGCTCAAAACTGCTGAATTCTAACGTGTGTAAATTATACTTACATATATTTACATATATAATTAACGTGTGTAAATTAAAAATCCCTCTGATTTTTAAAAATCACATTTTCTGCTAAAATTTTCAGCATATTATTTGACTATTTTATTCAATGGCTTAATCATTCCAAAACAATCCATTACATTACATAAACTTAATACAGAAAAAAATCTGTATATGTGGATGCTTTTCTTCCAAAATTCCTTATCACCAGTACCCAGTAATACTGGCTAGAAAATTCAGTCACCCTTCCCTCCTCTCACCTCCAGCTTTCAGCAGACCACTACATCCTGTCAAGTCACTTTTTTCATCACTACTATAATGCTTTAGTTCACTTCTTTCTGGACTACTGCAAAAGACTCCTAATTGATATCCTTGTCTTTAATCTCCTACCTACCAATCCAATCTTCATAATGTAGAAAAAAAACAATCTGGCAAAAACCAAAAACAAACAAACAAAAAAACACCCCACTGATGTTCAACAAAGCAACAATAAATGCCAATAAACACTTGATTTAAAATATTAAAGTGCTTCAGAACAAAGTCTAAAATTCATGGCGCTGGGTGCCTGGGTGACTTGGTCGGTTGAGGGTCCGACTCTTGTTTTCAGTTAAGGTCATGATCTTGGGGTCTTGAGATCGAGCCCTGCATCAGGCTCCACACTCAGTGTGGAGTCTGCCTGTCCCTCTCCCTCCCCAAGACAGTGTGCATGTGCTCACTGCTCGCTCACACATGTGTTCTCTTTCCCCCTCTAAAATAAATAAATAAAATCTAAACAAAACAAAACAAAACCTGTCCCACTAAAGGCACTTTAAAACTAGGCCACCTGATCAATACCAATTCCCCCTCCAAAGCCTGTATTTTCTTTTCTTTTTTTTTTTTTGATTTTTTTATTTATTTTATTTGACAGATAGAGATCACAAGTAGGCAGAGAGGCAGGCAGAGAGAGAGAGAGGAGGAAGCAGGCCCACTGCTGAGCAGAAAGCCCGATGCGGGGCTCCATCCCAGGACCCTGGGATCATGACCTGAGCCGAAGGCAGAGGCTTTAATCCACTGAGCCACCCAGGCGCCCCCAAAGCCTGTATTTTCTTTCACTGCCTCTAGAGCCATCCTCCATTTCTGACAGTGAAATACCTACAATCCTTACAAAATCCAACTTCAATGTAATTTCCTCCATTCACACTCTCCCAGGCAAAGGCAGGTAGGTCAGCTCTGTTCCCATGAACACTGAACACACTGCTCCTTATTAATGCCACTGTTTCATCCTCTAGATGTGGATCTTCTGGGCAGGGTCTGAATCTTCACCAGGCACAGTGCCCGGCTCATAGCAAAAAATACTTTATGACTTATACTAAATAAATAAAGGAATAAAAATAGCATTATTTGCTAAATCCATTTTCACCTTGAGAAATACAAATTACCATTTTTTTTCCCAGATAAAAAGTTTAGGAGATTTGACAATATAGAAAGTACCTTGTCTACATGGAAAATTAAATCCAGTTCACAGACATTTTCAAAACACTTGTCTAATGTTTCCACAAATACCTAAAGAAAAAGAAAAGAAAAAAAAAGGTTAAATGCTCTTGAGAACCGTATAAATTCATTCAAACCTATCATCTAGAAAGGAAACAATTCTTAATTGTGAACTAACACTTTTCTAATCTATTATCGTATTTCTGTTTTAATCAGATATTGTATTAAGTATAACAGGAGTAATTATTCTTCATGATAATTACATTTCGGTACATTAACATACAAAACAAAATAAACTTTGCTGAAAGTAACGAAGAACTAGAAATTCTTAGCACCATTACTTTAAAAAACACTGAAAAATACTCAAACAGGCTCCTTATCTTCATGTGAGGAGGAAAAAAAAGTTATTGGAAATATTTATCAGTAGAGATGCACGCAGTCCAAGTATCTACCATATCTAATGCTTTTAATTAGCAACTCAGCATAAAAGATCACTCAAAATTATTTATGGAACAAGCAAAGACTTTGGAATCAGCCTTACCTGCGTTCAAACTCTGGCTTCAATACCATGCAGGGCCTTATGTGGGAATGGGTTAACTCAGCAGGCACAGGATGCTCAAAACCTACACCCTCCCCCCAGATGGCCTGTTCATAGATGAGCCCTGGGCTCGCTCCCTCCAGAGAACCAAACTCCTGGGAACTGAGCTCTGAACCCTTGCAAAGTTCTGTCTGATAAGAGTGTTTGGCATGCCTGAGTCCTTGGGCGGCACCAAATACCAGTCTGAGCAGAGAGTTTATGCTAACAGTGTGATTTAGGATGAACATCTCCTTTTCTCTGAGGTTCTACAGTTGAAGTAAGCAAGCAAGGTCAGTCACAATGGTGACATATACATGCCTATACGAGCGACCACCAACAAAAATCCTGGGGACACAGGCTGGGGGAGTGTCCCTGGTTGTGAGCACACTGTACACCTCACCACATGTCATTTCTGGGGGAATTAAACACATCTTGTGTGACTCCACTGGGCAGGGACACCTTGAAGCCTGCCTTCGGTTTTCTCCAGACAACCCCTCATGGGCTTTTGGTTATCTTACCGTTTATTATCACTGTAATAAACCCAAACTATGAGCACAGCAACTTCTGAGCCCTGTGAATCCTAGTGGCTCAGTGAGACCCTCCTGAAGACCCCTGACATAAGCTTTCAAAACTTAATCTCTTAAATTCTACCTTGCATAGGTTGTCACTATCTCTTCTATGCCCACCGTCCTTCTCAAAGTTAACTGTCAACAGACAGAATGACCACACAATTTATCAGACAAACTGGGGCATGAAGAGTAAAAGGGAGCAGCTAAGATTGTGTAATTATTATAATAGTTTGCAATGGTATCATAATTTCGTAACAGCCTGGAACAAAAGATGCAAAGCAGGGCTTTTCCTAGCAAACTGAAGTGTACGCTTACTCTATTCACAGGTAACCCTACAGGACCAAGAGTAAAATGGAAACAGCAGGCTTCTTGCTAAACTAGTCCTACCTCAGGCCAATTTATACAGACCCCCCAGACCAAGGTTCCTTCCACCGTGCAGAAGTGTAAGACAGGTGAAACAACATCAACACTATATAGCCATAATCAGTATTGTCTTAGACCAGGGGTTGGCAAGTTTCCTCTGCAAAGGGTCAGACAGTAAATATGTTAGCTTTGCGGGCAACAAAAAGCAGCAGTAGATAATAAACAAGGCGCATAGCTCTGCTTCAATAAAACTTAACAAAAAGGTGTAGCAGGCTGGATTTGACCTGCTGTCATCTGCTGCTCCCTGGCTTAGAGCAAAGTCACTAGGAGAAATAAAAGGTCTGTAAGTAACCAAAAATATACAGTTTCACTCAGTGATTTCATTCATGAGAATGCAGTTCTTCAGATGACCAACTGTGGAGCACATACAAGTCAGCCTCAAGGGAGTTTCTAGTTTAGTTCAATTCTGAGATAGGTGGAAAGTAAACAAAAGCCACTCAAACTCCCAACTTTATCTATTTCTCCTCAAGGCCTTGATGACGTGCACACTGGAATGATTCCACTCAGTCTACTTGAAACTAATTCAGATCATTTCCTTCTTGTTAAAACAGACTCTTGTTATAAGCACTGAATGGGATAATGCTGTTTGAGCACAGAGTTGAACAAGCTTAACAAATATTAACTTCTGAGGGAAAGTAAGAATGTTAGAAGAAGAAAAAACCTTTCACACTGAAAACGAACAAAATACTTGTTTAAGTTGGACGTGGTCTGATTTCCAATTTGTAACATCACAGTTAATTAACATATGGGAAGTAAAGCCATTTAAGTTCTGCCCCCCTTCAGAAAATTTTTACTGAAGTATAACCTACATACAGAGAAGTACACAAATCACAACAAAGTATAATCTGATGAATTCACAAAGTAAATACATCTGTGTAACCAACACCAAAATCAAGTGTCAGAATAGCACCAGCACACGAGAAGCCCCTCATACTGCATTAGCCACCATCACCACCACAGGTAACCGCTACCCTGCTCTCTAACACTATAGGTATGTTCTACCTATTTCTGAACTATATTAAATGAAATCACACAGAATATAACCTTTTGTGAGTTGCATCTTTTAGTCATTATTATTTTTGTGAGATTCATTTATTACATAATATGAAAGCTGATTCATTCTCATTTACAGTATGCAATTCTTATGAATAAACCACAATGTATTTACCTGTCGAGTTTGGGTTGTTTCCAGCACAAGGTCATTAGCACTGCTAAGCAGACTTGTATCCATGTCTATTACTGAATGTATGCACACATACCTACCCAATGCATGCAGAGGAGAACTGTGGGGTCACAGAGGAGCATATATTCAGCTTGAGAAGATAGCATCAAACAGATATTCTTTTCTTTTTTTTAAAGATTTATTTATTTACCTTAGAGAGAGAGCAAGCGAGTTGGGAGAGGGGCAGAGGAAAAGAGTCCTCAAGCAGACTCCCCACTGAGCAGGGAGCTGGAGGACACAGGGCTCGATCCCAGGATCCTAAGACCCTGAGATCATGAACTGAGCCGAAACCACGAGTCAGACACCCACCCAACTGAGCCACCCAGGTGCCCCTACCAACAGATTTTCAAAGTAACAGGGAGCCTGCTTCTCTCTTAGCCTCTGCCTGCCACTCTGCCAGCTTGTGCACACGCACTCGCTCGCGCGTTCTCTCCCTCTCTGACAAATAAATAAATAAATTAAAAAAAAAAGACTTCACACTCCGAACAGCAGTATATGAGAATTCCAAAAATTATGCATCTTTGTTAGCACTTTATGCTGTCAATCTTTTCATTTTAACCATTCTTTTGTGTGTGTGGTAGTATGTCATTATAATATCAATTTGATTGTCCCTGATGGCTAATAAGACTGAGCACTGTTTCAAGTGTATCAGCCATTTGGATAGCTTTCTTCAGGATGTCCATTCAAGACTTCTGCTCATTTTTGGACCAATCTGTCCCTTCCTTCTTATATCTAGAACTTCTTCACATACTCTAGACACAACCCTGTCATCTACATGTATTACACATATCTCTGCCTGTTTTGTGGCTTACCTTTTTATTCTCCTAGCAATATTCTTGGAAGTTTTAATTTTCAGTATTTTCCAATTAACACTACTTTTCTTCAAAGGTTAATCTTTTTTTAAATGTCCAATTTAAGAAATCTTTGCCTACAGCAATGCTAGGAAGATATTCTCCCAGAAAAAAACAAAAGCTTTGTTTTATTTCTCATGTTTGAACTGCATCTAGTGGAAATATGGTGTGAGTTGGTCTTCTTTAATTTAAAATCATGATTAGGGGTGCTTGGCTGGCTCAGTTGGTACAGTATGTGACTCTTAATCTCAGGGTCATGAGTTCAAGCTCCACGTGGGCATGGAGCCTACTTAAAATAAATAAATAAATAAATAAATAAATAAATAACGTCATCATTAGACTTACTCATCAGAGTAAAGTTTCTAGTATGCCTTTACTTTTCCACGGTTACTTCTTCCAAACCCACTGGTTTGATTATCCATGTATGATAGTTACACACTCTTTTTAACCGTCAGAAGATGACTATCTTGGTGAAAATGCTGTCTAAATAATTTCCTGTCACTTATGAATAGTTATAAAAGATCAGTGGAATCCAGTGAATCAACATGCACATGATGCTGGGCGAAGTGAAAAGAAATTCTCTCCGTAGCTTTAAGCATACCACTGGTGAACCATGGAGTGGCAAAAAAAAATATGGGCTGCCAAAAAGAAAGTATGGTCTAGTAGTGAGGAAACCAGAAAGACCTAGCTTCGAATTCCTACTCTGCTGCTACCTAGCTACATGAGCCTGAGCATCATTAACTCCTCCAGATCTCAGAACTATAAAATAGTGATAAAAATACCTACCATTTTTGGATTATCTTACAGATTTAGTTAAATAATTTAGGGGCGCCTGAGTGGCATCAGTTAAGCATCTGCCTTCAGCTCAGGTCATGATCTCAGGGTCCTGGGATTGGGTCCAGGGATAAAGTCCTGGGATTGAACCCCAAGTTGAGTTGGGCTCCCTGTTCAGCAGGGAGTCTGCTTGTCTCTCTGCGTCTCCCTGCCCCCAGCTCGTTTGTGTGTGCACCTGCATGCTTCTCTCTCTCAAAAAAAAAAAAAAAAAAAATTTAGTTAAAGTGCCCAAAACACATCTAATAAAAGGGAACCAGTACTGTTCATCTGGCTGTTCAAAAACATGCAAGTATTGGGCACCTGAGTGGCTCAGTTGGTTAAGCATCTGCCTTTGGTTCAGGTCATGATCCCAGGGTCCTGGGATTAAGCCCTGTGTTGGGCTCCCTGCTCAGTGGGAAGCCTGCTTCTCCTTCTCCCACTCCCCCTGCTTGTGTTCCCTCTCTGTCTCCCTCTGTCAAATAAATAAATAAAATCTTTTTTTTTTAATGCAAGGATTACAAAATTAAAATAGAAATAGAAAATTCTAATTCTTCTGATAAACACTGATAGAAAAGCAAGGTAACTACCTGCCGAAGCTGCTGGGCCCTCATGATGTGCTCATTAATACAGAAAGGGGGGCACCTGGGTGGCTCAGTTGGTTAAGTGTCCAACTCCTGGTTTCAGCTCAGGGCATGATCTCATGGGTCTTGGGATGAAGCCGTGTAGGGCTTCATGCTCAGTGGGTAGTTTGATTCAAAGATTCTCTCCCTCTGCCCCTCATCTACTAACACACATGTGCATTCTCTCTCTCTAAAATAAAGAAATCTTCAAATAGAAATTAAATTCTAAAATGAATATATCAATCTAAATCTACATATAGGGGCACCTGGGTGGCTCAGTGGGTTAAAGCCTCTGCCTTTGGCTCAGGTCATGATCTCAGGGTCCTGGGATCGAGCCCCGCATTGGGCTCTCTGCTCAGCGGGGAGCCTGCTTCCCCCTTTCTCTCTGCTTCCCTCTCTGCCTACTTGTGATCTCTGTCAAATAAATAAATAAAATCTTAAAAAAATAATAAATCTACATATATATCTTCATATATATATATATATATATATATATATATATATGAATTCAAATGTTGCCTATATTTAAACCAGAACAATATCACCTTTGGAAAACGTAAATACTTAAAAAAGGGGGGGGGGGGTCCTGCAGCAAAATGTCATAACTACATGTTCTTAATTAAGGAAAAGAATTCTTAAGATTTTTTTTTAAAAGGAATTCTTAAGATTTAAAACATTCAAATGCTAAGTTTGGTCTAAAAAAATCAAAAACCCTCTGCAAAAAAAGTTCCCCCTGGGGGCCTGGCTGGCTCAGTGACAGAGCAACTCCTGATCTCAGGGTTGTTAGTTCAAGCCCCATGTTTGGTGTAGAGTTTCCTTAAAAAATAGAAAATAAATCTTTAAAAAAAAAAAAAGTTCCTACTAGTTTTCTTTCGATTTAGCAAAAATTCTCAATGTAATTAGAAATCCAGAGCCTTGTAGATAGATAAACATACTGATATGCATATGGACAAGGCCAAGACAAAACTAGTAATCTATAAACTAAAGTAAAGAAATTAAGAAAACCAAATAAAAGGACCTATGGGGTTCTAGCAAGAACAAAAGGTAATAATAAAGTTGCTGTTACATTATATTTCACAAAAAGAAAGATAAAAAGAGCAAAGCACTAAAGGTGAGTGACATGGTAAACAGCACTCTCTTATGTTTCAGTTTAAAAATGATAGAAAGTTCAGGGGCACCTGGGTAGCTCAGTTGTTAGGTGTCTGACTCTTGATTTCACTCAAGGAATGATCTCAGGGTTCTGAGATCCAACACCACGCTGGGCTCCGAGCTCAGCGGGGAATCTGCTTGAGATTCTCTCCCTCTGCCCCTCCTCCCTACTCATGAGCACATACACACTCTAAAATAAATAAATCTTTGAAAATTTAGAGTAAATTTCAATATAACAGTTATCTACTAAGGAGCAACTGATTAACCTCTGGCCTCCAGAAATTCAAGGGTTAATGGGAAAAATAAATTTACTAAGAAAATCATATTTTAAGTTTTCCTTTATTTCAATAATTAACTAGTTTTCCAAAAAGAAATAAAAAAGAGCTATCTTCCCCCCCCCCAAAAAGCCACATCTGCATATAAACAATCTCCCTTCCCAGTGCCTTTCTAACAACAAAACTTTCTTCTGTTGCCTTTATCTTTAATTACAGATCTGTGCATCTGGGCCACAAAGGTAACAGGAATCTGTCACGAGGAAGCTTAGTATTTAACAGTGCTTAATACTTAAGGGCACAGGCTTTATTAAGCACGTCTCTATTAAAATTCCAGCTTAGCCTTTATGAAATCTAGGGCATGCTGTTTCACTCTAAGCCTCAGTTTCTTCATTTGGGCATAATAATAATGGTATCTTTGGCATAGAGTTGTTTACTGATTAAATTAATACACATAAAGGCCTTAAAACAATGTCTCCCCCTAATATGTTGGCTTGCATTATAATATATACCTATGGAGAAATAAAAATATGCACTAGGTAAAAGAGATGCCACAAAATATCCTTAAACAGTATCATTTATATGGCAGACCCACCCCCCTTTAGAGTTTCTAGGTAAAAATATAATTTTTTTCTCGGTTTGGGGATTTCTATTAAATTTTAAAAGGAAATCTATAACATTAAATGAAATACATATAAGTTAAATTGATTTTTTAAAAGATTTTATTTATTTATTTACTTGTAAGAGAGAAAGAGAGCACAAGCAGAGGGAGCTGTAGGCAGAAAGAAAAGCAGGCTCCCCACCAAGCAAGGAGCCTGATATGGGACTTGATCCCAGGACTCTGGGATCATGACCTGAGCCAAAGGCAGATGCTTAACTGAGCCACCTAGGCATCCCTTCAATTGACATATTTTAAGACAGAAAAAATTATAAGCCCAAAAATAGAAGGCATAAATTTAAAAGTGCTAGTAATACACCAAGAGATCTTTTTTTTTTTTTTTAAAGATTTTATTTATTTATTTGACAGACAGAGATCACAAGTAGGCAGAGAGGCAGACAGATAGAGAGAGAGGAGGAAGCAGGCTCCCTGCAGAGCACAGAGCCTGATGTGGGGCTCGATCCCAGGACACTGGGACCATGACCTGAGCCGAAGGCAGAGGCTTTAACCCACTGAGCCACCCAGGTGCCCCACACCAAGAGATCTTAAAAAAAAAATTGTTTTTAGTCAGCAGCAAGATGTCCTAGAGAGATGCTGGTTTAGCTCATGCCAAGACTCAAAAAATACCACTAAAAATGTACTAGAAGAGCTAGGGAAGGCAGACTAAACTTAAAATCAGATCAGCTACCTTTGAAGATCAGATTATGACTGGGTTCCGGACCGAATTTCCACAAAACCTGACCTGGAAACTAATAACTCAATGATAACAGTCTTGGGAAAAACAAAGACATTTACCGTGGATTTACCAAGTAACAGGTACATTACACACATTAAACTTTCAACTTCAGCATGAAGAAATTAAGAGTTGATGAGAGGACAATCTTGTCTTCTATTACATGTCAAAATGATTCAGAAAGAGTTCACATCAATAATTATTTTTATGTGATTTATTTCTACTTTTTTTGTTAAAGGTTAATGATGGCCCGGGGCGCCTGGGTGGCTCAGTGGGTTAAGCTTCTGCCTTCAGCTCAGGTCATGATCTCAGGGTCCTGGGATCGAGCCCTGCATCGGGCTCTCTGCTCATCAGAGAGCCTGCTTCCCCCCGCCCTCTGCCTGCCTCTCTGCCTACTTGTAATCTCTGTCTGTCAAATAAATAAATAAAATCTTAAAATAAATAAATAGTTAATGATGATAATACCAGAATCTATTGAGTATATATTATTACAGCATTGCTATTGTTCCAAGAGCTTTAAATATATTATATTATTTATTTATTTTTAAAAATACTTTTATTTATTTATTTGACAGAGATCACAAGGAGCAGAGAAGCAGACAGAGAGTGAGGAGGAAGCAGGCTCCCTGCCGAGCAGAAAGCCCGATGCGGGGCTCAATCCCAGGATCCTGGGATCATGACCCGAGCCGAAGGCAGAGAGGCTTTAATCTACTGAGCCACCCAGGCGCCCCATTAAATATATTATCTTATTTAATCCTTCATGATAATCTCATAAGACAGGTACTTTTATTATCAACCACTTGCAGAAGGGTGATGAAAGGCAAAAAGTCAACTAACTACTAAAACAGTGAGGTAGGAGAAAGTCACTCTGCGGAACCCAAATTCTTATTCACTAGGCATACTGCCTCCAACAAAAGAAAATAGTACTTGATTTTTAATGTAGTAAGAAGTGGGTATTTAGAAACTTGGGAAAAGTGCTCAAAGTGCCCTTGGGAAAAGGGCAGCACATATACTAAAAACTTGGGAAAATACAGAATAATATAAAGCAAAAATTTTAACTTTCCATACTTCCACCACCCACATGAAAACCGTAATTGTGCAAAGCAGAAACTACTTGTACTACAGGAAATTTAATTACTTTGGAGACAATCCACTAAATGGACTTAGTATTTTTTATATGTTGGATTTAGAAGTCTAAGGAAGAACCAGGATTTTGAATGTACAAGGCTTCTACATCAAATATTAATTTTGGAAATGAAAGTAGCCTCCAAATTATTTTTGTGCACAAAAGCTACATGTGAGATTTTTAAAAACTTGTACTGACACAAATTGTTTAAAATTATATTTCAAATATCTTCTTCAATGTATATGGTACAATTAATATTTTGAGCACTGACTTAAAACAAAAGAAAATAAGTGCAAAACGTACAAAGATTTTCCTTACATAATTTCAGTCAATCAATACAGAGGGTGTAATGGAAAAATCACCATTTGGCAAACACCACAATAGTAATTCCTTCAGGCAAGAATCATCGAGAGATGCTAAAATTAATGACCAAAGCTATGACTAGAAAAAAACACACTTACATGGCCTCAAAATTATTCCCCATGAGATACTTTAAAGTAAAAAGAGACCATGGAAGTTTAGAGTACAGAAACCTGGCAGGCACCGTCTTATACAAGGGATCAGAATAAATATCACAAGTAACAAGACAAAATGAGATCCCTGATATGATGCCCTGTGAAGGACATAAAAGCACTTCTGTGGTACACCCAAACAGAGGAAAGTTCTACAAAATAACCTGCTAGTACTCTTCAAAGGATCACGGTTTGAAGGACATAGAAAGCATGAAAAACAAAGATGAACTATTACAGAGTAAAGGAAGACTCAGGAGACATGAAAACTAAATGCAATATGTAATCAGAATTAAACCCTAAACAAGAAAAATGACATCAATGGACCACTGGCAAATTTTGAATAAGATCTGCAGATTAGATAATAATATTCTATCAATGTTGATTTCCTGATTTTAATCACGTGTACTGTGTACTGTGGTTACAGAAGTTAAATTTAGGGAATGTGGGAGAAGGTATGAAATGCAAGAATCCTTTGTATTGTATTTGCTGCTCTTTTTTTAAAGTCTGAAATAATTTCCATATAAGTTTTAAACAATTTTAAGGAAAAAGAAAATTTGAAAAACCAAGCTCAAAGGGCCCCCCCCCCTCTCCTTTTCTATGCCCAATTCCTCCCTAAAAAATTATCATTCCATTATGGGAAATAAGGAATTCACCTTAAATCAAAGAAAAACACCAACATAACTTGAGTTTTTCCTCTCAAACCTGCTTTAGAAGGAGAAAACAATAGGGGCACCTGGGTGGCTCAGGTGCATCTGTTTCTTGGTTTCAGCTCAGGTCATGATCTCAGGGTTGTAGGATGGGGATCCACATTGGGCTCCACACTCAGCATGGAGTCTGCTTAAGATTTTCTCTCTCCCTCCGCCCATTCCCTCCAACTCTCACAAGCATGTGCACTTCATGCTCTAAAAATAAATAAATAAAATCTTTAAAAAAAAAGGGAGAAAAATAAATTTTAAGTTACTTCCCCCTCCAAAATTCTGACTTTAAGTACCTGAGTTCCAAAATACTTCCTTCATTTCACCTCTCTGAATTAAATACTATGTCTACTATATTCTAGGCCCTATGCTAACTATATACATTAGCTCTAATTCTTAAGACAATGTTGATAGGGTAGCTATGTGTATCGGCACCTACAGACAAGAGAACTGGGAATGGATATGAGTAAGTAATGTGCTCAAAGTAACTATTAGATGACAGAGCCAGTATTCAAACCCATGCCATCTGACTTCAAACACCAACTTGGCTCTGCGACGCCTCCCAAGAGGGCAGCTGAGATGTGAACAAACATGTAAATTAGAATAGTATCATCAAATTCAATACCAGGATTTATCAAGAAGTAGCAATGTAATCAAGTCCCACATCTGACTCCTTGCTCAGCAGGGAGCCTGCTTCTCCCTCTGCCTCTGCCTGCTACTCTGTCTGCCTGTGCTCAATCTCTCCAACAAATAAATAAACAAAATCTTTAAAAAAAAAATCAATAAGGGTGCCTGGGTGGCTCAGTGGATTAAGCCTCCTGGGATTGAGTCACGCATTGGGATCTCTGCTTGGAGGGTAACCTGCTTCCTCCTCTCTCTCTCTCTCTGCCTGCCTCTCTGCCTACTTCTGATCTCTCTCTGTCAAATAAATAAAATCTTAAAAAAAAAATCAATGAAACCAGAAGCTGGTTCTTTGAAAGAATTAATAAGATCGATAAACCACTGGCCAAACTAATCCAAAAGAAAAGAGAGAGGACCCAAATTAATAAAATTATGAGTGAAAGGGGAGAGATCACGACCAACACCAAGGAAATAGAAACAATCATCAGAAATTATGATCAACAGATATATGCCAATAAGTTAAGCAACCTAGATGAAATGGATACATTCCTGGAAACCTATATACTTCCAAGACTGAAACAGGAAGAAATTGACAACCTGAATAGACCAATATCTAGTAACGAGATTGAAGCAGTGATCAAAAGCCCCCCCCCAAAAAAAAACAAGAGCCCCGATGGATTCCCTGGGGAATTCTACCAAACATTCAAAAAAGAAATAATACCTATTCTCCTGAAGCTGTTTCAAAAAATAGAAACAGAAGGAAAACTTCCAGACTCTATGAATCCAGCACTAACCCTGATCCCCAAAACAGGCAAAGACCACATTAAAAAGAATTTCAGACCAGTATCCCTGATGAATATGGATGCCAAGATTCTCAACAAGATCCAACGGTACATTAAAAGTATTATCCAGAGCACCTGGGTGGCTCAGTGGGTTAAATCCTCTGCCTCTGGCTCAGGTCATGATCCCAGGGACCTGGGATCAAGTCCCGCATCAGGCTCTCTGCTCAGCAGGGAGGCTGCTTCCTTTCCTCTCTCTAGGACTGCCTCTCTGCCTACTTGTGATCACTGTCTGTCAAATAAATAAATAAAATCTTAAAAAAAAAAAGTATTATCCACCATGACCAGGTGAGATTTATCCTTGGGATGCAAGGGTGATTCAACATACACAAATCAATCAACTTGACAGAACAAATCAATAAGAGAAGAAAGAAGAACCACACAATCCTTTCAGTTGATGCAAAAAAAGCATTTGACAAAATATAGCATTCATTCCTGATTAAAACTCTTCAAAGTATAGGGATAGAGGGAACATTCCTCAACTTCATAAAATCTATGAAAAACCCAGAGCAAATATCATTCTCAATGGGGAAAACTGACAGCCTTCCCTTTGAGATCGGGAACACAACAAGGATGTCCACTCTCACCACTGTTGTTCAACATAGTACTAGAAGTCCAAGCAACAACACTCAGACAACAAAAAGAAATAAAAGATATTCAAACTGGCAAAGAAGAAGTCAAACTCTCTCCCTTTGCAGAGGACATGATACTTTATATGGAAAACCCAAAAGACTCCACCCCCATACTACTAGAACTCATAGAGCAATTCAGTAATGGTGGCAGGATACAAAGTCAATGCACCGAAATCAGTTGCTTTTTTATACACTAACAATGAAAATATAGAAAGGGAAATGAGAGAATCAATTCCATTTACTATAGCAC
This sequence comes from Lutra lutra, assembly GCF_902655055.1. NCBI lineage: Eukaryota > Metazoa > Chordata > Mammalia > Carnivora > Mustelidae > Lutra > Lutra lutra. The sequence continues at coordinate 147,580,568 of NC_062282.1, forward strand.
CAAGAACCATAAGATACCTTGGAATAAACCTAACGAAAGAGATAAAGGATCTGTACTCAAGGAACTACAGAACATTCATGAAAGAAATTGAAAAAGACACAAAAAGATGGAAAAGCATTCCATGCTCATGGATCGGAAAAATAAACATTGTTAAAATGTCTATACTGCCCAGAGCAATCTATACTTTCAATGCTATCCTGATAAAAATTCCCCTGGCATTTCTCAAAGAGCTGGAACAAACAATCCTAAAATTTGTATGGAACCAGAAAAGACTCCAAATTGCTGAGGAAATGTTGAAAAAGAAAAACAAAGCTGGGGGCATCATGTTGCCTGATTTCAAGCTTTACTACAAAGCTGTGATCACCAAGACAGCATGGTACTGGCACAAAAAAGACACAGAGACCGGTGGAACAGAGTAGAGAGCCCAGATACGGACCTGTAACTCTATGGTCAAATAATCTTCGACAAAGTAGGAAAAAATATCCAGTGGAAAAAAGACAGTCTCTTCAATAAATGGTCCTGGAAAAATTGGACAGCTACGTGTAGAAGAGTGAAACTCGACCATTCTCTTACACCATACACAAAGATAAACTCGAAATGGATAAAAGACCTCAACGTGTGGCAGGAATCCATCAAAATCCTAGAGAACATAGGCAGTAACCTCTTCAACATCGGCCACAGCAACTTCAATACGTGTCTCCAAAGGCAAAGGAAACAAAAGCGAAAATGAACTTTTGGGACTTAAGATAAAAAGCTTCTGCACAGCATAGGAAACAGTCAACAAAACAGAGGCAATCCTTTGTTTTTTGGGAGGGAATGGGAGAAGATATTCGCAAATGACACTACAGACAAAGGGCTGATATCCAATACCTATAAAGAACTCCTCAAACTCAACACCCCAAAAAACCAGATAATCACAACAAAAAATGGGCAGAAGACATGAACAGACACTTCTTCAAAGAAGACATAAAAATGGCTAACAGGCACAAGAAAAAATGTTCATCATCATCAACCATTAGGGAAATTCAAATCAAAACCACATACACCAGTTAGAATGGCCAAAATTAACAAGAAAAGAAAGAACAAGTGTTGGAGAGGATGTGGAGAAAAGGGAACCCTCTTACATTGTTGGTGGGAATGCAAGTTGGTGCAGCCACTTTGGAAAACAGTGGAGATTCCTTAAGAAATTAAAAATAGAGCTACCCTATGACCCTGCAATTGCACTACTGGATATTTACCCCAAAGATACAGATGTAGTCAAAAGAAGGGCCATATGTACCCCAATGTTCATAGCAGCAATGGCCACAGTTGCCAAACTGTGGAAGGAGCCAAGGTGCCCTTCAATGGATGAATGGATAAAGATGTGGTCCATAGGGGCGCCTGGGTGGCTCAGTGGGTTAAAGCCTCTGCCTTCAGCTCAGGTCATGATCCCAGGGTCCTGGGATCGAGCCCCACATCGGGCTCTCTGGGCAGCGGGGAGCCTGCTTCCCCTTCTCTCTCTCTCTGCCTACTTGTGATCTCTGTCTGTCAAATAAATAAATAAATAAAATCTTTAAAAAAAAAAAAAGATGTGGTCCATATATACAATGGAATATTATGCCTCCATCAAAAAGGATGACTACCCAACTTTTGTATCTACATGGACAGGAATGAAGGAGATTATGCTGAGTGAAATAAGCCAAGCAGAGGAAGTCAATTATCATATGGTTTCACTTACTTGTGGAGCATAAGGAATAACACGGAGGACACTGGGAGATGGGAAGGAAAAGTGAGTTGGGGGAAATTGGAGGGGGAGACAAACCATGAGAGACTGTGGACTCTGAGAAACAAACTGAGGGTTTTGGAAGGGAGGGGGTGGGGGTTGGGTGAGCCTGGTGGTGGGTACTAAGGAGGGCACGTATTGCATAGAGCACTGGGTGTGGTGCACAATGACTCTTGGAACACTAAAAAAAAAAAATAAAATTATAAATAAATAAATAAATAAATAAATAAAACCTATATAGCCCAAAGTTTAAGCAGTGTACTACTTAACAAGGCACTTTCAAGCCTACCCTTATAACAAAAGAGAACAATGACATATGGTGGAAGGCAGTGAGGCCTTCACCAGCACACCATTCTCTGTCCAGTAGCTCCTACCCAGCATCATTTCCTATGCAATAAATGGAATCACAGGATCTTTTGTCAGTTAAGAATTCTTGGCTTACAAGGTCCTCCAATTAGGTCAGTTTCTTAGCAGATAACTCTATCACCATATAAAATTCATCCCAAGCTATTATACAACATAGAGGATAAAAAGATTAACAAATTCTCATAAAAATGAAAAAGAAAGATAAAAGGACTTCTTTATCCTATTCAATTTGCATACTAATGAAATAATACTTTATATGCCTTCCTTATAAATATATGCTTTAGTGATAATGTTAGCTAAAAACCACTGACTGACAACTACATGTCAGTCATTTAGCCATGAGCTCTATGTACAGTATTGTTTTTAATGCTTGCACCTACTCTATGAACTGGTATTATTACCGTCACTCCCATTTTGCACGTCAGGAAAATGAGAGATAAAGACGTAAAATAACTTGCCCAAAGTTACACAGCCAGTACGAAGCAGAGGCTGAATGGCTTTAACCACGACTAGCTTGCTTGATTCACTGATCTTTCTAACAACCCCATGAGGTTTTATAGGCAGCATATTAAAATAGGCATACTTTATTCAGGTGGGAAAAAAAAGGTCTATTGAGATTAAATGAGATGCTCAATATCATACTAAATTGGCATTCACCACCATTAAGTAAAATAATTTCATAAAAACCAGTGTAAGGCTCAGGACTGTGGTAACAACAGATGCTATACATGGAGCTCTAGTTTAACTCCATATGGTAAGGCCATGGTCAAACATCTTTTTAAACCTAAAGAGAAGTTCAGTTGTTAGTTCTCCATTTTTTTCCTGACCACAACTGAACAAGACTCATGCTGATGTAACTGTTACATGTGGTACAGAAAACTGTAACAGAATTTGGAATTATCTAGTGAACTTCTAAGCCTCTCTTTATTATTAGATTGGCATAATAAATTAATTGAGGACAATATGACTGCTTATAAATAACTCAAACAACCAACGTTAATATTTAATGAACTTCTCATTCTCACTCTGTAAATATTTTAACACTTCCAATGAAGACATGCTACAACAGAAAGACTTAAAAAAGCCAGCCTCCAGCTCTGAAATGCACTTACATGGTTGCTGATACCACACTAAAATAGTACATATCAGAAACAAAAAAAGATCACCTTTTTTCCAACTTACTTACAAAGAAATAAAAAAAGAAAAGAAAACAGAAGCTGATTACTCACTTCGGTGACAGAGGGGTACAAATTCCACAGGAATTTATTAATGATACCTTCTCTCAGATTTCACACAAGAGATAAAGTCAAATCTGGGACAACATATGCATACCTTAGAAACACAAAACCTTTGCATATAAACACATAAACACATAAAAACATGTTTCCAATGATCATCTGAATGGTACCATTTCAACATTTAAAAAAAGCAAAACTTCACATATGTTTATTATTTATATATTGATGTTTAAGTTTTCTTGATCCATTCTTGGAAGAAATGCAAGAGCAAGAGGTTTTGATCTAAACTCTCTTGCTTTATAATTTTCCATTTCTACTTTTTACATTATACTTGTCTTCCTCAAAGCTAAAAAGATGGACAAAGCAAGAAAATCAATTCTAAATTAGCTCTGATTAGCTATTTCATGAAACCAAAGCAGAAACAGTGAGCTAGTCCCTTCCATCTTTGTTCATTTGATCAGTATTTTTAGAGTGACTGACTCACGCATGCTCAGCACTCCCTTGTAATGATTTAATGATCCATGGCGATCACAGGGGAAAGAGAGCAACTACAGAACTTCCAACATGTTTGTGGTAGTGGTAGAATTAGTCCGTGTAAGGTAAATTACAGAACTTTTTTTAAAGACATCATCTATCAACATAAGATAACTCAATTGCAGCCTGTTATAAAAATAGTTCTAGCCTACATCAGTAATGGAAGATGACACAATTCTCCCGAAACCCTCTTTTCTGTGTCTTACCTAATATCAAGACTAATGATCAACATTTGAACAGCAATGGCTAAAATATTTTACAAAACACAAGATCTATTTTCCACTTTCCACAAACACATGATAAAATTTACTTCAGATACAATGTAGGATATTTGTTCTCTGACAACTACCCACATAATTCTCTTCTGAGATATAACAATTACGCTATCGTAACAATTAAGATAACCCACAGCATCAAAAAATAATCAAAGATGATGGCTTAAATCCCAGGATACAAGCATAAAATACGGCCAATTCGTTTCTAGGAAAATACACATTTGTTTTAGTCTTTCTTCAATGAAATCTTTCTCTTCAATACAGAGGGCATTTTAAACATTGTTTTTCTTTTTTTCCTCCTGTAAAAATTTATTCATGGGGTTTGTGTATGTAGATATCTAGTCATGTGACTCTGTTTTAGTAAAGTTTTAATAATTAAGGACTCAGAAGTACCTGAATAAAGATCCAGCTTTTTGTAAAGAATTTCTCCCTTTTTTATTTTTTAAATTTTTTTCATTTGTTTTTTAAATTTAAATTCATCAATTAACATAGACTGTATTATTGGTTTCAGAGGTAGAGGTCAGTGATTCATCGGTCTTATGTAACACCCACTGCTCATTATATCACGTGCCCTCCTTAATGGGTATCACCCAGTGACCCTATCCCCGCACCTTCCTCCCCTCCAGCAATTCTCACTTTGTTTCCTATGATTAAGAGTCTCGTATGGTTTGTCTCCCTCTCTCATTTTGTCTTGTTTCATTTTTCCCTTCTTTTCCCTATGATACTCTGTTTTTTTCTTAAATTCCACATGTCAGTGAAATCATATGATAATTGTCCTTCTCTGACTTATTCCACTTAGCCTAATACCCTCTAGTTCCATCCACATCGTTGCAAATCGCCAGATTTCATTTTTGATGGCTGAGTAAAATTCGTGTGTGTGTGTGTGTGTGTGTGTGTGTGTGTATACCACATCTTCTTTATCTAGTTATACTTTGTGGTTTCACGTAGCTCAGGTACCTACCTCTTTCTCAAAACCTAGGTTAAGAATTATAGATTGAGAGTATTCTGGCATATTAATAGCTCCATTTATCACTTGTCATCTTTTTTCATTGTCTTTTTTTTTTTTTCATTTCTAGCCACTTTTACTATTTCTATGCTTTGGTACTCAGAATTACTACCAAAGTTTTGTGCTTTGGTTAATTACTCATTTACTCCATCACACTAACTACATCTCAAAGCATGCCCCCTTCTTGCTTATTTCAAAACCATGAAACTTGTTTGGTACAAAAAATTTCCTTTTTATGTGCAGCTTTCTCCAATCTGCTACAATATGCCTACACCATGTTTCTGTTTTTGTCTGGGGTCAAGAAAGCAAAAAAAAAAAAAAAAAAAAAAAAAAAAAAAAAAAAAAAAAAAAAAAACAAGCGCACAGCATTCCCTCATGATAATCTTAACCCAATATAATCACTTGAAGCAGTTACATTTGCTTATTGTGTCGGAATTACATGTGTTAATTTTTTATGGAAATACCACAAACAGAAAGCACAGAAATCTCAACTGTATACAGAGCTTCCAGATTTTCTATGTACCTAGTGCTCAGATAAAAACACAAAACAAAATATTACTAGCATGTAGCAACTGTATTTTGTTTTTCTAACTGACTCTCCTGTTTCTACGCAGTCTTTGGGTTTTGTTGTCAGTTGTTTACACAGACTGCTAAATATTAGGCACTAAATACAACAACTGTATGTTGAGGACCTACTATGTGCCAGTTTCCATTCTATGCCCTGGGGATAAACCAGTGAACAAAATAAAAAAAAACTGGCCCTCACTGAGCTTACATTCTTATTAAGGGAAAAATGACAATGAATAAGACAAATTAAATCAAATATATAGTATGTTAGATGGTGATATGTACTAAGGAAAAGTACTAAAGTACTAAAAAGCAAGAGAGGAGTTAGAAAATGTGAGAGAGGGAAAATTTTTAGAAAGGACCAAAGAAAACCATATTGAAAGGTGACATCTGGGTCAAAACCTGAAAGAACGATGGAGCTAGAGAACGATGGGAATACCAAATCGAAGAATGATCTAGATACAAAGACCAACAAATACAAAGGCTCTGAGGGAGAAGAATGCCTGGTGTATCTGAGAAACAGCAGGGGACTCAGAGATTGTGGGGCCTCATGGGTCATGTGTAAGGAAGTTGGCTTTTCCTTTGAGTGAGAGGGGAAGCCACTGATGAATTCAGAATGTGAGCTACGACCTATTTCAACAGTATCACTGGCTGTTTTACGAGGCAGAGATGAGAGGGGAAAAAGGTAGTGGAAGGAGGGAGAACAGTCAGGAAACTGCTGTAATAACAGTCCAGGGGAAAGCTGGTGGTGGCTTGGACTAACATGGTTACGGCCATGCAGGGAGTAGTATAAGGTCAGATCCTGTGTCTCCTCTAGGCTGCTGAAGAAGAGATAAGAGAGACCATGACACTGAAATTAAGCAACTAAAGAGGTCCACGAAAACCCAGCAAGTACAGCATCCTAGAAGCCAGAGGAAAAAAGTATTTTCATGAAGAGATGAATAAAAAGTCTTAAAAAAAGAAGGACTGATGAGAATCTTTGGATTCAGCAACAACAGAGCAGAAAACCTGAATCGAGTGTGTTTAAGAGCAAAGGGGAGAAGAAATATTTGAGACAAGTGTGCACAGACAACTTTTTAAAGGCATTTTAACATAAAGGATGGGAAAGAAATGAGCCAGAGGCTGGAGAGGGAAATAAGGACAGGACTTCTCCTTTTAATGGGAGAACATAGAACAGCTAGAGGAATGACCAGAAAAGGAGGGGAAAAGGATACAGAAGAAAGAGGGAGAAGTGTCAGAGCCACGAGGAAAAGACTAGCATGTAAATGGGTGATGTTCTCTTCTGCCAGCTTCTATTCTCTCATCGAAGAAGGAAGCAAGATGCTAGAAGCACCAGAGGTTTGAGAAAGGAGAACATATCTCAGCTGTTGTCTAGGAGTCTGGGATGGAGATGGACCAGGGAAATAGGATTACTGGGTAGCACTAAGGACTCACTGAGTTTAGAGATCATAAATACAAGGTGAGACCTATAGTATGGTTACTTTTTTTTTCTCTAACTACATTTAGAAGTATGGGTACAAGGAAAGTGCTGAATATATACAAGACTATGATTACCATGACTGATGGTGGGATTTAGACGGGGTAAGGAAAGTAAGACATCAGGAGGACAAGGGAGAGTGAAAAAATGCTTTATTTAGAAGACTGACGGTCCCAACAGGCCCAGGAAATTAGCGGAGTAACAGAAATTGTGATACGAAAAGATAAGAGGTAGTAGACAGAAAGGAAACTGCAACTGAGACTATGGAGGGATGGCACTTTGGATAAAAACAAGGTCTGGAAATGAGTAGCAAGGTGGGGCAGAGGGCAAAAATTCAATGAAGAGGAATTCCGGGTCTGAAGACACCAAAGTACTGGAAGAATTATCCCCAGGAAAATGGAATAGTGAAATCACCACGAATTAGAACCCAAGTAGTACTGGAGTGAATGCCAGTGAACTAAGACCACAATCTGATAGGAGACAATTCCTCATCACTCTGACATTTCTGCACATAAGTGAGCACAGATAAAATGACTGCCATCATTGCAGACTTTCTCTGCAAGCAAGCTTATATAAATAAGCAAACAGCCCTGAAAAATAGAGAGTATCTCTCTTCAAAGCAAATGGCAGGTTTATCTACAACCATGGAAGATACACTCTTCCTCCAGGACATGAGCAGACATGATTTGTGTCCAATATAAAAGATTCTAGTTCCTCTCCTATAACTGAATTCACTGTGGGTGAATTCACCTGGCCCTCTTCAAGTCACCTGGCCCTCTTCAAGTCACACCCTTTGGTGACTGTGGAAATTGGGATCTGGGGAACCAGTGTAGTAAGCAAATGCTGTTACCATGTCTGCTGTTTGTGCTATTCAGAATAAGTCCTTTGATTCCGACCCAGAAGTCTCCTGTCTTCTGCCAGCATCCATGACACTGTGGTAGTTAATGTACAAGTAACTTGCAAGGAAGGTAAATCTCAGACCTTTGAAAATTTTTGATAAAATCCCCAATGAATATGAGGTGGGGATGAGAGATTACTGAAACAGGGTGGGTAGAAGGTGTGTAAGTTTAAACACAAGAAATAAAGTTTGGAGGCATTTTTGAAGAGAGAATGGTCTGGAAAAAGCAACGAGAAGCAAAGAAAACACCTCATGGCTCAGCACTACAAAGAAAGCAGGATAACCGCTACTACTTGAGACAGTTACAGGTAGTGTCAGTAGGGAAGCCCAATTCAATTTAAAGCAAAAAAGTGAAGGCAATATTAATAAAGAGGCTGAAGATAAAGAGGAATTTGATTATGACTGACCCTGAGTTCCGGGACATAATGGTAGATTTTCAGCAGGCAGGGAGGGGTGGGTTTGGGTATCAGATCTGGACACACATGGTAAGAGATCCATGAATCTGAGACTTCTTGCATGACTTACATGAACAGGAAGAAAGGGCATGATGAAATTTGCTGTGATTAGTCTTAATCAGATTAAAATTGCCAATGTGTTTCAGCATCCCTAGACCTTGTTTTACTCATCCAATCTCTACTACGGAACAAATTCTTTCTTACCAAACAGAACATCGTTTTAGAAAATTAAGAACATACAAGTTTTAAAATATATAAACGCCACAACTGTTATTAAGAGAGTGTTAACTTACTTGAATTAGATCTAAAATGCCAAGTTCACTTTCTGAAGAATCCACACAGAAGACAAAATATAATGTTGCATAATGTCTATAAATCAGTTTATTATCAGATCCTCCAATTAACCTAAACGACAAAACAAAAATTGGAACGTTATAGGAATAAAGTGAAACACATTTTCATTAGCTCAAACAAACTGGCAATTTGTTTAAAGCCTTTTATAAGATGCTTGGGCATAGCATGTAAAGCTGTAACATTCAAGTGAACTTAGAGACTTAGTGAATTAACATGGCTGTTTTCTTCAGATATAACAAAAGAAGCTGGTACTTAGTATTAGTTCATACGTTCATTAAACTATCCACTGAGTACCTACCATTTGCCAGCTACTGATAGTGGATAAAGGAACAGTAAACAAATAAATAAGAAAAAATGGTCAGAGTAGAAGGTACTACATGGTGATTCCAAACAGGATGATTCTGTATTGATGGATCTGCTGCCCAAGATGAAATCTTAGGAATGACATTTAGGCTGAGAGCTAATGATAAGGAGTTAGCCATGAAAAAATTTAGAAGAGCATTTCAGGCAAAGGTGATAGCTAATAAAAAGGCCAGGTCATCAAGAACAAAATATGTATGTTCAAGGAAGAGAAAGAGGGTGCATGGACAAGAAAAGATTAGTTAACAAACAGAAGTAGGCAGGAACCAGGTCACAGGGCATTTTTAAATGCTTATTAGATTTAACTCTGTAAGTCACAGTAAGTTATACAGCTTACAGATGACTATTAACTGGGGAGGAAAAAAAATAATAACATTACTTAAGTTTTAGAGAAATTTACCTTCAAAATCTCCTCCAAAAATACATTTTATTTTGAAATATAAATGCAAAAAACTTAGGTAAGAAATACTCAATTCTTTCATCAAACATTTTTATTTACACTGACTGGAATGTCAGCATTTTAAAAATAGTAATTTAGGACTCATTCCAAACACCTTATGTTTAGCTATTTCATAGTTACATTTACAGTAATTAATTTACTTCTCAAAAGACCTTTAAACCTAATATAAAATAAAATCAAGGCCAAATGTAATCAAAGCTAAGGGAAGACTCAAACAAGACACAGGAAAATACCATCTATTTCTTAACTCTGTAAAACTAACACTGAAGGGGCGCCTGGGTGGCTCAGAGGGTTAAAGCCTCTGCCTTCCACTCAGGTCATGATCCCAGGGTCCTGGGATCAAGACCCACATCGGGCTCTCTCCTTAGCAGGGAGCCTGCTTCCTCCTCTCTCTCTGCCTACCTCTCTGCCTACTTATGATCTCTCTCTGTCAAATAAATAAATAAAATCTTAAAAAAAAAAAAAAAAAAAAAAAACCAACACTGAATTCACAAGGCCAGAGAAACAACTTCTGTAAGTACCCACTTCTTTCATAGCTTCTTATAGCAAAAGTGGAAATGATTTTTGGAAAGAATTAAGAATGACTACTATGCTAGACATATTTCTAGAAAAGATATTCGATTAAAAATATGTATGTGCAATTTAAAGAAACTCTGAGATGATTTTTATAGACTATGATGGCAACGGTTCCTGAGAAGGCACAAAAATGAACGCTCACAGCAGGATTCAGTTCATCTTGAATCAGCAATTTAGTGATTATCTTAAACTTTTGTTCAGCTCTACTGTAAAAGAAGAGCAAACTATTGAGAACTATAAGTTTCAAAATGACAATCCATGCCATTAAAAGAAAGCAAAGACTTAATACATAGCATAACAAGTACATACTTTGCCTTTTAAAATGTAATTTTATCTTCAAACTAGAGTGCAACACTGATAAATACTGATTCAAATTCTTGTAAGGAAGGCAACATACCACATAAAACCACAGAATTTTAAAACCCCCCTTACTTTAAATATCTCATATTACAGGGGGGGAAACCGAGGTACAAGAAGTGACCTGACCAAGAAAACCAGCTTTGTTAGTCACAAAACTAGGCCTGAATCAGCTGTGTAGCCTCATCTCTGATGCAATGTTTGCCTTCTGCTTGTTGTAAGCCTGGAAAAGAATGATCACAGACTTGAGCCCTGATTTCTAGATCGCACAGTGCCCTGCCTGGGAAGAGCCAGGTTCCTGCATGACCATCACCTTCGGTGCCCTGTACTGGGTGACAAGTCCCGGCGAGAGAATAAAATGCTGAGATGAAGAAAAGTGGTAATGGCAGAGACCACTCAACTCCTGCAGAAGTGTGGCAGACATAAAGCACAATTAAAATACAAAAAACACAAAGCAGGTACACCTGCCTCAACTATTAAACTGGGAGGTCTGGAGGCAATAGCAAAATTTATAAATTTTAAGTGTGTACGTGTAGATTGAACCGCAGCATGATCTAACCCTTTAAGAAATGCAAGTAAACTTTCTATGTGATAACAGTGATGTATGGTCAAGTAAGAATGGATTTTCTATTATCCAACCTACTTTTCTTTTCTTTTTTTTTTTTTTTTTAAAGATTTCATTCATTTACCTGACAGAGATCACAAGTATGCAGAGAGGCAGGCAGAGAGAGAGAGGAGGAAGCAGGCTCCCCGCTGAGCAGAGAGCCCAATGCGGGGCTCGATCCCAGGACCCTGAGATCATGACCTGAGCCAAAGGCAGAGGCTTTAACCCACTGAGCCACCCAGGCGCCCCTCAACCTATTTTTCAAAATATATGTCATACACATTAAAATACAGAAAAGTATAGGTGTCTCTGCCTAATATATAATTTTTCATAATGGGACTCAGCTGAGGTTTAGTTCTTGACTTGTCAATGAAGAAATATCTCATTAAGAAATTGATTATATTAACATGAGCAGGAACATTTATAAAACTGCTTTCATGGAACCCACCAATTTAAAAGTATTTATTTATAATAGTTGGCAAGCTAATTATAACTAATTTTTATTTATTCATTTTAAAAATAGTAAACTCTTTAGCTGAATTCTACCTATATGCAGATATACCTATATATAGATACATATACATGCACACAGATATTTATTTGAAAAGCAGATTTCAGTCTGCTTATAATAAAAGAATTCATAAGTTGTTATGAACAGGTCTATTCACCCCAAGGAATACCCTCTAGTCATTAAAAAGAATGACGTAGCTCTAAATGTTTTTATATGCAAAACTTCTAAAAATATTAAGTGAAAATGAGCAACATGCAAACCAGCATACCCAGTGTGATCCTGTAAATAAAATTTTTTTAAGGTTGTATCTTTATATGTTAGTCAGTGAAAAATTAATTTTCTAGAAGGATACATAAGAAAGTGAGAAAGATTAAAGTTAGGAAAGGGAGACTTGGTTTATAACTAATTTTATACGTCTCTGTAACGTTTGAATTTTTGCCACATGAATATAGTACATTTATATAAAGTGCTTCTGTAACATTTTTTAAGGAAAAAAAAAGACTACATATCTTTAAAAATTCTTTAAGTTAGATTTATAGCTAACATAGGTGATAATTAATCTCCTCATCCAATTAATCAAAATTAGGAAATTTTTACCATAACCAATAATTAAACAGTATATTTTTTAATCATATAGTCAAAGATTAGAAATGTCCATGAAATGCTTTACTTACAATCCTCCTTCTAGGAAATTACAAACATTTTCATCTCTCTTAGATACCAAATGGAATGTCTCCCTGATGATTTGCTGTTGTGTATCTTCACTCTGAGAAAGAATAATTTATATATGTTAGGATTAAATTTCTAGGTTTAACAGCATTTTAAGAATTTTAAAAGTAAAAGGCAGTATTATCTGTCAGGGAAATTAATCTATGAGGGAGGTCTTTGGAGAGCTAACCTACCACATCTCACAGAAACAAAACCCATCACTTTTCAATGTAAAAACAAAAAGCAAAAACAAAACCAAACCAATATTTTACAGTTTGCTACTACAAAAAAACTAACACTTCTCAATTTCAAAATCCAGGAAGAAAAATATTAGACAGATGAATTAAAGACTACTAGTAAAAGGGACACTAGATAGTAACAACTCAAAGGCGACTGTTTTACAAATGAGTAACCTGAAACAGAGAGGTAAAGTTATAAATAATCCATGTAGCTAATCTATATTTTATTAGAAGGAAAATATAGAAGTTTAGAGCTTCCAATTAAGTTTAAATGCAAACTGAGATAAGTCCATCCATATTAGTCATATAAGCATAGCGTAAAACCAAAAGTTTGCTCAGTAAGTATTAAATTCCCCAAGCAATTCACATGCTAGTAAAAAAGAGCTTCTCAAACACCTCAATAGAAAACTGGGCAAAATCACAAATAGGAATTTCACAGGAAAGGAAATATGATGGTCCATAAACAAATGAAAAGACATGGAAGGCCTGGGGTGGCTCAGTTAGTTAAGCCTCTGACTTGGTTTTGGCTCAGGTTTGATCTCAGGGTCATGAGATGGAGCCCCACTTCAGAGTCCATGCGGAGCCTGGAGCCAGCTTAAGATTCTCTTACTTCTCCTGCTGTCCCTCCCCAACTTAAAAAAAAAAAAAAATGTTATCCCTCACTGGCAATGTAGTGAAATACAAATTAAAGTCACAATGAAATAACTCCACATGCATCACATTAGCAAAGTGTAAAAGTCTTACAATACCACATGTAGACAAAGATGTGGAGCCAAACTCATCCCACCAAGTAGGAGTGCAAATGGTATCAACACTTGAGAAAACACCTAAATATCTTCCAAAGTCCCAATACCAAATACCATCAAACTGGGGATTAGGGTTTCAACATATGAATTGGGGGGAATAGGAAGACACCTCAGTCTATAGCAGGGGGAAAAAAGCAAGTCAACAAAATGACATGTAATCATTCAACAATATAAATTTCAAAAATATGTAAAAGTAATAAAATCTTTTAAAAAATATGTAAAAGTAAGTAGTATTTGATACACACATATATGTAAAGAAAATAAAACTGTGAAGAATATCAAGGGAATGATTAGCAAATTTCAAAGTACTGATTTCATAGACTATATTCTCTAAGCACATTGCAATTAGGTAAAAGAATAAATAATTAAAAGGACAGGTTTTTTAAAAATTTCAAACAGGCATTCAAATTGTTAAGAAGTAAAACTATCTGGGGACACCTGAGTGGCTCAGTGGGTTAAAGCCTCTGTCTTCGGCTCAGGTCATGGTCCCAGGGTACTGGGATCGAGCCCCGCATCGGACTCTCTGCTCAGCAGGGAGCCTGCTTCCCTTCCTTTCTCTCTGCCTGCCTCTGCCTGCTTGTGATCTCTGTCTGTCAAATAAATAAAATCTTTAAAAAACAAAAATAAAAACAAAAACAAAAACAAAAAAAACTTTAAAAAAAAGAAGTAAAACTATCTGTATTCACAGATGGCATCTATGACAGATTGATCATATACCCAAAAAAGTCTAAAGAATCCAGAAAAAAACTGTTAAAGCTAATAAACAAATCTACCAAAGTTCAAGATACAAAATCAACACTCAAAAATCTGCTGTATTTCTATACACTACCAATGAACAATCCAAAGGGAGATCTAGTCACAGATGTTGCAGAGATTTAATAGATAATAAGTTAATATGATGAACATAATGAGCATAATAAGTAATAAGTAAGTTTAAAAACCCAAGATGAAGTGGGGTGCCTGGGTGGCTCAGAGGGTTAAAGCTTCTGCCTTCAGCTCAGGTCATGATCCCAGGGTCCCGGGATCAAGCCCCACATCGAGCTCTCTGTTTAGCAGGGAGCCAGCTTCCTCCTCTCTCTCTCTCTTTGCCTGCCTCTCTGCCTACTTGTGATCTCTGTCTGTCAAATAAATAAATAAAGTCTTTAAAAAAAAAAATCCAAGACGAAGTGGCAAATTCCTTAAAAAAATTAATAAAATGGTCCCAAGGAGAAAAAGAAAAACTTTAATAATCCTATTATCATAAAGAGGATAAACAATAATTTTAAATCTCTCTACCAAAAATAAATCAAGCCCTGATGGCTTTAACACCAAGCATGACCAATGATTCAAGAAACATGTTGGGACGCCTGGGTGGCTCAGTTGGTTGGGCAGCTGCCTTCGGCTCAGGTCGTGATCCCAGCGTCCTGGGATCGAGACCCGCGTCGGGCTCCTTGCTCATCGGGGAGCCTGCTTCTCCCTCTGCCTGCCATTCTGTCTGCCTGTGCTTGCTCTCTCTCCCTCTCTCTCTCTGACAAATAAATAAATAAAATCTTTAAAAAAAAAAAAAGAAACATGTCATTCTAATCTTACACAACTCTTCCAAAGCACAGATAAAGAATTAACATCCTCAATTCATTTTATGAAGCTAACATTGACACAAAATCAAACAAGGAATGTATGAGAAATGAACACTGCAGACCAATCTCACCAAAAAGCATACATACAAAAATTAATATTTAAAAAAATTAATACATCATGACCCAAATGGGTTTATTCTAGTAATGTCTGGTTGATTTATTATTAGTAAACAGATTGATGTAATTTTCTACATTAACAGATTGAGGGAGAAAACATAGGTCACTTCAACAGATACGGAAAAGGCATCTGATAAAATTGAACATCAATTCTTGAATTTAAAAAAAAGCTCTTGGCAAATTTAAAAAGAGAACTTCCTCTAATTAAGACTATCCAAAAAATACCTTTTGCAAACATATGCACAAACAAAATGTTTAAGCACTCTCTTCCTTTAAGATCAGAAACAAGACAGGCTAACTGATAATGGTTTTCCTATTCAGTGCCATATCAGCCGTCATCAGTATAAGAAAAACAAGAAAAAGAAATAAAAGATAAAAGAATTTGAAAGAAATAAAACTGTCATTCACAGACCACAAGATTTTTCACATAGAAAATCTAATATAATTTACACAAAAGTGTTAAAATTAAAAGCTATAACAAGACAGAGCCAGCACACAAAACTGTTGCAATTCCAAACTTCTCCAACTGTCAGATGGAAGATATAATTTTAAAAAGATACCGCATACAATACCATCAAAAAACATGCAGTGCCTAGGAATAAGTCAAACAAAAACATACAAGACTTCTGTGGAGAAAATATAAAATTCTACTGAAAAAAATTATAGAAGAGCTCAGTAAATGGAAAAATGTAGTGATTATAGCCTGAATGACTCAACAGTATGAAGATTCTCAATCTTCCCAAAATGCTCCAAAGGATCAAGGTAATTCTAACCAAAATCCCAACAGAGAGAGAAAAACTTAATAACCTAAATCTGATTCCAAAACATATCTATTACATCAGAAGAAAAGAATGACAAGACACTCTCGGGTAGACTGTAAGCCTTTTTGAGCAAGTAAGAAATATGATAAAGCCACAGTAATTAAGATAACATGATACTGATGCAGAAATAGGGAAACTGACTAATGGAACTGAACCATAAACACACCCACACAAATATAAGTTAATTAAATTTAAAACACTGAATAGGCATTATAGAACAGTAGAGAAAGAAAGGACATTTCCATGAATGGTGCCGGAATAAAAATTGTTGTTTTCATTTTACTACAATGAACTTAGACCTCTGATATTATACTAAAAAATCACTCCCAGGTTAGTTAAAAATGAATGTCAATGCTCAAATTATAAAGCTTTAAAAGTATAATAAGAAAAATCTTTATGACCTTGTAATAGTGCTAGACTCTTAAATAAGACACAAAATAAAGCTAACCATAAAGAAAATGACAAATTTGATCATATCAAAAGCACGCATTCCTAATGCTCAAAAGACTCCAGAAAAAGAAAGGGGAGCCACAATCACAAAGAATATAGTTGCAGTACATAAAAACTGGCAGAGGAATAATACCCAGCATATATAAAAAACACTCAGAAGACATCAGTAAGAAAAAGGTAAAATCTCAAAATAAAAATGACTTGGCAAAAGAGACCTTAAGAAATCATCAAGAAAAGGAAATTGTAATGGTAAATAAACTATTAAAGACTTCAACTTCATACAGGAGAAAAAGAAAAATCAAAAAAGGAAAAAACCCTACTAGTTAACAACTATAATAACAACATTAAGTACCCATACTATCAATGAAGATATAGAAATATGTCTAATAATATCAAGTATTGGCAAGAATACAGAGCAACAAAGCACCCATACTATAAGAACTGAAATTGGTACAACCACTTCTGGAAACAGACCAGCATCACCTAGTAACATGAATATACCAAAGGACAAAGGCATTCATTCAACTCCTAGTTACACACTAAAGAAATTCAAAAAGATGTTTACAAGAATGCTTATAGCAGCACTAAAATTCGTAATTAAAAAAAAATTACAATGTAAAATGTCCATCAGTGCAAAATGTATAAATAAACTGTGTTATATTCTTGCATGGAATATCACACAGCAATGAAAATGAATGACTATAACTATATAAAACACCAGTAACAATCTAAGAAATGTTGAATTTTTCTTAAATCAAGTCACAGAAGAATATAAATACTATGACTTTACTTTTTAAAAGTTCAAAAATAAGTTTCTTACCCAGAATTCTTACCCAGAATACTGTAAAATTAAACAGTGAACTGCTTGAAGACAAAAACGTAGTAAAACAAAAATGAAAATGGTTTTTAAAAATTCAACGTGGTGGTTATCTCTTAAATACACAGAGGAAAGGATACAAGATGAGAGGTGCAGAAAGACTTCAAGGGTACTGTTAATTTTTGTTTGAAAGGGCATAGTGAACATGCAGCAATTAAAGTATTAGTTCCTATATCTTGCAGATATTCAATATATACATTTATTTTTCATCTATTCAATATTTCATAAAAATATGCAAAAGAGTGAGGGAGGAAGAAAGAAAAAGCACTGTATAAGAAGGCTGCCCTCTTCCTTTCTCAGGTTTGCTTGATCATCTATCTCAGCCACCTCCTTCCAGTCTTCATTTAGAAATAAACAATATCCCTTGGATGACCTTACTTCCTCTTGCGGTTTCCACCATGCTATCTCCCTCATCTTTCATTCTCCTATATCCCTAGTGCTTAACAGAAGTCTATCTTCTTTTCTGAACTGGTGACAGATATTTTCAGCTTACAGACATCTCCAGTTATAATCCATAAAGTCATATAAAAACTTACATGTGAAAGACTAAAAACATCACATTTCTTCTAAAACCTGTTTTTCTAAAAAAAAAAAATAAATAAAAAAATTTAAAAAGTAAAACCTGTTTTTCTTTCTTTTTTAAATTCAAGTACAATTGACATACAATGTTATATTAGTTTCAGGTGTACAAAAAGTGATGTGACAATTCTATACGTTGCTCAACACTCAACACAGTAATTATAGTCACCATCTGTCACCATTCAACATCATTACAATGTCACTGACCACATTTTGTAGACTGTACTTTCATCTCCGTGACATATTCACTCTAACTAGAAGTTTGTACCTCTTAACAAAACCCATTTTATTACTGTATTTCTAATCTCATTTAACAGCATTACCATTCACCCTATCTCTTAAGCCAAAAATCTTGATGATTTCTTTCCTTTCACTTTCCATGTCTATTGGGTCACCAAGTCCTGTTAATTCAACTGCAGAAACAACAGTAAACCTAGATTCAGATACTGTCTCAACTCAGATTCTTATTCTTACCCAGAATACTGTAAGAACCACCTAAACATTAACTATGCCACCTGTCTCTCCACTCCAAACCATCTCACCCATGGGACCAGAATTCCTTCCTAAGTAACAGTACTTCCTTTCTTAGTTCCCTGGATTCCATCTGACCTAACATCCAAACTCCCTCCAGGCCATAAACAAAACCTTCCAAAGCCGATTCCTGACCTACCTATGAGTTTTCATCATCTATCTCTTCTCTCCTACATAATCTACTTCAACTGCACTGAACTTCTCACCATGCGCTTCCTTCCTATTTTCCTACTCCCTCACCCCATTCTCTAGCAACAGCCTTTTATGCCTCAGATCAAACATGATGGTTTGTCAACTGTTTTTGTACTTTCCCAGGAAAAAATTATTTCCTTCTTCCTCAGTGCTTCCGTGATACTGTTTTTATTCCTAACATATACTTTTAACAGTGTGCTCAAATTTCCTTTGTAAATATCTGAATTCTATCAGACTCCAACCCCCTCCAAATCTTTAAATGTGAAAGCTGAACACGGTGGCTGGCATAGAGTCACCAATATAAGTACACTGAATAAATGAACATCAAATGTAGAAGAAGGGATCCACATTCATTCATATTTTCAAACATCAGGATTACATGACACACTCCAAAAAAGGGAGGCAGTAAAGTAAAGGCAGTATTGTGTAGTAGTTAAAGGTATGAGCTCTGTTCTAATTAAGACAGTAGGTTAAATGTACAAAAACATCTATTTTTGTGGCCTTCTCAAACCCAGCTAAAACAGTATCAAAACCCACCCCCCCTTTTTTAAGGGCATAAACCATGAGGATGAGGAAAATGAGAAAGAAGACAGGGTAACAAAATTTAGTAAGTGGCTTGAATGAGTGGTCAAGTATTAAGTAAATCTCAGAAAACCTAATCCCAAATCGGCAATAGGGAAACCCAAGAACTAACCCAATCTGTATCACAAAATGGCCAAAGGCTCAAGAATTGGTACTTGTAGGTACTTCTGGAAAAGAGGAATGTAAAATAAGGAGGACTGTTTCTGAGGTAGAAGGACCACTAAATTCCCTCTGCCATCCCCAAGAAAAGTCTGTAAACTTATTTCAAGGAGAAGATAAAATTTTGGGTCTTTGGAGGGCAAGGGGTACTACGGTAAGTAGAATAATGACTCACCAAAAATGACATCCTAATCCCTGAAACCTATGAATATATCCCCTTACACGACAAAGAGGACTTTACAGGGGTGATTAAAGTAATGACCTCGAGTTCAAAAGATTATCCCAGATTATCTCATAGGACCTAACTAATCATGTGGCTCCTTAAAATCAGGCAGTCTTTCCTGGGCTGTGGTCAGAGGAAGATGTGACCAGAGAATAATCAAAAGAGATGCCATGCAGTTGGTTAGATGATGGAGGAAGAGGGCCAAGAGCCAAAGAATGCAGGCAGCCTCTGGGAGCTGGAAAAGGCACGGAAATGGATTCTCTCCTAGAGCCTTCAGAAAGGGATGCAGCTTTAATGATATGTATATTTGAGCCCAGTAAATCCCATATCAGACTTGTAACTCACAGAGCTGTATGATAACAAGTTTGTACTGTTTTAAGCCACTGCATTTTTGGTCATTTGTCAGAGCAGCAATAAAAAGCAAATACAGTGTACTAAAAACAGAAAATTTAGGAAAATGTACCCATACCCGTTGCTAGTCCTTTTTTCAATCAGTTCCCAGAATGCCTAAACCAGGTTTTCTTCACCCTCTAGGCAGGAACCTGGCACAAACTTCTCCAGGAACTCTACTTAGATCTAAATATAATGACGTTGGGAGTTCCCACAATGGAGAATCTGTTATCTGTTCACCAGAATGCAGTTCCTTTACTTCCCAGACACACAATTCAACAATATTTTTCATTTTTTCCTTGAATTAATGTAGACCAACACAAACAGGCTCTGGCCAATGGAATGTGGTTGGTAGTTGCAACAGAATGCTTCAGCTGGCACAACTGGAAAACAATTGTGCTTACCTCTTCCCAATTCTGCATTCTGTGACATCATGTTGAGAGCGTGACAACTGGCCATCATGGGAGTACTGACACCACGTAGCAAAGGCTACAAATTATAGCTTTTTCCTCCTAGATGAGCTGGTTGTTAAAAATATAAAAATGCTGCCTGATCTCTCATGTTAACTAGATGCAGAAGTGCCTTTGACCCCTCCTCCCTCAAGAAAAAACAAATGCCCACAAAGAAGTTTCTAGCTCATCAGGATCACCAATATTGGACTTCATGTGAAAAATAAACTTTTATTGTGTCAAGCCACTAAGATTTGGTGAATTGTTAACAGCAATTGCCATTTTCACAACAGCTAAACTACCTAGTCTGATAATCTCAAGTACAGCTCACATAGGCAATCACCGATCATGGATTCAGAGCTTCTAATTAGCTTTAAGAATCCTAACCAGGGAGGAAAAAAAAAAAAAAAAAGAATCCTAACCAGGAGCAGTCAATCAAAGATTACTGGACATCTGAAGACAGCTCTCACATAAAGACAAAATATGGAGTGAAAATAACTTAGAGAAAACAAACCAAGTATGGCAGAGAAAATTTTTTTAATATTTATCATTAGTATCAGAGAAGTAATAAAGAAATTGCAACTATAAAATAAGAATAGCATACTATAAGATAACAATATCCAGATATTTTAAAGGGAGCTCATGGAAATTAAAAATTTAAACAGAAATTTTTTTAACTCGGGGAAACACTGGAAAATAAAGTTGAGAAGTCAACCACAAAATAGAGTCAAAGGGCAAAATGACAGAAAACAGAAGAGGAGGAATAAGAAAAATAGAACAGTCAAGAGGAATGCTGAATAAAAAGAGATTCAAAAGGAGAACAGAGGAAATGGAGGAATTTTTCAAGCAGAGAGAAAAAGAATGTCGAGAAAAAAAAGAGCTTTCTTAAGACGTTACTGGAGAAGTGTTCTCCACGGTAAGGTAACAAACCACGCTATCAAGCAATAGGAGGTCCAACATAAAAACAGGCTAGAGATAACAAAGATAACAGAGATATTTGCCATCCAACAGGTCTAGACTGGGCCTAGTCAAAAGATTCCAGAAGAGATTTCTTCAGGAACATGACACTGAGGAAGAAGCATATGATTGTGATGAATGACAAAGATGTCAGTTAGTGGTTAAGTAAATAAAAAAATAGATCAAAGAAAAAGGCGATTGTTTATTTCTAAGGAAAATGAACTGTCAGGAGAGAAAAAAAACTAAGCACAATTTACAACACAGTTCAGGTGAGAAAAGCATTTACATAGGAAATTAATGAAAACACCAGATACTGCTCTAACCAGTATTATGAAATAACAGTGAGAAGACTGGGAAGGATGCAGACGTTGGGTGGGACAGAGTGGAGAGCTAAAGAAGCATTGTCAATAGCAGAAGTAAACAGATCATGCCTGCAACTGAAAAAATACGGCAGCAAAACAAACACATTTAGAAACATGTAAATACTGAATAATCAGCTAAAAGTATCTACCTGTGGGAAGGGAGAAATGAAAGAATGTTATTTTTCATAATAAGCCTTACAGAAGAACTATTAGATCCTTTAACCTATGTGTCTGTATAACTTTGTTAAACAAAGTAAAAATAAAGAAGGAAGGGAGGAGAGTATAAAACCTGCAACCAGACTATATGGGTCTATTCCTGGACATGCTCTTTATTAACTGTGTGACTTTGAACAAGTTACTTAACCTCTCTGTGACTGAATATCATAACATTTATAGCATGAATAATATAACAATATCTACCTCGCACAGTTGTTGCAAGGATTAAGTTAAAATACATAAATCTCTGGGGCGCATGGGTGGCGCAGTGGGTTAAGCCTCTGCCTTCAGCTCAGGTCATGATCCCAGGGTCCTGGGATAGAACACAACGGGCTCTCTGCTCAGTGGGGAGGGAGCCTGCTTCCTTCTCTCTCTCTGCCTGCCTCTCTGCCTACTTGTGATATCTCTCTAGGTCAAATAAATAAATAAAATCTAAAAAGAAAAAATACATAAAGCTCTTAAAAACAATACCTGGCACATAATAAGCATGGATTAACAATGACTTACTTAAAACATCTGTCTCTGGGATTGTCTATAAAAGAAGCTCTAGAATTCTAATGACAGGTGTAAAATCTTGTAAGGAGTTTTCTGTTAAGAAAAGTTATCCTTTTTGCACTGTTATTGTTTATAAACAAATTACAGATTATATAAGCTAAACTATAACTATGTTTTATTATTTTATCAGTGAAAATAATTTCTCATATAAACTTCTAAGACTGCCTCTCATGAGCACCTTTCTTAAAATGTCAGCAATACTCATCTAAGAAAATCAGTATAGAAAGAATGCCTTAAGATTTTAATCAAACACCCAAAGTTTAAGATTAAACAAATCAGGGGCGCCTGGGTGGCTCAGTGGGTTAAAGCCTCTGCCTTCGGCTCAGGTCATGATCCCAGGGTCCTGGGATCGAGCCCCGCATCGGGCTCTCTGCTCACCAGGGAGCCTGCTTCCCTTCCTCTCTCTCTGCCTGCCTCTCTGCCTATTTGTGATCTCTGTCTGTCAAATAAATAAATAAAATCTCAAAAAAAAAAAATTAAAAAAAAAGATTAAACAAATCAAGTCTCTGCTGACATAAGACAATTTCCCTTTCTTTATTAATCAATTTAATTTAATAGCTTTCATAAAGAAGCCTAGAGCTTGCTTCAGGCAGATCAGAGTTCCTAATACTATAGCTTCATCACAGAAGTCAACAGATATATTTCAGCTGGTCACAACTCCTAGATAACATCAGTCTAAAGACAACTAGAATTATATAAAGGCAACAACATTTGTTGTTTTAGTTACTTCTCTTAAAAAGAAATAAACACTTCTTTTAATGCATTAGTGAAAATTCATTTTAAAGACTCAGTAACCCACTAACAAAACTTTTCTCTCTTCCTATGCTCATTTCCTATTCTTATATGTATGTCATAAAGGCAACTTTAAAACCAAAACATCCCTCTAGTCAAACAGTAAATATGTCATAATCCTCATCCCTCTCTCCCATACACACTCAGAGAATTTTTTTCTTAAAATGCATTCAGACTCTGCTAGCTGCTAGAATATCAAGGATTACCAAGATGAAAGTGAAAGAGATCTTTTTCTCTGAGAGTTTAAAACAAAAAATAAAATGAATATAACCATTTCAAACTTTTATTCGGTGTTCTGTGTCTTGCCTTTTTTAATATTCCCAAAGAGAAATAGATGTCGTTGTAATAAAAGTTAGAAAGCAATTCCTGATTTAAGCATATACAAATAGCATACTACAAGAGGTAAAGAGGAACAATGATTTTCAGCAGCAAGATCATCATCTTCGAAGAAGAGACAGATGTCTAGAAAGAGACTTATAGAATAAGTAGAATTTAGAAATTCAATGAATAGAGAATATGAAATTGCATGGCATTCAAAGCTGAAAAACGAAACAAAACAGGCAAAACCATGGGATCAGAAGAGCAAGGTGTATATATGAGAAACAAAGTTCACTTTTCATTAAAAGCAAGAGAGGTATGAAGGTTAAGCCTCAGAACAACCTAACATTTCGAAATAATGAATAAGGAAAGAAAATTCAGTGAGTGTGGGTTTTTTGCCAGAAGTAAGTCTAGTCTGCACAGAGCCTCGGTGCTATGTAAGCAGGCCTCACTTAAGCCCGAGTGCATAATGGACAAACAATGAGAATGGGGCTACCTTAAATCCCAAACATGGAGGGAAGAGTATTAATACTTGCCCAGATCCTTCATTAAATTTCTTTAGAGAAAAACCCTCTGGTATCTTCCCTTATAATGTATAAAAATGTATTAAAGCTGCTTAGCACAATAAAGAAAGTGCTCAATAAATGATAGCTATTATTAACACTCTACAACTACCATTCACTATACTATCTCCCAGTTTCAGTAGCAAAGACCCTTTTTTTTTTTTTGAACACATAGCTGAGGTGACAGACTGAGTTTGAAATATTTAAAGAGAGAATTTAACCACAGCGGCAGCTGAAAGGTTTGAGAATTCAAGAACAAGGTAAAATTGGAAGGGCGGGGTGGGAGGGTAGTTAGAGGAAGAGACCAAGACAATTTAATAAATAAAGAACAGCCGTCTTTTGAGGAACCTGGGTGGCTCAGTGGTTTAGATGTCTGCCTTTGGCTCAGGTCATCATGTCCCACATTGGGCTTCCTGCTCAGCAGGGAGTCAGCTTGTCCCTCTCCCTTCCCCTTACTCATGTTCTCTCTCTCTCTCTCTCTCTCTCTCTCTCTAAGAAATAGGTAAAATCTTTAAGACAAAACAAAACAAACAAACAAAAACAGTTGTCTTTTCCACAAATGGTGCTGGGAAAACTAGAGAGCTACATGCAAAAGGACAAAGTTAGATCCCTACCTCAGGTCATATATAAAACGAACTCAAAGTGGATCATAGACCTGAATGTAAGAACTAAAATTACAAAACTCCTGGAAGGAAACACAGGTTTCCTTAATCTTCATGACCTTGGATTAGACAAACCCTTCTTAGATATAAGAACAAAAGCACAAACAAGAAAAATAGATAAAGTGGACACCAAAATTAAAAATCTTTTTAATTATAATAAGATTAATAAGTTAATAAGTGCTACAAATGATATCAGCAGGAAAATGGCAACAACCAACAACCAGAATAGAAAGAAATATAAGCAAATCATACACCTGATAAGGCACTTGCATCCAGAATGCATAAAGGACTCTTACAACTTAGTAATAAAAATACAACCCAACTTATAAATGGGGAAAGGATTTGAAAAGACTTTTTTTCAAGGAAGATATGCAAATAGTCAATAATAACATGAAAAGATGCTCAACATCATTTGTCATTAGGAAAATACAAGTCAAAAAATCATAACAGATAGATGCCACTTGACATCCACCAGGATGGTCAGAATCAAAAAAGAACAATAACAAGAGTAAGAGTTAGTTAATGAGGATATAAGGAAACTGGGACTGTCCTATGCTTCTGATGAGAATGTGAAATGGTACAATTTGAAAAAACACTCCAGCAGTTCTTCAAACAACTAAAGATAGAGTTATCGTAACAATTCCACACCTAGATATATGCCCAAGAGAAATGAAAACAAACGTCCACACAAATATTTGTATATGAATGTAATGTTCACAGCATTATCCATAGTAGTCAAAGATGGAAACAACTCAAACATCCATCACATAACAAAGAAATAAAAGGTGGTTCTCTTCGATATCAGCCACAGCAACTTCTTTCAAGATGTGTCTCCAAAGGCAAAGGAAACAAAAGTGAAAATGAACTTTTGGGACTTCATCAAGATCAAAAGCTTCTGCACAGCAAAGGAAACAGTCAACAAAACAAAGAGGCAACCCATGGAATGGGAGAAGATATTTGCAAATGACAGTGCAGACAAAAGGTTGATATCCAGGATCTATAAAGAACTTCTCAAACTCAACAAACACAAAACAGATAATCATGTCAAAAAATGGGCAGAAGACATGAACAGACAAGTGTCTCCAATGAAGACATACAAATGGCTATCAGACACATGGAAAAATGTTCATCATCACTAGCCATCAGGGAGATTCAAATTAAAACCACATTGAGATACCACCTTACACCAGTTAGAATGGCCAAAATTAGCAAGACAGGAAACAACATGTGTTGGAGAGGATGTGGAGAAAGGGGAACCCTCTTACACTGTTGGTGGGAATGCAAGTTGGTGCAGCTGCTTTGGAGAACAGTGTGGAGATTCCTCAAGAAATTAAAAATAGAGCTTCCCTATGACCCTGCAATTGCACTACTGGGTATTTACCCCAAAGATACAGATGTAGTGAAAAGAAGGGCCATCTGTACCTCAATGTTTATAGCAGCAATGGCCACGGTCGCCAAACTGTGGAAAGAACCAAGATGCCCTTCAAGAGACGCATGGATAAGGAAGATGTGGTCCATATACACTATGGAGTATTATGCCTCCATCAGAAAGGATGAATACACAACTTTTGTAGCAACATGGACGGGACTGGAAGAGATTATGCTGCGTGAAATAAGTCAAGCAGAGAGAGTCAATTATCATATGGTTTCACTTATTTGTGGAGCATAACAAATAACATGGAGGACATAGGGAGATGGAGAAGAGAAGGGAGTTGAGGGAAATTGGAAGGGGAGGTGAACCATGAGAGACTATGGACTCTGAAAAACAATCTGAGGGTTTTGAAGGGGTGGGGGGTGGGAGGTTGGGGGAGCCAGGTGGTGAGTATTAAGGGGGGCACATATTGCATGGAGCACTGGGTGTGGTGCAAAAACAATGAATTCTGTTACGCTGAAAAGAAAAAAAAAAGTGGTCTATCTATACAAAGGGATATTATTTGGCCATTAAAAGGAATGCTGTACCAATACATAACACATATATACCGATATATAACACAGTGAATCTTAAAAGCACCACTGTAAGTGAAAAAAGCAAGTCACAAAAGACTACATATTTTATGATTTATATGCCTCACTTATATGAGGCATCTAGAATAGAAAAACCTCTGGACACAGAAAATGGATTAGTGGTTGCCAAGGAAAAGGGGCAGTGGGATCTGGGGAGTGACTGTTAATAGGTACTAGGTTTCAACTGTTTTGATGAAAAGGTTTTAAATTTAGATTATGGTGATGGTCATATGCACAACTGTGAATATAATTAACTGTACTAAACTGTATATACTTTCAATGGGTGAATTTTATAACATATTAATTGTAACTTTTAAAGACTAGGTCATTCTTTAAAAAAAAAAAAAAAAGCCAGGGCAAGTTTTATAACTTTCTCCTAAAAAGTCTCCTTATGAAACTGCTCCTCTGGAAGAATTTTGGAAGACTTAGTATTCTGTATTAAGAAAGAAGTTCATTCCTTGGGGCACCTGGGTGGCTCAGTGGGTTAAAGCCTCTGCCTTCGGCTCAGGTCATGATCTCGGGGTCCTGGGATCGAGCCCCGTGTCGGGCTCTCTGCTTGGCAGGGAATCTGCTTCCCTTCCTCTCTCTCTGCCTGCCTCTCTGCCTACTTGTGATCTCTCTCTGTCGAATAAATAAATAAAAATCTTTAAAAAAAAAAAAAAAAAAAGAAAGTTCATTCCAAAACAAAGCCTACAAAGAGATAATTTATACCGCAGAAATGCAAAAAATATCTGAGAACTATCTCTGGAATATTCTACAGTTCCTTAGCTACATAATATTCCAACCAACAGTAGGAAGTAGCAAGTAGTGGTAATAATAAAGGTAATTGTTATTATTAATTTTGTTATTAGTCTGTATAATCTGTAAGTATTTTCTTATTTAGCCTTCATAAAAAAAAAAAACCCTTATTCAAAATAAAACTCCACAGTGGTAGGCTAGCTAGATAAATTATGATACTATTATGCAATCACTATAAATTATTTTCCAGATATGACACCAAAAGCACAGGAGACCAAAAAAAAGATAAACTGGGCCTTACCAAAATTAAAAGCTTTTATGCATCAAAGGACATTATCTTTTGAAAAAAGATGCCATTGCTTAGGCAGCCCATGGATTGGGAGAAAATATTTGCAGATCATGTATCTGATAAGGGAATGATATCTAGACTTCATTGAGAACTTCCACAACTCAACAACAACAATAAAACAACCAGGTTAAAAAATGAACAAAGGGGGGCGCCTGGGTGGCTCAGTGGGTTAAGCCTCTGCCTTTGGCTCAGGTCATGATCTCAGGGTCTTGGGATCGAGCCCCGCATCGGGCTCTCTGCTCAGTGGTGAGCCTGCTTCTTCCTCTCTCTGCCTGCCTCTCTGCCTACTTGTGATCTCTCTCTCTCTGTCAAATAAATAAATAAAATCTAAAAAAAAAAAAAAAATGAACAAAGGACTTAATATATACTTCCTCAAAGATATATAATCAGTAAGCACATGAAAAGATGCTAACACAAGATGTCATTACACAAATGTAAAACAAAATCACAATGAGCTACTACTTCATAGCCGTTTTGATAGCAATAATGAAAAAAACTGAAAATAACAAGTATCAGCAAGGATGTAGGAAAATAGAACCCTGGTGCATTGCTGGTGGGAATGGAAAATGGCACAGCTACCATGGAAAATGGTACGGCAAATTCTCAAAAAAATTAAACATAGAATTACCACATGATCCAGCAATTCCACTTCTGGGTAGAAAAAGAAGTTAAAGTAGGGACTCAAACAGGTATTTGTACACACATGTTCCCATGTATACCTGATGACCCAAGTTCATAGCAGGATTATTCACAACAGCCAAAAAGTTGAAGCAATCCAAGTAAACCATGTAGCATACGCGTAACATATAATGGATCATCCAGTCTCAAAAAGGAAATTTTGATACATGCTACATCATCAGTGAATCTTGAAGATATTCTACTAAGTGAAATAAGCCAGTCACAATAGGACAAATACCATATGATTCCTCTTCTATGAGGTTCCTAGAGTAGTCAAATTGAGACAAAAAATAGAATGGTGGTTGCCAGTGTCTGGTAGAAGGCCAGAATGAGAGTCAGTGTTTAATGTGCACAAAGTTTCAATTCGTAAAGATGAACTTCCAGATATGGATAGTGGTGTCAGTTGTACAACAATGGGAACATACATAATGCCACAGAACTGTATGCTTAAAACAGTCAATTTTATGTGTATTTCTCCACCTTAAAAAACTCAGAACTGTCACGCTAAGATATATCCATGACAGGAAATAGCAGAATATATCTGTGGTGGGATGAACTGGCAATCTTACGCATTTAATTATACAGCACAAAGAAATCAAAACAATTCAAAGGGTCTGGTACACTGAAAAAGAGCCCTTTCCTCCTGGGTGACAAAGAGAACAATGACTGACAGCCCGTGATTCTTGAATTACACCAGGCTTCAAAAACAAGGCAGGAAAGATGTAAACGCTTCTCAGCACAATAACAGAGGTGGTCTACGGGGCTTCACATAAACAGTGCTCACCTATAATTAAGGTTGTGAGATGTCTGAGAAAAATAAATGCTTTTCTCCATGACTTCACAGGTGATTTAGGAAATGGAACCAGCTTGATCACAGGTCTCATTAGTACCAGGCTGCACAGAACTGGGGCAGTCACTTTGACCTTCATTTGTTGGGCTAGTACCCCCACCTCTCTGGAGCCTAAGGATGACTGGGGTAGAGCAGAAAATGAGCAGAAGAAAGCATCACTGCCTAGCCTGTAGAGGCCAGAGGCACTGTCCAATTGCGCAAACTACAAGTAGGATTCAGGGCGAAATACATTTCTTGTGAAGAGCATGTTGGAGATGATGTCATCAGACTGAGAGAGATGAAAACGGGGCTGTCCCTGTCCTTCTCTCCAGCCTCATCTCTTGCCACACTTCCCTGTGATCACTCAGCTTGCCTTCTTGATATTCCTCAACACCTACTTCGGTCTGTTTTGAGGGATCCTGCACCATTTTCTGCCTGAAATATTCTTTCCTCAGCTGTTCTCAAACACTCCCTTACCTCATTCGGTTCTTTTCTTAAATGTCCTGAAAGAGGCTCTCCTTGAGGATCTCATCGAATAGTCCCTCCCCCACCACTCTTTATCCCCTTCCACCATTTCATTTTTCTTCAAGCTAATCACAATTTTACATACTTTGTTTACTGTCTATAACCTATCACCAGAATGTAAAACTCACAGTGCAGGGGTGATACCTGTCTTGGTCATCAAATTACCTGTGCTTTGAACAGGGACACACAAACAACAAATATTTGTGGAAGAAATACGGGCAGGGCACAAGGGAAAGGAGAGGACAATGGACACTCCTCCTCTCAAAGCCCTGTCTAGAAGTGCCTCCCCTTGAAGTCTGAAGAACTTACCATCCATTAGCTAGAATGCTGGCCTTTACTGCTCCTATACTGCAATATCCTTCTGAGCACTGCATGGTCTCTCTGTAAAAAAAAATTGTTTATCTATACTTCAGTTCAAAGGATTTGGGAAGGGGAAGGCTGATAAGGCAGAATGGGCAAGGAAAGAACAAGTGTAATTTGTCCCAGTATGAGAGTTTTATGTGACAAGAAGCTGGAAGAAGACTGGCTCCTCTAGGGGGACAACAACTCAGAATCACCTTGGTTTAGCATGAACAGTGAGGAAATCCACAATTCCCAATGAATCTTGGAACACTGAAAAAATAAAATAAAATTTAAAAAAAAATCCACAATTCACAAGTACAAAGACAAGTCCAAGTGCTAAAGACAAGAAAGAATTCTTTGACCTTCCAAAGAAAATTAGCAAAGATTTCCCTTTGGGATGAGAAAATGGAAGGGCCCTCATACACTCAGGTCACACATGTAAATTCAATTTTGTAAAGAGACAGACAGACACAGAGAAAACAATGAATGCAAATGACTAAACGCTATTTATATTAATGTATTTTAAAACATTTTAACAACAGAATTGCCAGACATTAACATATTTTGTTATCTGAAAGCCACAAATATTCTATAAATCCACCAACATTTTCAATGCATTCATTTTATGTTATTAACGTCTAAAAGGTATATATTCTTCACTGGGACATTATGGAAGGAATTAAAGTAAATGTTGATAGTTAACTATGAATGCTGAAATCAAGATGACCTTAGTGATCTTAACACTTTAATATTTTCCACATAATCACAAAAAAGGAAATGTATTTAAAAATTAAGTAATTTAACAGTCAACAACTTTACTAAAGAAACATAATACAGCCACCCTATACAAGGCCTTCTACTTCTTTGAAAGGCAGAGGAATGACCTCTAATATTGTCTTATTTACAACCTTTCCATGAAAGTAAAAAGTCACTATAATTCTGAACATTTTATTTCCTTCTTTACAATTGTCAACAGCTTTGATATCAATTTTTTAAAAGCAAGACTTCAAGGATACATAATTTTCCTTACAAGGAAAATAATGATATTAGAATTTGAATTTTTCAATGATGCTTTAAGGAGTACCTTTAAATGAAGATTATACCCATAACATGGCAACAATAAACTTCAGTTTTTTAATATTTGTGATACATGTTCAGAACCACGTATTATCAATATGTTTTTCTTGGTATTAACCACCTCAGAATCAATGTAAAATTATGAGAGAAGACATAACAGTATCTATTCAAAAGAAATGTGCATGACTCAAGAGGGGATAGTGACACCTGTTTGCCTACCCAACATCCACTCCTCTCTTACACGTTTCCAACAGAATAGTAAATTCATTCATGTGTCCACCCTCAGCTCCAAGGGTGGATACTGATTACTGTAAGCTGTTATTTATCTTGGGCAGAGCTAACCAGACTGAAGGGGAAGACATATCTAGCAGGAAGAGATCACACTCTGCTTATAGACTGAATTGGTTACCACTGATTTCAATGAGGAGGCCAACCTCTGAATATCAACTTCGTGAAAAGCAAGGAAGAAAAAGAGAAAGAAAGTGAAGCTGTGATGAAGTCATTAATTTGCTGAATGAAATAATTTTGGAATCTACTATTCTGCACTTCCTATTATGTATCCTAATACGGTTCTTTTCAAGCAAATTTAAGTCAGGCTAAATAAAACCCTATTTATGTAGTCAACAGCATCCTAATTAATATGGAAAGAAATCAAATCATTTGGAATTCTCTTCTTAATGAGACAGCTCAAATAGTATATGTTACCATGTGTTAGCACCTTAATCCTTAGAATTGTTGATAATGATATTTTGGTCATAAAAAGAAATCTAACTATCCCATCTGCCACACTGTCTGTCTTAAGAGTCACTAAGAAAAGATATTGGTGGGTGCCTGGGTGGCTCAGTGGTTTAAAGCCTCTGCCTTCGGCTCAGGTCATGATCTTAGGGTCCTGGGATCGAGGCCCGCATCGGGCTCTCTGCTCAGCGGGGAGCCTGCTTCCTCCTCTCTCTGCCTGCCTCTCTGCCTACTTGTGATCTGTCTCTGTCAAAGAAATAAATAAAATTTTAAAAAAAAGATATTGGTAAACATGGATGTATCTTTCTTAGAAATTTAAAAAGAAAAAAAAAAACTTATACATATTTATAAATTTTTGCTTTTTATGTCAACAAATTCAAAAAAGGAAAGAACAATCTTAGGTCCATTCTAGGGCACGCATTTAATTGACAATAATCAGATTTAGTTTATAAGAAAACTGAAGCAACTCATATATGTAACAGTTTGTAATTCACGTATAAACAGTGCATTTTATATGTGCACAATCTTTTGTATCTGTGGAAACAACTACTATAATTCATATAAAAGAAAAACATGTTCCCTTTATTTATAGTGATACGTCATGCTTTATTAATAACAAAGGAATCAAAACCCAAGGGTTTTGTTTGATGGCTATGTAAAAATAAATCTGGCTTATTAACTACATGTCTCATTAGTTCTTTATGGCAATACACAAATATTGCCAAGCAAATACTAAAAGACTCAAGGTAATTGTTGCCAAGTTGCTGGGGCTAACCATCAATTAAAGAAACAATTAAACCAAGGAAAACATTCAAACTTCTGTAGTCATAGCTCAAGGAAACAGAGGGCAAAAATAAGAGGTGACAATATTCTGAGTCCACCCTTGAATTCTTAGTATCTGACTCTAGCAGAATGAACCAAAAATTTCAGTTTAGCAAAAGAGATGTGTGACTTCGGATATATCAAACCTCACAACAGCTGGCAGGCACAATCAAACCTAAAAAATCTAAAAATCTATTACAGCCGGAAACGGAAATCTGCACTACCAAAGGGTAAAGATGAACATATAAATTGTTGTATCAAAAGGAAGAGTAGGGGCATCTGGCTGGCTCAGTTGGAAGACCATGTGATTTTTGATCTCCGGGTCATGAGTCGTGAGTTGGGTATAGAGATTACTAAAAAATAAATAAACCTTTTTTTAAAAAGGGGAAGGATAAATGAGGAATGGAAATCCAATGCAATAAGGGAAACGGCTGGCAAATGGTTCAACAGTTTTCAAACTGCTCACTGCTAAACCATTATTGTTGGAATCAAATTTGTGGCATCTTATCAGGACCACACCCCTGGGGGCTGCTTAATAAATTACACTCAAAACTGTCAGTCTTGAGAATACATACTTCTTAGAAACTTCAACTTAAAACAGAAACAGCTGAAGTAACAACTATTCCACCATTGCTTTTATCCTGAAGGCATGAATTCTTAAAACATCCAGTTAATGAAGGACAAAATTTTAAAAGGCGGAAGGAGCCTTAGAAGTCACTTCTAATCTGGGGCACCTGGGTGGCTCAGTGGGTTAAAGCCTCTGCCTTCGGCTCAGGTCATGATCCCAGGGTCCTGGGATCGAGCCCCACATTGGGCTCTCTGCTCAGCAGGGAGCCTGCTTCATCCTCTCTCTCTGCCTGCTTCTCTGCCTACTTGTGATCTCTGTCTGTCCAATGAATAAATAAAATATTTAAAAAAAAAAAGAAGTCACTTCTAATCCAAACTCCATATTAGGCTAGGAGAATCTAATGAATACATTAAGCAAAGACTTTTGAGAGCTTTCTATATTCAAAATTCAATGTTGGTTGCTAAGGGTGACACAAATACATCTAAAACCTGATACCTTCTCTCAAGGAACCTATAGGATGCCCCCAAGGAATTATAGGCTGTGCAACTGAATACTGTACCATAAATAACGATAAAAATAAAATCCTAAGAACCAAGAGGAGTCATCCAGCAAGATAAAAAGCTTCAGGAAGTGCTTAAGTGATGTTTGAGTTAAATGTGGAACAAGAGGTCAAATCTGGACATTTGGCAATACAAGGGAAGGACATTCCAGGCAGTGAGAAGAGAATAACTCTGAAGCCCTATACAAACAGACCTCTTTTCCAAATACTCTTTCCTTACATAGTCTGCTCTGGCCATGCTATTTCTTGGTGTTGTTCAAAAAGGACAGAATCTTCAAAGAGCCATTCCATCTTCGGGGCCTTTGCATCAATTGCTCCCTCTGCCCGGAATGACCTACCCTCAGATACCTGCACGTCTGGCTTTCTTACCTACTTCAAGACTTTGTTCGAATGTCACCTTCTCGGTGAGGACTTACTTGACTATCCTATTTTAAACGGTCATCCTCATACTCCCTTTTCACCCTACTCCACTTTATTTTTTTCACAGCACTTACTACTATCTGACATGGTATACATATTCTACTTCTTCTTAGCTTTGTCCATCCCCCAGCCCCCGCCAAAAGAGCATTAGTCATGTTTGTTCATTTCCAGATTTTAAAACCCTGCCTGGACATGGTAGGCATGAAACGAACATATGCTGACAAACTGGCTGGATGGCATAAAGGAGTGGAAAAGATTTCTCCCCTCAAATCAGTTATATTACATTATTCTTGACCAAGAAAAACAAATACATAGCTGGCTAAATCCAATTTAGGAAAAACTAATAATTAATAGAAACAGTTCCTGGCATTCCCACTTCTACATGTCCAGTGAACACTAGGTTCTTCTTTTTACACCTCTTAGCTCCCTGTCCCCAGTAACACTGTCACTAATGCAATGGCCAAAAATGATACCAGAACTGCCTACTCCCACAGTAACCTTCACTGCTACCTCTAAGTAAAGGTAAAAGGCACTTCTCCCATTTTTCGGACAGGAGAAAGATGTATTCCTGGATTCCCAAATTAAATACATCTTTCTGTTGATGCTTAAATTCTGAACTACATGAGTGGGTTACACTGATACCACGAAGCAGCCAGGAAACTTACTATTTTGTGTACTGATATTAAGTGTAGCTATGAAAAAACACATCTTTGATTTGTTTCAGTAACACAAAACACCTTTCCTACCCTGCAAATGGATGACCCAGGGAATACAGTTAAGAAAAAAGATTCCTTCAGTAAAGACCAATACTGCATTTTAGGAAAATGGGTAACAATGTACAGTTAAGGGCATTTTTCCCCCACTCAGAAGGATCAACTATGATTTTATTCTGGGTTTAAAAAAAATCATATCGAGGGGCGCCTCATGATAAAAAAAAATCATATTGAGGTGGCTCAGTCGTTAAGCATCTGCCTTCCGCTCAGGTCATGATCCCAACATCCTGGGATCTAGCCCCGCATCGAGCTCCCTCATCAGCGGGGGCCTGCTTCTCCCTCTCCCACTCCTCCTGCTTGTGTTCCCTCTCTGTGTCTCTCTCTGTCAAATAAATAAATAAAATCTTTTAAAAAAAAATCATACCGAACTCAGAAACAACAGCGTTAGTATTTGAATTACACCATACTAAAACCAAATGGGAACAGAGGAAAATATTCCTTATCACCCGCAGAAGCAAAACTACTTAAGGAAATGAGGAATAAGCTCAAGATTTCTCACTTCGGCTAACACCTCCACAGACTGCATTATCATTTTAAGCCAAGTGACATTTTCACATTTCATTTTCAACGGCAGGCATCATTTCCATCTGGGGTTTATCTGCACAGAAGTGCTAGCCTTGGCACGATTTCAGTATTTAATTGAAAGTTCATTTCTGACTCTAAGCAGAATGCCCCCACACGACCCAATAGTTAATATCTCTACAGGAATCCTCACACGGACAGCTCCATTTTACGTTTTACCTAGCGGTGAATTTTGCCCTCAGGCACCTACGTCTGTAACCCTCATTTACCCACCCCCCTTAAAACCTCCTGCATTTTCTGCAAAACGATTTACACTGCACGGAGAGTTTTACGAATATGACCATTCTTCCTAAGTAGAAGAAAAGCTACAGACGAGACCCCATCTCCTTAGGGAGCGAAAGGCCAAACCAGCAGCTGCAATGGGAACTTTCAGGTTAGGGACGGTCACAGCTGTCACGGGTCAAACGTCGCCGGCTACTGCAGGACCTCCTTCACGGCCACTAGGGGAAACGCTCCATTAAAAAAAAAAAAATGTTCGGTCCTCACTTTTTTTCTCTAATAAGGAGGCACCTGAAAGTCACACCGGGCGGCCGAGGGCTGGACCGAGCACCCAGGGGAGACGGTCCAGAGCGAGCGCTCAGGCGAACGCAGGAAGCCCCAAGTTCCTGCGCGACGAGGGGATTACCGGGAAAAACAGGAGCCCATCTGTCCACGGGAGGAGAGAGAGAAGTCGGCCGGGAGAGGCTGCGAGTCAGGGAGGTGGGGCCGCGAGCCCCAGCCCCTCGGCGCGCCCCGAACTCGGGCGGCGGGCAGGCCGGAGCGCCGGGTGGGTTCGCGAGTGCAGGTGGGCTGCGGCCGCCCGACCGCCGAGGGCCCCCGGCCCCGGGAAGTCCCCAGGGCCTCGCCCGCGCCTCGGGGAAGCCGCCCAGCCCACAGACCGGCGGAGGAGCCGCCCGGGTAGAGCCACGTCGGAGGACAGGAGCGCGGCGGGAGGTGGGCACCTCGCTCGCCCCGGGCGGGAGGCTGACAGCCCGGGAGCGCGAGGCGGCCGAGGGCGCGCTAAGGGCCGCGGCGCGCCTCAGGGGGTCGCCCTGAGGGCGCTGCCAGCCGCCAACGACTCCCCCTCGCGCGGATCGGCGGCAGCGGGATACTCACGTAGGGCTGGTAGAACTTGGAGAGCCGCGGCTTCCCGTGGTTGTTAAAGATGAGGATCGCCTTGATCATGGCTGAGCCGGGCCGACCGGGTGGGCGCTGGGGGCCAGGGCGGGGGCGGGCGCGCGAGCCTCGCCTCAGGATCTCACCGGCGATCCTTTCCCCACCCGCCCCCTCCCGCACGCGCGCGCGCGCGCTCCCGAGCTACGGGGCGGGGCCTGGGCGGGGCCTGGGCGGGGCCGACGTGAAGGGAAGCGGAAACATCTCTAGCCCCGAGCCCGCTAGTCAGAGAGGCGCCTGCGCACTACGTGGCGCGCAGGTACGTGGTTCGCAGACTCCTTCCGGATGATTGTTGCCTTGCAAAAGCGTAGTTGCGGGATTAGTAGGCAGGGCTCCGTGGCATGTTCCACGTAGAGGACCAACTGACAACTCCAACTTTCACCGTTGGATTGAGGTCCCCCGGCCACCACACCGGCGCCTCTTCGGCGACGCCCCCTGTCGTAAACCCCGCCCCCTGGACTCGCTGAGCCACCACTTCCGCCCTCGCCTTCGACTGAGCAAGATGGCTGAGGAGTCAGAGTCGGCGCTGCAGCTTCCTCCCTCAACCGCTGCTGAAGGCGAAGGACCTACGGAGGTCTCCCCAGAGACAGGCACTCCGGAGCCCCCTTCTTCCGCTGCGGTCTCCCCGGGGACAGAGGAACCTGCCGGCGACACCAAGAAAAAAAGTAATTTTGAGAGCAGTTTCTTTCCAGGCAGAGGCTGGAGGTTTAGATTGCGTCCGACTGGGTCCCTGGCGGCCAATAAAGGCAAACTTTCGAGGAGGCTGGGCCCAGTCGTGGCTTTTGACCAGTGAGGAGAGAGGAAGTGTGGTTTTCGGCTTTCGGGACCTTTGCGTTGAGTAGCTCTGGGGAGAGCGGTCTCCGGACGCACCCTCGCGGTGTGGTGTGGGGTCCTTGACCGCCACAGTACTTCCTACGCTGCGTTCCACTCCTTTGAATTGGCCAGACTGTGGGCCCGTTGGAGGTGGGGGCTGAGTGGGATCTCAGGTAGCTCCAGGTGCTTAACAGGGGACGTAATTACTTGATGAATGGCTTAAGGTTAAGTTAGGGATGGTCGGTGGCAAGTCTGGATTAGAAGAAACGCCTTATATCAAGCGCCTGTGAATTCACTCCTTGTGCCAAAAACAAATTTTATCAAGTTTGAAGAGTGTCAACAGAAAACCAAAGGCATAGGATCTCCTCCTCCTCCGCCCCACCCCCAAACCACCCCCAAAGGTTTGGAACCTTTATAAGCGAGTCATTTCATTGCTTGAATTAGTCCTCAAACCCTTCATTGCTTGGGAATTAGTTCGCCGTTGATGCAAAATCCTGAGGAAGTCACTTGGCCTTGAGCATCCTCTATAGCGTTGCCTCTGAAAAAAATCCTCGCATCAGCGATTACAATTCGGATTGGTTGACCCTAGGCCTCTGTTTTTATCAGTCCAGAGTTTTAAAATCTAGGTATGGCATGTTTTCTAGTCCGTGGTCTCACAGCCTTTGGATAGAACATCAGTTTCTGCTGCTTTTGGAGAATGGTCTCCTGGTACCCGCTCCGTTTGGAGTCAGACCGGCTCTACATTTGGGGGGAAACATACTCTGTTATTTCCACATGATGCCCTAGTAGAGTAACAGAAACCTGTGATGATTTCTGTAAAGAAGCACTAGAGTCTTTCAGGAAACTTCCATGATTCTTTTTTTTCTCATTTTACTATAAGCAGAAACAGACTTCAGAGGTTTTTTTTTTATTGTTGAGGGTTTTTTGTTTGTTTGTTTGGGGGGGGTGGGGACCTGGAGTTGGCTTTGACAGCCTCAGTCAAAAGCTTACTACTTGACCCTGAAGATACCTGAGGAAAACAGAGGGAAAAAAATTAGTGGCCCATAACCCAGATACGGCCTCAGGTTATATGGCGTGTTTTCTTCGGTCTGCATAGTTTTCTTTTTCTTTAAACCACCATTGAGAAATGGTATTTTCATTTTCTGGCTCTTGGGAGCATTTGAGTTCGCCTCTGTGATGAAAAACTTAGTTTCTAGCTGTTGAATATCTACCCTGAAGTTGTCCTTTTTTGAGGATCTCTTCTGATGTAAGAAGCTTCAGTATTTCATATGTTCCAGCTTTAGTTTAAGCTACAGAAGAATACAGATTCCTGAAGCTGACCAAGGTTGTTGGTCCTTAGAAACTAATTAGGATTACTTGGGAGAGCTTTTGAACTTACCAGCGCACTACTTCCAGAAGATTCCAAATTAATTGTTGTGGATTCCTGCATTCTTGTAAATCTTGATTCTAATGTATAGCTATGGTTGAGAACTCTAAGCAAAACACCTTTAGAATTGAAAAAAAAAAAAAAAAAGTTACAGCTATAACTAAGTAACTTTCCTAGCTTCTTGCCTTCCCGCTCTTCTTCCTTCAGTAGTATATATAACTCACAATATTTTCTGCCTCACTTTACTGAAATACCCAGTTATAGTTGAGTTATCGATAGGTCCCAAGGGTTAAGAGAGGTATGGAAGCTGAGTCAACCAAAATCTTCTCTGTTATCTCCCAATTCATTTATTATTTAAATAACTGAAGCTATAATTATTAAATGGAGAAAGGAAGATAAACTTTAGTATATGTGCTGCCGAAGCGAGCACAGGGAGATAAACTTTAGCTGGAAGATAAATTGTATGTGTCTTGTGTTCTGGGTTCCTTCATTCTAGAGGCAAACCTTGAATAAACTCCAGAGACCTGGTGGCAATCTCAAATGTTTAAGACCAAGGAATGAGACAAGGAAGATGTAGTAGGATAGAGCTGACTTTAGGGGGCAGCAGTACACTATTTTGCTTTCAGTGTTAACTCTTTTTTTTTTTTTTTTTTAAGATTTTATTTGTTTATTTGACAGAGAGAGATCACAAGTAGACAGAGAGGCAGGCAGAGAGAGAGAGAGAGAGAGAAGCAGGCTCCCTGCTGAACAGAGAGCCCGATGCGGGACTCGATCCCAGGACCCTGAGATCATGACCTGAGCTGAAGGCAGCGGCTTAACCCACTGAGCCACCCAGGCTCCCCAGTGTTAACTCTTGATTGTAGATACCTGGATTTTTTTTTTTTTTTTAAGATTTTATTTATTTGTCAGAGAGAGCATGCACACAAGCAGGGGAGCAGCAGGCAGAGGGGAAGCAGCAGGCAGAGGGAGAAGCAGGCTTCCCGCTCAGCGGGGAGCCCAATGGGGGTCTTGATTCCAGGACTCTGGAATCATGACCTGAGCCAAAGACAGACCCCATAACCACCTGAGCCACCCAGACATCCCTGTCTAGATATTGAAACTTGATTTGATTTGATTCTGAAGTCTTTTGGCTCCTAGTTGTATTTTCTTTTTAATACTTTTTATTAGTTTATTAAGTTTATTGTAGAACACTTGGTGGTTACAAAAAGCACAAATAAAATCAAGTGATCGTCTCTAATGTCACTAATGAGAAGTACATTTTGGTCCATAGTCCACATTTCTGTGAATATGTGTTTGTGGTGGTTTTAATGAAATTGATACCTATCGTACATGCTGTTTCGTATTTAGTACGTTTTGATAATTTTGTCACATTTTAAGTATGTTTTTGTAATGTTTCTCTAGTGGCAGCTTAATAATCTTAGGGTTCAGTAAGTATGAGTTATGAGCTGATACTGTTCTAAGTACTTTATGTGTATTAACTAATTTAATCCTCACAACCTTGTGAGGTAGATGATATCCTCATTTTACAAATGGAGAAACTGGTACAGGGTGATTAAAAGCTTGTCCTGATATATAACCTAGTAAGTGACAGAAGCAGGATTTTGATCCCAGGGAATTTAGAATTTTGTGCTTTACTATGTTACTTAATTCTATCATGGAGCATAATATCTTTTATTTAACCAATCTTCTAAATATTCTTGCTGGGTATTTAGGTTTACCAAGGTGGTTTTTTTGTTTTTTGGTTTTTGGTTTTTTTTTTAAAGATTTTTTATTTATTTATTTGACAGAGATCACAAGTAGACAGAGAGGCAGGCAGAGAGAGAGAGGGAAGCAGGCTCCCCGCTGAGCAGAGAGCCCGATGCAGGACTTGATCCCAGGACCCTGAGACCATGACCTGAGCCGAAGGCAGCGGCTTAACCCACTGAGCCACCCAGGCGCCCTGTTTTTTGTTTTTTTCTGTAAAAATAAAATCTTCAACAAAGGTGAAATCCTTTTAAGTGACTCTTTTCACATCTCATATTTTTCTTAGACTAGATTCCTAGAAGTGTTACTGAGTCAAAGTATATCATGAAGTATTTGGATATCTATTACCATAATATCCCCTAGAAAGGGTGTACAATTTTGCTTTCCCAACAGTAATACTGTCTACATTGTTGTTATTATAATTTTACTAGTTTGGCCGTTGAAAAAGGACATAACATTATCTTATATATTTTTTCTTATTTTCTTTTGTACTATCTTTTCCTCTTCTGTCTTCATTTCTTCTCTTTGGAATAGCCTGTTATGTGCAAGTGCACTTTAAAGGTCAGTTTCATGGGGAGGTCTTTGTCGGACTGTAGGGTCAAGGGGAAAAAGTCCACAAAAGCATGATGAGAAAGAATATTACCTAACATTTGTACATCTTAGACATGCCTCCAGTATCATAAATACATAAACTGTATGTCAATTAAAGGTTTAAGTTTTCTGAAGTCTTTTATATCACATTTACTTTGGATGGCTCAGTGTAATTGCCATTGTTTTTTTTTCTTTGACAGTTGACGTCCTGTTGAAAGCTGTGGGAGACACCCCTATAATGAAAACAAAGAAGTGGGCTGTAGAGCGAACCCGAACCATTCAAGGACTCATTGACTTCATCAAAAAGTTCCTTAAGCTTGTGGCTTCTGAACAGTTGGTATGAAAGTAAAAGTGGTCATTTCCCTACATAAATTCACAGTAGTTCCTAGGCAACTATGAATAACTGTTGTACACAGAAATGAATATGGAGCCACATATGTTCCTTTAGTAATGTCTGTATTTCTTTTGTTGATGGAATTTCTGTACTTCATCGAATTCTCTGGAGAACTCAGAAATGAAACGATTTTTTGATTTGCTTTTACAGTGCAAACTGTTTTTTAACCTACTGTATTGGGTTTTTTTTTTTCCTCAGTCACTGAAAGCTCATGTAGAAAGATCTCTCAGAACATTAGTACAGAGAAGTTCTGGGTTTTTTAAAATTTGTTTTTTACTATCAGTGTTCCTTCCCAATCTTCTTGAGATAAGCAGTATATTTTTTGCGATGTCATGGAAGAACTAAGGAAGATAACCTATTTCATAATACAATACATGGTAAACACTTTGTGGTGGCACTTGTAAGGAGTAATATTTTAAATGCCACTGGTTTTTGACTTGGTATCTCACTACAGAATTTTAAATGGTTACGTG
This sequence comes from Lutra lutra, assembly GCF_902655055.1. NCBI lineage: Eukaryota > Metazoa > Chordata > Mammalia > Carnivora > Mustelidae > Lutra > Lutra lutra. The sequence continues at coordinate 147,623,065 of NC_062282.1, forward strand.
TATTTGTTGTTTTTTTGTCACGTTATAAGTAATATATCAGACAGCTTTATCTGCAGATCACAATCGTGGTCAATACTAACACAGGTAGTATAAGAAGTAGTTGGTAAATGAATCAGTAAGTTTTTAAAATACGAATTAAGATTTGTATGCATTGGTGTTAGTGTTATAGTTGTTTATCAACTTAAGAATACATAAAATGAGTGAATTAATTTATTAAAGTGGTATGTGTTGGAATTTCTTTCTTTCTGTCATTGACGGGGAAGAAACTGACCTAAGAGTTTGGCTGTAAGTGACTCTCATGAAGGTTATAGGTACAAAAGTAAGTGCAGGGTAGGTCAATAAATAGAAGGTGTTTGAGGCAGGAATAGCATAGAGCCAAAGAATCTTCCAGAGGAAGTTGCCTTTGTGATCATTTAGAGTGAGAAAAGCATTGCTGTATAGAATTTAAAGAAATGCCAAGGATGCGTGGCAGATTATAATGTCATCCACATGCTTATGGTAGCTAAAATCACAGGAGCAGAGAACTTTACTAGCATCCAAGACCATCCAAATGGAAACGTTAGGGGACTGAGGACACAGACTTGGGAGAAATGAGCAGAAGCTGTCTGTACGAAGGATACAGCCCGAAGAGTTGGTGAAATAGAAAACTGGAAGAGTACCAAATAATTAAGGCATTACTATCAGAAATTTCTGAGTAGAAGATGAAATGATGCCATGTCCCATGTTAGAGTCTTGACTCTTTGTGTTGCCTGTAGTCAGTAATCTGAAAACACTTGCTTGATACCAATATGTATTAGCTTGAACCATGTAAAACTGCCATCAGTCAACCATTATAACAGATAAAAATAGCAGTTTCATATGGTTCAACTTCAAACCTTTGTAGTGAATCTGATTAGTTCTTTCCATGGAAGCAATAGGAAACAAACAAAAGCAGAATCATTTTGTCGCTTCCCTTGACTGAACTAGAACTCACATCTGACTGTCATTTAGCTGTACCCCACAGTATTTTAAGCAAAATGGATGTTAAGGAAAATATAATGCTAGGGATTCGATGAAGATAGTGGTGTCAGAGGCATGATTGGATCTTCACATTACCACAAAAAATGCTGTGAGTATTTATAACAAACGAGTTGAGGGAGTGTCCTCATGAACCCTAAGATGCATGGCATCACCAGATGTGCTGAAAGAAGCGACAGGTCCGGCCCCTGACAGCACTGAGAGGAGGAGAGCCTAAAATAGCCAGCGTGTATTCACTGGGAAGTAGAGCAGGCCATAAGTATGGTAGCTTAAATTGAGAGGATTTGTTCCTGTGCGGTAGCCGGTGATCACAATGCTTCTGTCCCAAGGAGGGCTGAAGGGGCTGGGGCAGTCTAGTCCCAGAAAGCTCTCCAAACAGACTCAGTAGGGCTCCATCGCGGGACAAGACCCCACACTGAGGAGGAACTTCTGGAAGTGAAACAAAATTGAACACGTTAGTAATATGAAAGAAGAAGGAAGTAGAAATACCAGGTCAAAGTGGAGAGAAAGAGTAGAAAGCTAAAGTTGAAGAAACTACATATAAAAATAAGCAATGAGGGGCACCAGGGTGGCACAGTTGGTTAAGCAGCTGTCTCTTGGTTTCTGCTTGGGTCCCAGTCTCAGAGTCCTGTGATAGAGCCGCATGTCAGGCTCTGCCCTTGGCACAGAGTCTGCTTGAGATTCTTTCTTCCCATCCCTCACACCCTCCCACTCTTGCTCTCTGTCTCAAGAGAGTAAATAAGTAAATCTTTAAAAAAAAAAAGTGGGGGGGCAACGGAGAAGTATCAAGGTTAAATCCCATACAATGTTATAAGAAAGAAAAATAACATTCCTGAAGACAATGAAAGCATGCCAAAAAGATGTGCCTGTGATATAAGTCAATAACTAACTTAATATTCCAGAACAAGCTAAAAGACATTAAGAAAAATGATAAGAGGTGTGAAAGAACATCAGAAATCAGCATTAGGAAAACTCAATTGAAGTGACACAGCTCAGGAAAAGAATTATAAATAAAAAAAATTATTCTGGAAATGGAGATTTAAGTAGGAGAAACCTAAGAGCAAATAACCAATAATGCCTTAGAAAAAATAGGAGGCAAAAAAATCTGTTTTATGGTGTGGGTTTTTTGTTTGTTTTTTTTTTTTGTTTTTTTTCCTAGGAGAGGGGCAAAAGGGAAAGGGAGAGAGAATCTTAAGTAGTCTCCAGGCCCAGTGCAGAGCCTGACTCAGGGCTTGATCTCATGTCACTGAGACGAAATGAAGAGTTAGATGCTTAATTGACGAGCCACCCAGGAGTCCAATAAAGGCCAATTTTTTTAATCAGAAAGGTAGGGGTGCCTGACTGGCTCAGTGGATTAAAGCCTCTGCCTTCGGCTTGGGTCATGATTCCAGGGTCCTGGGATCGAGCCCCGCATTGGGCTCTCTGCTTAGCAGGGAGCCTGCTTCTTCCTACTCTCTCTCTCTCTGCCTGCCTCTCCCCCTACTTGTGATCTCTGTCTGTCAAATAAATAAATATATAAAATCTTAAAAAAAAAAAAAAAAAAAGAAAAAGAAAGATAAAAAATATTTCAGAAAAGGAGGCAAGTAATTGAGTATGGATAAAGGACAGTGAACATATGGATAACAGGAGTCCCTGTAAAGGCAAAAGAACAAAATGAATATTTGAAAGTATTAAGGGAAATTTCTTAATAAGAATTGGAACTACATATTGAAAAATTATCTGACCATATCAACAAAAAATAAGCACCAAGAAGTATTCTGGTGAGGTTAACTAGGGTTGAAATTAAAAAAAAAAACAAAAAACAAAAAACAACAACAACAACACCTTTAGACACATAGGGGAAAAAAGAGAACATGACTTTGAAAGAAAGTTATCATCAAATGTTGATAGCAAAGTTATAAAGAAAGAAATTGAGATAAGAATTTTCTATGCAACAAAGCTGGCTTTATTTATTTGTTTTTTTTTTTTTGTCGGTGGTGGGGCACGCATGACCGAGTGCATGCAAGCTGGGGAGAAGCCCAGGGGGATGGAGAAGGAGAGAATTTCAAGCCGACTCCATGCTGGAGCACAGAGCCTGACTCAGAGCTGATAGCAAGATCCTGAGATCATGACCTGAGCCAAAACCAAGAGTTGGATGCTTTACTGACAGAGCCACACAGGCACCCCCAAAACTGACTTTCAATAGACATAAACTGTTAGCAATGCACAAAAACTTGGAATTGTTCCCATGAACCCTTCCTGAGGAAGCTACTACAGAAAGGTTCATCTTGATGAAAGCAAAGACTAGCGATTTAAAAATAAAATCATTTTTGAAAATAATTTTATCTTCCTGCGTTGTAGTATTTAGCCAAAGATTACATCATGAACATTTTACTTTCATGAAATTTTAAATTAGGTGTATTGCTTTTCTTTATTAATCACTTTCAATTGCTAACTCCTGTTATACAAACCACATTGAGTTCCTGTATTTCTCTACTACATTTACTCTACTGTCCTCTCAACACTCACAGTCCTTACTTTTGCCCATTTGCCTCCAAAGCCCTTATTATTCTCTTCACCTAGTAAATCCTGTTTATTTCTCAAGTATCTCCTTCAGGAAACTTCCCTGACCTTTCTGCTAGGCTGAACTGATGCCACATCTCTGTGCACTGTATACCTTGTCACTGGCACTTTCCCCATCTGTATTCTTTTATATTTGTGTATCTGCCTCTCCATTAGATCAACAACTCATTGAGGGAGGAGATCATAATAATCTTCATAGTTCCACACTTTGTGCATTTTCCAGCACATAGGAGACATTCAGTGACTATTTGCTAAAATAGTCATCAAGAGCCCTTCTTCTAATTTAAAATGTACCAAGACTAAAATTTCTGTCCAGTCAAAACTTCCAGGAACTAAACACAAATTATTATGTATGTATTATAGGAAATTCACATTAAAATGCACACTGATTTCTGTTAAGTTCTTGAGTTTTTAATGTTAGAACATTACTCAGTCTTAACCATGAATTGATAATGATGTGTGGACTATTTTGAAATAATTTAATCATTATAACTAGTGTCTATTGAGTACATACACCAGGCACTGATCCATGATGTGTCCTATCTCATTTTATCTTTCCTAGCAGCCCCGTGAAGCACAGGTATTGTTATTTTCCACATCCAGAAATAAGGAAATAGGGTGAGAAAGGTTATTTGTATTTGGAGCCAAAATTCAAACCTAGATCTATCTCTTAGTTTCTCTTCACAATTACACTGTATTGCCCTGGGGAGACATGGAAGCTATATTTATTCTTGTTACAGCTGGTAACCCATGTAGTATCTCTCAAGCAACTATTCTAGTGGTTTTTTTTTTTCTTTAAAGACTATGTTAAGGGGCGCCTGGGTGGCTATGTGGGTTAAAGCCTCTGCGTTCAGCTTAGGTCATGATCTCAAGGTCCTGGGATTGAGCCCCGCATCGGGTTCTCCGCTCAGTGGGGAGCGTGCTTCCCCTTCTCTCTCTGCCTGCCTCTCTGTCTACTTGTGATCTCTGTCGAATAAATAAAATTTTTTTAAAAATCTTTGAAAAAAAAAAAAAAGACTATGTTAAGCCCAGGAAGTTTTAGCCTTAGAATTTGATTACACAGGAAAATTGAGTATGTTACCTGCAAATAATGTGTTTTGTTTTCTAAAAAAGAAAATTATCAAAAGCCACTTTGACACTGTGGCCTTTCATTTTAGGGTCTTCAAAAATGTTTTTTTTTGTTTTGTTACTGGTTTTTTTAAAAGATTTTATTTATTTATTTGAGAGAGAGAAACAGACTTCCGGCTGAGCAGGGAGCCTGATGCACGGCTGGATCCCAAACCTGAGCTGAAGGCAGACACATAACAGACTGAGGCACCCAGGTGCTCCCAGAAATGTTTTAAGTACTAGAAATGTTTTAGTGAAAATAGATCAAACTGAATCATTGAAGAGTGAATCCTTTAAAGAACAAAGCTTTATTACTTTTTTACTTCAATTATGTTCCTTTTTTTAAACCTCACATGGCTGAAAGTGACTTAATAGTAGTGGTACTCCATCTGAATTGGAGAACCTTTGAGAGTTTTCCTGGGTGATAGCAAGGTATATATCTCCAACCATGTTTGTCATCCCCGTCCCCCGCCCCCAGGCAAAGTACACATAGAGCTCAAATACTAGATTTCTTGATTTGGAGCTCTGTATAGAATTTCATCAGAAGAAATTCTGTCTTTAATTATAAGTGGGAAAATGAGTTTTTCCAGTAATTACTTTCTTGAATGAACCTTCAAATGCTATTTGTAAAGACAATATTTAAAAGTTTCTTAGTTATAAAAAGTTGGGAACCACTATTCTAGGAACAGAAATTCTGTTACTTTTAGTCCTCCAGAGAAAAGATGTGATTGATCTTTGAGAGATCTCATTAGTTAAGTAAGTTACTGGAATTAGAAGGAGTCTAGGGAAGCTTTTTACAATTCTGAAAACAATTCTGAAATAGCTGACTGAACCCAGAAAAGTGCAGATTAATCAGGATACCATTAAAAATGAATCCTCTTTTTCTTTCTTGCAGTTTATTTATGTGAATCAGTCCTTTGCCCCCTCCCCAGACCAGGAAGTTGGAACCCTCTATGAGGTAATAAACATCAGTGCTTTGATTCCTAATGAAGTATGCACATCTGTGTGTATTGTGTGTGATCTTGAACTGACAACATTTTAAGAGATGATATGCCATTCTTAGCTGTCATGAAAGGAGAGATTACTTTGTTACATCTAACACTTAGAACATAGGTGGATCTCAGACTATAGTGATGGAAGAATTAAGAAATAAGTAATACCAACAGACAATGATTTTGAAGTACAATAATCCAGATCTGCCTCCGAAGACATTGAAAAGGAAAGCTACATAATAAGAATGACTGTACTCAACATTCTTAGAGTTTAATGGCCGTAATCATTCATGTATACACACTAGCACCACTACTAGAAAACAGTACAAACCTTATCATCAGAGATGTAGGAAAGGAACAAAATAATATGCAAGCCCACCCGTACCTAAAATGCTAGGTTTTATTTCACATTTATGATTACCGATCCGAATCGGAGAGTAATCTGGATCTGTTTAAAGAAATAGTCTTATAGATAACTTACATGGTGGAGGATATTTTATGATATATGTGACATTCTTTTCCTTAGTCTCATCTAGGAATAATAATTAAATGGAGTTTAATTTATTGCCTTTTTTTTTTTTTTTCTTTTTGTAGTGTTTTGGCAGTGATGGTAAACTGGTCCTGCATTACTGCAAATCTCAGGCCTGGGGATGAAGTACAGAGAAAAAGCTCTTCCTACCCAAATGAATCTTTGCAAAGCAAACAGCTCTGGAAAAAGTTGATACTTGTGACAAGAGACTTGTGTAGGTGCTTTACACAGCATGTATCTACTATGAATCGTGTTTATGCATAAAGAAATCCATAGAGTAGATGGACTCACAAAAATATGATTTGTATTAATACACAAATCATAAAAGTTTGGCTTTACAATATACCCATGAACTACAACTGTTCCAGGTTGGCCGCCAAGGAGTTGAAAAAGGAGACTAAGACTGTAGAAAGCTTCTTTTCTACCAATTCTCAGTGACTGAAATCGTTTACTTGTAGAAAGAACACTCTGCTGCTTTTTTCCCCCACTGTGAAAGTCAGTTTTCTGAAGGGTTCTTTCTGTGCATATTCAGGGAAGTTCAATTTGAGGTATGGGTATGCCTTTTCTCATGTACAGTTAGGAAATAGTCCCATCGTCCTGCTGGGTTTATGTCTTACACAGTCCAGTAGGGGGCAGCCTAGCTGGCAGAAGGAGTTAAGGAGTTTGGTTTTATACCTTTGCTGGATGATAGTGGAGGAAAAAAGCGATTCCTGCTAATTTCTAGCAAACAACTAGCCAAGAGAGCACGCGTGTTGATACACTGGAAGCTGCTTTAGAGAATATGCGTGGTTTAGAAATATTTTATTGGGAAACAAGGAATTTTACAAATTCTGGACAATTAAGTCATACAACTCTTCAGTCCTTTCGTTTAAATGATTGTGAGTCCTAATGGTTGTAACTGGTGTTATTTCATGTCTTATTTTTACACTGTCAGAAGCACTCAATAAACCTAGCAACATCTTTTGAGTTTTTTACAATGTTTTTTAAGTTGAAAACACTCGAATAATTGGATAGCCTTAGATTCTATGTATATTTCATGCTATGACTAAAAGTCCCATTTTCCCTGATGCTGTTAGACTGGTAATTGAAGTGCGAGTCTGTATTATATCGTTCTGTATTGTAATGGTACTGTGGTATTTCAAAAAGCATTCCAATAAATTGAATGAAATGTCCAAGCAGGATCTAAGATGTATACAAGAATTCTGAGTGTTTATTTTCAAAGGTAACAGGAATATGAGATTTTGTCAAAAACCTTTGAACTACACTTTTGTCCCTTTAATCCCACAATGTACTTTATGGTTAATGATCTGTCCTGTATTAGCCTTAGGGTATGCTAGGGAACAATTCAGTTTACAGTGAAGAAAATCTCAGGTTAGCTAAATATACATACCTTTTTGTTTGTGTTAAAGATTTTATTTGAGAGAGATTGAGAGCATGAACAGAGGGAGCAGCAGAGGCAGAGGGAGAAGCAGACTCCGAACTAAGTAGGGAGCCTGATGCAGGGCTCAACCCCAGGGCCCTGGGATCATGACCTGAGCTGAAGGCAGACGCTTAACCAACTGAGCCAGGAGCCACCATACTTTACCTGTTTAAGTCTCTAATAACCTTGAAGAATATATAGAACTTTACATTTTTTTCAAACATTATTTACACTATTATCTCTTAAATCCTTACCCAAAGGATTTTATCATTCCATGCTGACTTTGCAACATTTACTTTTAAGCCTGGATCTCACAAGTTATTGAGTGACTAGAAATTAAAATACACTTCACAAATATTTTTGCAGCTATCTGGTTTAACCTGTGTTAATTGTAATTGAACCTGGAGGTTGGAGGGCACTGAACCTTCCAATTATATGTTAAATTTTGCATGTTTATGAGAAAATCGATGTCTGCTATGTCGTTCTTTATCCTACCGTGCAACAGTGACCCAGAGCCCACGGAACATAGATAATAATGGAGTACAGTGCTTCTGCCTCTGACTATATCCATGCCAAGGATCTCATCAGGATTTCCCCATACTTAGGGTCTAAGGTAAGCTAAAAATGTTTATTAGTGATCCAAATAAGATTTGATACTGTGTGGCATCTATGATTTCCTAGACGTTTTACCCTCAGGGGGCCTTAAATACCTATTCTACTCAGATTAGAGAACTGAAAGTGCAGACCATGCCTTAGATTATATGGTGTTAGTCAACCTGATTCATCTGTGCATAACCCAAAATGGGCTGGTCCGTGGTGTGCAAGGGTATGAAAATGAAAATCTCCCTTCCTGCAGCTTCTGCTTCATTTTCTAAGGTTTATCCTGGGTAAGCTTCTGGCACTGGTGAAGGCAGCTACAGGCCACATAATGGAAGGGAAAGTATTCAAAACAATTCAGCAGGTGTAGTCTTACTCTTTCTCTACAACATTAGCCAGCCCACGCCAGATAATGCACTGTTCCCTGAATGTGCCTTTTCCTGACACCTGCTCATGCAGTTGACTTCTGGAAGTGTACCTAGAACTCCCCCCGCTTCACATCTTACCTCTCTGCCTAATTCTGATTTTAACTTTCCTTAAAGCCTGTCTAAATCATTCAGGATACTCTCTGCTTCATAAGAACACTCACAGTTAACTTCCACTATCACAACCCTACTGCATAGTGTATTATAAATGTGCGTATCACAGCCCTACTGCATAGTTTATCATAAACGTTTATGAGCCTAGGTGGCTCAATTGGTTAAGTGACTGCCTTCAGCTCAGGTCATAATCCTGCAGTCCCGGAATACAGTCCCGCATCATGGTCCCTTCTCAGCAGGGAGTCTGCTTCTCCCTCTGACCCTCCCCCTTCTCATGCTCTCTCTCTCGCTCTCATTCCCTCTCTCAAATAAAACCTTCAAAATAAAATAAACATGCATATAACAACCTTCCGTGATTGTAATGTGCCTGAAAATAGGATCCTTTTGGTTTTTTATTTGCTACCCACACATAATATTTAGTACATTTTCTTATACATTCATAGTAATTCATTATACATTAAATGAACTTTTTAAATGCAACCTGCAAAATATTTAACATGGCAAAGCAACATAAAAGAAAATAAATCTTATATTTTTATATGGCTTAAGATAAAGCAAAATATTTGCAACATATATATGCTCTTAACTTCTAGTGTGTATGAAGAACTCATACCAGTTGGAGAAGAAAAAAACAGAAAAATGAGCAAAAAATATTAAAACGCAATTCATAGAAGAAAAAGTGTGGGGGTGATGGGTGAAGTCGTGATGGGGATTAAGGAAAGCCCTGTGATGAGCACCAGGTGACTCATGGAATTGTTCAATCACTGTATCATACACCAGAAACTATCATACCACTGTTAACTCTATGGAAATTAAAATTTTTTAAAAATTTATAATGCAGATGCCTACTAAAGCACAAAAAGTGCAGAACCCCCTTACTTACCCAAATAACTATGAGATGCTAATTGTCACCACGCTAGCAGTTGTAGAAAGCACGGTGACTGTCAGTATTGGCAAAGTTGTGGGGAAGGAAGTCCCATCATATTGTTGGTGCATGAAATATGAATGGGCACCACATTTTCAAGGTGCAGTTAAGCAAAATCTATCAAAAGTCTTGAAACAACTCTTATTTGTACCTCCCATTTATTCACTCACTAAGTGCCTATATGCCCTCAGCTTTGGTATATAAGACAAGATCCCTATTCTCAGCACTTTGGTTCTCATTAGGCAGGTTTTTAGATTTAAACTGAAATCTTGGGACGCCTGGGTGGCTCAGTTGGTTGGGCAGCTGCCTTCGACTCAGGTCATGATCCCGGCGTCCTGGGATCGAGTCCCGCATCGGGCTCCTTGCTCGGCGGGGAGCCTGCTTCTCCCTCTGCCTCTGCCTACCACTCTGTCTGCCTGTGTTCATGCTCTCTCTCTCCCTCTCTCTCTCTCTCTAACAAATAAATAAATAAAAAATCTTTAAACTGAAATCTTGAGTGGGTTTTTTTTTTTTTTTTGAGATTTGTTTATTTATTTGACAGAGATCACAAGTAGGCAGAGAGGCAGGCAGAGAGAGAGGGAAGCAGGCTCCCCACTGAGCAGAGAGACCAATGAGGGGCTCCATCCCAGGACCCTAGGATCATGACCTGAGCCGAAGGCAGAGGCTTAGCCCACTGAGCCACCCAGGCGCCCCTGAAATCTTGGGTGTTTTTAACTTGAATTTTTAGAAATAATGGAAAGGAAAAAGGTTTGGTACCAAATACTAGATATACCTGTTTTCTTACATAATGTTAATGAAAAATAAACCGTGTATGTTTGAGTAGGTTACAAGAGTCCTTACAAATCTGCAGTTCCGTCTGTGTCCTCACAGTGGATACACCGGCATTGTATATTGACTGCTCAGAGCGGTCACCATAAAGAAGGCCCTACCGTTTTGAGACGGCTCTGTTCCTTGTCTTCTCTTACTCCTGCCTCTTCCAACTATTTGCAGTTTGTTCTACTACCTAGACCTTTAAAGCTTATCTTTTTCCTCATTCCCACCCCAGTCACCCTAAATCTTCTTAGTCAATGGCAAATCTGTTAAAGTCATTGTGACTTTTTTTTTTTAAGGATTTTATTTATTTGAGAGAAGAGAGTGAGCAAGAGAGAGAACAGGAGCTGGGGACGGGGGCAAGGGAGAGGGAGAAGCAGACTTCCTGATGAGCAGTGAGCCCAACACAGTGGCTAGGCTCAGGGCTCCATCCTGGAACTCCAGGATCAAGACCTGAGCCAAAGACAGACACTTAACCTACTGAGCTCCCCCACTCCCCCAGGCACCCCGTTGTGGCTCATTCTTGATCCCTCTCTAACAACCCACTTCCAAATCTGCAAATCCTAACAGCTTTACCTTCAAAACCCATTACAAAAGCAGCCATTTGTCCTCTCTTCTGCCAGTACTCTGGCCAAAGCCAGTGTTATCTCTGACTCAGATGGTTGTTAATAGCCAAATAATTGGCTTCCCTTGATCTGCTTGCTCTCCGGCCAAACTCCCTCAGTGATTTACATTGTTCTGTGAGGGCCTATTCGATTTGTAGTCCCTACTTCCACTCGCTGCTGCCTCTATCTATGTTCATCAAACACTTAATATTTCCTCCCTGGGCTTTTGCATTTAACTGTTTACCTGTAAACTTCGCCCAGATGGCTACAAATCTCACTAACTTCCTTCAGTCCCTGCTGAAATACCACTTGATCAGGGAAGTGTTCCCCTGAACACCTGTAAAATGACAGATCTCACCACCCTCTCTATCCCACTTCTGCTGTTTTTGTCTCTATTACACATTTGTGTACATTATGTGTCCATTTCTCCGCACATACTGTAATACTCGCTGGCGTGTCTATCTTCCTCTACCCCACTCCAGAGCATAAGCCCTGTAAGGGCAGAGCCTTCATTTTGTGAAGAGTGCCTAGCATATAGTACGTGCTTTTTAAAAATGTGTTGAATGGGGCACCTGGGTGGCTCAGTGGGTTAAGCCTCTGCTTTCTGCTCAGGTCGTGATCTCAGGGTCCTGGGATGGAGCCCCACATCAGGCTCTGCTCAGCGGGGAGCCTGCTTCCCTCTCTCTCTGCCTACTTGTGATCTCTCTCTCTGTCAAATAAATAAATAAAATCTTTTTAAAAAATAAAAAAATAAAAATGTGTTGAATGGATGGATAGACCATTATTTCCAGACCTTTAGTAACTCCTGTTCCCTTCTGTGGATATCTACCCTACATCAGTGTCTGAAAATGTGATAATCATTGCCCTGGGCAATGCCGAGTACAGTGGAAATACTACTTCCTTGGGTCTAGGTATTCTACTTTTTGTTAATAGAGCCTATGATGCCAATCATTTTCCTCTTATTCTAATTTCTTCCTCTTCCTCCCGCACCTCCTCCTCCTCCTTTTCAGCAGTGTAACTGTTCAGGGAAGAATTCAGGTGTCCTTTGCACAGAAACCAGAAACAACTGAGAGAAGTCTGCTGGATTTGAATTCACTACCCCAGGATCCCTAAAGAAAACCAAGCAATCGAATTATTCTAGACAATTACTTCCGTTTTTCCTAACTTTGCCCTTCATGCATACACAGGGCACTGTGTGCTCAGCACTGAAGGGGATACAAAAATAAAATGTAAGCAGAGACTGTCCTACAGGTTCTGTGTGTCACGTTATGATTCCCATAAGCAACTATTACATGCTCTGATGTAGTAAGTGCCCTAAGAAGGATACTGGTTATCACCCCAGTTCAGCGGGAAATACAGTTCACTCGAGAAAAAAGCATTTGAGCTAAGACCTTCTAGAATCTAGTCAGGAGAAGAAGCTTAATCAAAAGAATGGATTGGGTAAACACAAGATAGTTGCTACTTCCATTTTGCTGAAAGATCTATTTGTTAAAAAAAAAAAAAAAGTAAATAATGGCAAAAGGTGGAGAACTTTGAATGCCAGACTGACAAACTTGTGTATTAGAAATAAGAGTTACTGAAAATATTGGGCTGGGAAATGACATCATGAGCTGTTGCCTTAGGATAAGAATCTAAGTGGCTGTGAATAAAGAATTTACCCCAACGGCAGAGGGAGAGGAGAGGAGTTTGCTGGAACCAAAGAATGCTGTTTAGGAGATCTGCAACAATCTAGCCAACATAGACGCTGAAGCATGTGTAGTAACAATAGGAGTAGAAAGGCAGGAAATCATCAAAGATAATGGAGGTATAAAATGTGGCATATGGGAGAAGGGTTTGAGAATGAAGCAAGGAAAGGGGCTTGGCCGTGATAGATGCGGTTTTTGAGCCTAGGTAGCCACACTGCAGAAGAAATAGAATCTCCAGGAGTTAAAAAGCATGGCTTGAAAGGGGTTTCACATATGTTGCGTTTCAGGTGCCAAATGATGTTAAATAGAACTGATCTCGGTATATAAAATTAGGGAGAACTGGGCGACATCCACATGGAAACAACCAATGAAATTGTGTTGTGGGAAGATGTAGAGAAGAGAGGCAATGAATATGAATGCGTGAATACGACTATATTAGGTAAGATTCTTGAATTCTTTGAGGGTCAAGAAGAAGAGCCAGGGAAAGCAGATTAGGATAGCTAAAACGAAGTAATTAAGAGACTTAACAGAAAACACACCCCCAAAAATTCAAGTAAACAATAAAAAGCATGTACAAAGTATCTGCCCCAGAGTACATCAATTAACCACCTCTCAGCAACCTGTATCACAAAAAATTGGCTTCTGAGGTGCTTTCCACTTTCTGAACAATGGCGATCCAACCGTCATTTTTACTTCCTAACAAATTAATATTTACAGTGTAATCAGTTTAAACACTGCTGTTTAAAATATAACTTTAGGGCACTTACTACATGGCACAAGTAAATTTAAGTATAGAAACACACATACAGTGAAGCAAAATGGGGGTGGGGGGACAGGGAAAGACCAGTCTTGCAGAAATTTAGGCCTTAAATCCGAATTATTCTCTGGGTCCGTTTATAATGAGAAGGAATGAATCTGTCCCTCACACTTATTTTCATTCACCCTCAAGTCGTATCGTTCCGAAAGCGTGCTGAGCGCCCTGCACAGCACAGAAACACGTTTCCCTAAACAGTAGGCTCGTTCAAGTGCACGCATCGATTTGATTTTAGTAGTCCAGTTAGAACCCTTTAAATTAACTGCTTTAGGCGCCATCAATGATCCATCCGGTCTTTGCACCGTAGAGTTTTAAAGGAATTGTTTGATTTTAAAATCGAAGAGGGGTCCCTGGCCTTCCGTCGTCTCCCTAGACTTGCCCAAGACCCAAGTGTCCTTTGTGAACATGCATTTTCAGTACAATACATTTAGGTTTGGGGTTTTTTTTCCCCCAAGAAAGACTTCCAGTTCTTTTTGTTTTGCTTTTCCACCCAGCCTGGAGCATGTTATGGAGACTTTTCAGTCGACGACACAGTAGCTCTCCAGCCAGGGAGTGGACTCCGTCGTCAACCTTCGCAAGCAATTCACAATTCCTCAGCTCTGTTTGGAGGGGTGGGTCTCCTTCCCCGCTCGTCAGCGTCCCCCCAGCCCCCCAGCCTTCTTCCGACCCCCTTCGGTCTACGTCCTGGCGTCGCGAAGCGCGGCGGCAGGGGGCGGGGGGCGCGGGCGGAGGGGCCGGGATGGGCGGATACAACGCGCGGAGCCGACGCGGGCGGAGGACCACGCGCAGCCCACCGAGCAGGCGGGGACGCGGAGCCAGGGGCCCCCGGGAGCGCCGCGGTGCCGCGGGCGGGGGGTTCGGGGCGGCGCGCGTGGACCTTGTCCGCACGCTCCCGCCGCCCCCGCCACGGTCCCCGGGTCGCTCCCCGCCTCTCCCCACCCTCCGAGGGCCGTTGGTACAGTCCCGCCGACTCCGAGAGCTTAAAAAGGGCCCCGGCCGCCGAACCCAGCAGACTCGGTCCTGGTTCCAGTGCGCAGCGCGTTCCTTCGCGAGCCCGGATCCTCTGCCCTGCTGGGGGTCGGGGAGCTCTTTAGTCTCGGACACTCGCGTTTGGGGGTTGTGTGTGTGTTTGCGTGCAGCTGTCCAGCCCGCCCCTAAGCTCCCTCGGCCCCAGCTCCCCTTCGATCAGCTCCCGCACCGCAGCCCGCAGAGAGCCGCGCGCGCCGCCAGCTCCGCGAGGGATGGAGCAGACCGAGGTGCTCAAGCCGCGGAGCCTGGAGGATCTGATCCGCCTCCTGCACCAGCTCTTCGCCGGCGAGGAGGTCAACGTGGAGGAGGTGCAGGCCGTCATGGAAGCCTACGAGAGCGACCCCGCCGAGTGGGCAGCGTACGCCAAGTTCGACCAGTACAGGTGCGCGCGCCCTAACCTTGGCCTCGGGAGCTGGGGCGCGGGTCTCCGAAGCCCGGCGGCGCGGGCCGCGAGTCGGAGCAGGAGCGAGCAGTGGGGGAGGTGGGGGCCGCCCTGCGCCCGCCGCCAGCCCGCCTTGCCCGCACCCCAGTGCTGCGCCTTCTCGCCCTCCAGCCGCGGGGCTGCCCGGATGCGGAGGCCACCGCACGGCTGCAGACTGTTTTGTTCTCTTCTCGCCGGTCCACCTGGATGCTTCCGAACGTCCACTCGGGAGCTGTGCTCTCCCTCCCGCTGGGGCGCCTGCCCCAGGCGCAGCGGTGCAGGGAAACCCCGGTGGCCCCCAGCGCTCAGGCTGTACGCGGCCCGCGGCCCTGGGGGACAGATGGAGCGTACTCCCCGGAGTGAACTCCATCAGCCATCCCGAGAAAGGGGGTGAGGGTGGAGGACACAGTCCCCGAGCCAGTTCTCCATCAGTTGGCCGCCCGCAGCCGGCACCTGCCAGCAGGCGTTCTTGCCACTATAAAAGAGCGTCGTGGGGTTGTGAGCTGCTGTTTTGCAGCTCCTGCTGCCTCTCCCAAACCCATTTAACTTACCGGACTGTGGGGTTATTTTCAACCCACTATCAAGGTTGTGAATGCAAGGACTGCTTCCCTTTGAGCCCCCAAGCAATACGCGCTCTCCTGTCCTTAGTTCTGAGGCTCTGGAGTGTAAATTGTAAAGACCCCTGCTTCCCACTTGTGCTAGAGTGAGATGGTCCTTGGCAGCTCTGGCTTGGTGATATAAATAAAAATGAATCCCTACCAATCCTTCAGCGCCAGAAATAAAACCTGATCCCACTCCCCCGCCCCGAATGGTGAGGGTTTCTTTCCCAAGGGCTGCTAGCGATTCAGCCTTTGTGGTTGGTTGGGCTGAGGCTGGGCAGAGGAAAATACCTGAAAGATAAGAATCAACCGAGATTGTTTTCCTTGGAAGCAGTTCCTTTTAGTTACCTTACCTAAACATAGGTGGTATGTTTGTAGGCAGCGGCTGTTTTTTCTGCACTTTAAGATTTGAAATAAAGCGAAGCTTGCTTAAGATCCCTTTTTGCACTTGGAAGTGGCTCCAGGAAATTCCTTTGGTTCCTATCTTTCTGTGGCTGCCAATAAGGCTACAAGAGTCCACTTTCTAATTTTGCCATGAGCTCTAAATGAGGTCTTAACTCTGGCACAGGTCCCCTTCCAGTCACTTTCCTGGTGTATTAACTCATTTATCATGACAGCTCTGTGAGATAGGTACAATTCTTATCCCTGTTTTACAGATGAGGAAGGTAGGCAATAAAAAGTTTGGAGCACCTGCACTGGGTCAGACTTCGATCAGGTAGCTCCAAGATTCAAATTAGCATCATTATTCTGAGCCCTCACTCTAAAGGACCACTAACCTTTCCGCAGATCCCTGGTGTCATGGTAGTTTGCTCTAAGTCTAGATACTGACCAAGTGAAATTCACCAACGTCAGTAGGCTTGGGCTCTTAATCTTTAGGACAAGGGCATTTCCAGGGGCTTTGAACTCCTCTTGACTAACAGGCTCAGGATCAGCTGAAATGCAGACATTCGTGTTGATCTATTGCACAGGTATCCAGAGGTGCAACTAAGGAAGATGATGCAGTCCTGGGTGGGCCCTTGGGGCAGCGTGGAGGGAGAGATGTAGGAGAGCGCAAATCACTTTGGTAGAATTTTTTTTTTTGCACGGAATAGATGTCCCAGTACTGCAAAGGATTCTGGTCTCTGACCTTGGGAAAACCAGTGCAGAAAAACCAAGACGGGGGACACCTGGGTGTCTCAGTTGGTTAAGCCGCTGCCTTTGGCTCGAGTTGTGATGCCGGGGTCCTGGGATCCAGTCCTACATTGGGTTCCTTGCTCAGTGGGGAGCCTGCTTCTGTCTCCGCCTCTGCCTGCCATTCTGCCTGCTTGTGCAAGCTCGCTGGGGAGCGCTCTCTATCTTTCTCTCTGACAAGTAAATAAATAAATAAAGTCTTGGAAGAAAGAAAGAAATACCAAGATGGAATATGTTCTAGTGTGAGGCAGATGGCAAATTCTCTGGAAATACCCCAGAGAGGTAACGGCAGAGGTGACCCCAAGACGTAGAGGGAGAATGAGTATCCTGACACCAAAGCGGAGTTTATTGGGAGTTAAAGGCTGTGTGCACAGCTCCTTGCTAGGTCATCAATCAAGGGCTACCCATTAAGGATGACTGACATCTAAAAAGCATTTTACTAATCCTCTCTCCCTTGCTGACCTTGCCCGGCCAGCACCTGGCCTCCTGCTTGGGGAGGAAAGGGGAGGAATGGGCATTCAGGACGTACCTGAACAGATGATCCTGTGATCAAACACCCCCCCCCCAACTATGGGATAAAGATTCCTTGTCTTAAAAAAATCTGAATGAATGTCATAATTATCAGACTTTGCTAATTAGTTGGTGTGGATAGTACCTCTTTAACCAAGAGAAACTTTAGAAGTGGTTTGTTTGTTTTATTTTTCTGATGGTGTTCTTGTGGTAGTTTACATCTGGGATTTTTTTGTGGCCAATTACTGGTTTCTCCTGGAAAAGGTTTTAGAGTGTTACTTACTTCCCTATGGAATTTCATTTGTTGTGTACTTAAGTCAATCCCCACCCTATTTGTGGAGGAATTTTCATTATGAGTGCTTTTGAATGTGGTTTGTGTCTAGGCTAGGACAGAAACTAAGAATTCCAGAAACAGCTATTTAATGAAACCTTGTTTCTAACGTTATAGTTTAGCTACAGGGAGGGGGAAAAAAAAGACAATAGCAACATTCTTGCTTAGTAAATGCACCTTGTAAATACTTCTTTAAGAAACTTACTGTTTTTGGGACACCTGGGTGGCTCAGTTGGTTAAGAAGCTGCCTTCGGCTCAGGTCATGATTCCAGCGTCCTGGGATCGAGTCCCGCATCGGGCTCCTTGCTCAGCAGGCACCTGCTTCTCTCTCTGCCTCTGCCTGCCATTCTGTCTGCCTGTGCTTGCTCTCTCTCCCTCTCTCTCTGACAAATAAATAAAATCTTTAAAAAAAAAAAAAAAAAGAAAGAAACTTACTGTTTTTGGGACGCCTGGGTGGCTCAGTTGGTTAAGCAGCTGCCTTCGGCTCAGGTCATGGTCCCGGCTCAGGTCATGGTCCCGGCTCAGGTCATGGTCCCAGCGTCCTGGGATCGAGTCCCATATCGGGTTCCTTGCTCGGCAGGGAACCTGCTTCTCCCTCTGTCTCTGCCTGCCTCTCTGCCTACTTGTGAGCTCTCTCTCTCTGACAAATAAATAAATAAAATCTTTAAAAAAAAAAAAAAGAAAAAAAAAAGAAAGAAAGAAACTTACTGTTTTTATCAGTTTGAGGCTGTCAGGAGGAAAATTAAGGAATTTGCTTTTTTTTTCCCTTTTACCTTTTTGGTGCGATTAATTAAAACAGAGCAGTTACAAACATGGTAATACAAACTACAAAAATGTCCAAAGTGAACTGTGGAAAAATGACTTGTTTTCATTTGTCCTGTATTTTTCTAATGGTAGAACCACATTTATAAGTCGTGTAGAGGTAGAAATGTTAACCTGTCAGTGACCCATACTTCATGACGTACTTCTTTTTCGCAATGCACATTTCATTGACCAGATTCAAACTTCTGAATACCTTCCTTTCAGGTATACTCGAAATCTTGTGGATGAAGGAAATGGAAAATTCAATCTAATGATTCTATGCTGGGGTGAAGGACACGGCAGGTAATACAGCTACTCATTTGCAAATCCTTAGATCATCCGTTCCAGCCCAAGAAAAGGACAGTGCCAGAATGGCCACAAGTTTGGGAGCATTAACAAATCTCACCTTACAGTTGTTTGTTCAAAATGTCCCAACAAAAATTCTCCTGGGAATTAACAGAAGGGGTTTAGGCATATACCACGTATATCAAAACCAGCCCCCCAAATGAGTAGTAAATCAAAGGAGGTAAGTAACCAGTTTAACTTAATATCTCTCTCTGTGTCTTCTGTGGAGTTAAATGTATATGGAATTTTGCTAAAACTTGACCTTGGTGGTGCTTTGAAGTCCATAAACAATTGCGGGACCAAAGACGCAGTGTCCACATTTGGATCTAGAAAAGCAATTCACAAATTCAGAAAATCTCTTGCTACTTCAAGTTAATTGTTTACTGTCTTTGCCCTTTTTCATTCTTTTAGTTTTTTTATGTAGAGGGCTAGGCAGCTTAAACTAACACCAATTCTTTGAAACTTGGTTCCTTAATTTGTCCTTAGTTTATACACTTGTGAGTATTGTTAATTCTGTAAACAGATCCTTCTTGGGCCTTTGAGAATGGTAAAAACAATACTTGCAGACCCCTTTTTGATGGGAGAGAGGAGACCTGCATTGATGAGATTTGGGGTGAGTTAGGTCTATAGAGGACTTTACTCATAGGGAATGGCCTTGTTTGCATTCATTCTCTCCATATTTTTTGAAAGCAGATTATGTCAAGAGTAGGACTAGGCTTGGGTGCCTGGGTGGCTCAGTTGGTTAAGTGACTAACTTCTGCTCAGGTCATGATTCCTTCCAGACTTTCCAGATCGAGTCCCGCATTGGGCTCCCAGCTCCATGGGGAGTCTGCTTCTCCCTCTGACCTTCTCCCCTCTCATGATGCTCTCTCTCACTCTCTTAAATAAATAAATAAAATCTTCAAAAAAAAACAAAAAACAAAAAAACTAGCCTCTATGGATTTAGGAGATGAGTTCTTATGGTTTTATGCATTCAACATAGAAGATAAAGGCTAATAAAACACAGGTTCGTACCTTTTATTACTCTAAGGTTACGTGAATAAAAGATTTCTGCAGATTCAGGGTACTTTCTTTCTCCCTCCATTGTTGGGAATTAATCACAGGTGGTTCTGAATCTACAAAATATTGGCATGATTGCTGCAAAACCTCTGGGTGTTAATACACATACACATGCCTTTTGTGTCCCCCAAAGGGAGGAGATGATAGAAAAGGCCTGGGGGTGGGGGATGGGGCCAAAAAACACTCTATGTTAAGTGATCTTACCAGTGTGATGCAATTATGAGAGATGATTATCTTTATCCTTTCTCCAGTTTCTCTGAAGTTTTATAATTGAGTTGTGGCTCAGCTTAATTGAGTTCTTGAAAGCTATGTCTTGCAGAGGATAAAAGGTGGCTGGTTTTGTGTTTCTGTTATCAAAGTAGTAGTATTACAAACCCGCTTTTTAAAAACAGACTGTTCTGTACTTCGGTTATGCATCCAAATTGCCCTGCATATATGTACTGATATGGAAGACCTAGTATGTTACATGTTGCCCTGAACACTGTTAATTACAAATTGATGATATTTGCAAAGCCAGCTGAAATGGTTTGTGACCTGTGCTCTTGACAGTATACTGCAGCAGTAAGCTCCGGGCAGAGTGTTATGTGGCCCGGGGTGCTGGACTGTCCACTGAGTTCCATTGTTTTCTTGTCTATGTGTAGCAGTATCCATGATCACACTGACTCCCACTGCTTTCTGAAGATGCTGCAGGGAAACCTGAAGGAGACCTTATTTGCCTGGCCTGACAAAAAATCCAACGAGATGATCAAGAAGTCTGAAAGAATCTTGAGAGAAAACCAGTGTGCCTACATCAATGGTAACAACCGATTACCTTTTTCAAAGGGCAAGGGGGAAAAGCCTTCAACTCCCTTCTGAAACACTGCAGAATTGGGTTCATGGAGTCATTGTTCCAGATACTTAGAAAATGATCTAAAAGCAGTAGGTTGTTTTTTTTTTTTTAAGATTTTATTTATTTCTTTGACAGAGATCACAAACAGGCAGAGAGGCAGGCAGAGAGAGAGGGGGAAGTAGGCTCCCCACTGAGCAGAGAGCCCGATTAGGGGCTCCATCCCAGGACCCTGATTTTATGATCATGACCTGAGCTGAAGGCAGAGGCTTTAACTCACTGAGCCACCCAGGTGCCCCAGCAGTAGTTTTGTTTGTTTGTTTGTTTGTTTTTTAAAGCTTTGCATCTGAGTTAGGATCACTTACTCAAAGTACAAGCCGGAGCCCGTAGATTGGCACCCACTGACAAGTTATTTCCTACCAAGTCTGAGGACAGTTAGTGTTGAGTATGAATGTACAAAAGTAGATTCTTCTTCTTGTTCTTTTTTTTTTTTTTAAGATTTTATGGGGCTTGAACCCACGACCCCGAGGTCAAGAGTCTCATGCTCTACCAACTAAGCCAGCCAGGCACCCAAAAAGTTGATTCTTAGGGAGCGAAGCCAGGTTGGAAATATTAGTCTTTGTGTTAGAAAATGTAAGGAAATGTTCTGGAAATGATTAGGAATGCTTGCTCGTCCCTGTTTTTGTAATATGCGTACAGCATACCCTAAAAGCATGTTCTCAAGGGAATCTTTACAGAGCACATTATTTAGTAATGATTTATAGATCTCCTACCAAGAATTCATTCTTCCTCCTAAATGCCATCTGGGAGAGCCAGATGCTTTTTAGAAGAGACTGTGATTAACATCTGTATTTCTGAAGGGGATAGATATTAATTTTCCACAAAGCCTGCTGAAAATGATGGGAGATCATTTTTGATTCCCGTTTATGGATGAGATTGCCAACATATAGGAACAATAAATAACTCATCTGAGATCAGTCAGCTTTTATGTGCCGGACAGCATTTGAACTCAAGCCATTTGATTCCCAAGCTCATACTCTTAATTGGAATGCCATCCCACTGATGTAAAATAAAATACCATAGAGACTTTTTTCCTGGCTGCAACTTTTCCTCTTGTATCTTAAAGTCCCATATTAGTTGTGATACTTGGCCTCAGTTTATTCATTAGTTTAAGAATGTAAGCCACTGGGGTGCCTGCATGGCTCAGTCAGTTTTGTGTCTGCCTTCAGCTCAGGTCATGATCTCAGGGTCCTGAGATTGAGCCCCACATCAGGATCTCTGCTCAATGTGGAGCTTGCTTTTCCATCTCCCTCCCTGCTTCCCCTGCTTGTGTGTGCACACTCTCTCTTTCTCTGCCAAACTAATAAATCTTAAGAAAAGAAAAGAATGTAAGGCAATTACAAAGGTCAGATAGTATGGGAAGTTTTCTCCCCCATTCACAAAGCACAAAGGTGTCCATTTCTTATGTGGCAGGAAGCTTTTATTTGAGGGTTGCTGTATATATAAGGCACACCAAATTTCCTAGAAAAACTTTGTTGCCCAATAAGGCCAGAAAGGCTTTCAGCTAGAGTCCTCGAGTCTTTATGAAACTAGATTAGGTCTTAAAGAGGAGGTAAGCTTTATTCAAGGGTCTTCAGTGCAAAACCTCCAGGAGCCAAGCAGGTGGAATACAGGCCAGGAGTAAGGCTGCAGGGTACTGGTGTGTGCAGGCCACACTGTCCAAGGGGGTTAGTGACGGCCACTCAGTTCCAGCCACGTGGTTCGAATTCTTTTCCACCAAAGTGGGAAATTCTGATTTCTATGGGAAATTTTGCCAATTGGTAAAATATGGGGGGGGCGGTGGGGGATAAACTAAATATTTTTGTAGACTAATAGCCCATAAGATCAAAAGCCTCAAAGTTCAGCCTTTGATTTTTACAGATGCAGGAGGAGTACAGATGGGTACTGATGCTGGAAATGATGTTTCAAGTACAGGGAAGAGCGTGCGGGAAGGGAAGGCACAATCTTTGCAAAGAATGAAAAGTTCTGGAATGGTCTCACTAGGGAGAAGAAGGGAGAATGGGCCTAGACAGGAGTGGTAAGAGAGTAGAGGGAGATCAGGACCTGGGCCTCCAAAACCAGCTGAAATTAAGAGCTGGCTTAAGTCAGTAGAATTTTATTAGGAGTATCTTGATGGATTCCATAGTGGGGTACAACATAGGGTGCAGGAAAAGGGAAATTGGGGCAAGGAGATCAAATTAAATAATGTCAAGGCAAATGGTAGACATGCCTGGACCAAATTGACATCCATAAGTATCTCCAAGAAAGGTCCAAGGTTTTTGTGAGAGATGGTACACCATAGGCATAAAGGAAAGGAGGCAAAGATGGATGGATGTGTGACTGGATGGACGGAAGGATGGGTGGATGGATGGATGGATGGATGCTGGGGTTATTAACAGTAGGTATCAGGCAGGAGTTTCTATATAAGGGTGGCCATCTCTTCAGAATGTGGAACCTAGGTTCAGAATTGTGCCTAAGCCAGTCTGTAATGAGCAGTAAGCTATAGAACCAAAGAGTCTGCCTTTGAGAATTACGTCCCATTTGGGGAAATGAAGAAAACGTCTAAAGATCCCAGAAGTTGTGAGTTGTTGGAAGGTGGTCTAACTATAGCTGGGATAGAACTTCAGTCTTTGCCTTCTAGGCTTTGCTGTTGTCTTACGCGAGCTCACGGAGCCAGATCATGAAGCATAAATCAGAATTTGGTGCCTCCCTTGACTACACAAATTAACACAATTCCTTCCTTGATTATTCCTCAAACTCTCTCCTAACTAGAAATTTTTTCTCAACATATTTTTGAGTATTTGGTCTTCCCTCCTTCCCTTCCCTTCCCTTTCTTCCCTCCTTCCCCTCCCACAGTGCAGGCTTTCCCTTTGCTCCCTCCCATTGCTGCTCCCCTTTTTTTCCTGATCTCTTGTCTGTTTCATTCTTGGTTCATGCTCTTATTTTGGTGAAGGATATCTTCATTAGCTCTATGGAAAGGGTTCATGGAAAGTATGTTTTTGAGACCTCGTGTATCTAAAAATGTCCATTCCATCCTCATAACTTGGTCGATAAGTTAGCTGGACGTGGAATTAGGACCTAGGATCTTCTCTCAGAGCTATGAAGGTAATCCCTTGACTTTTCATTTCCAGTCTTCTTTTTGAAAGCCTGGTGCCATTCTGTTTCTTGATTCTTTCTGTGAAATTTTGTTTTCTTTCTAGAAACTTTGGAATGTTACCTTTTAGTATCTTTTCCTTTCCCCAGTATTACAGTCCTCTCTCTTGATTCATGACTTTCATTCATTGTGTTGGGTAGTCTGTGGGTCCTTTCATTCTGGAAATCTGCATCCTTCTATTCAAGAAAATATTCTCAAGTTATTTCTTTGGGGTTTTGTGGGATTTTGGTGTTTTGGTTCTGTTTCTGAACCTCTCATTGCTCAGATATGAAACCTCCTGAACTAGTTGTCTGATTTTTTTTTTCTTTCCTGTTTTCTGTTTTTGTCCCTTTGTTCTCGGAGTCTTTTCCAGCTTCCTCAGTTTTTCTTTAAGCCTTTCGATTCAGGTTTTTATTTCTCAGATATTTCTTTCTATTTTCTGAGAGCTCCTTTAACAAGGAGCCTGTTTTCTCATCTCTTCTCAGAGGATATTAATCATAAAGTTGCTTTTTTTAAGTTTTCTCCTGAGCAGTGTCTGATTCAGGGGTCTGTATTTTGAGGGGGCGTGGTGCTCTAGCCCATGTCTTTACTACTAGAGGCTTTGCTCAGTTGTCTGGTGGCCTTGGCTGTATGCTAATACTTGAAAACTGAGGACAAAAAAAAAAAGTTAACATGGGTGGTGTGTGTCAACTAGACTCCCTCTAGGGTAATCTGGCAGACCTTTCTCCTTGAGGAACAACCGATGGAGACATCTTGAAAAGCTTTGTTCTGGAGCTAATCAGATTCCCTGAGAAGGTGCTTCCCATCTCCTGTCTGGTAGGGGGCAGGGAGGAATCCTGTCTGGCAGCATTCTGGCAGCTCAGTGAGGAAGAAAGCAGGGATCTTACCATTCAGTAGGTAAATGATCACCTGTTAAAGTCACTTCTGCCGGTTCTGAGTTCCTGTATTAGGCTCTTTCTAGAGTATAGATCTCGGACTTATACTCGAGGGAAATGAGGGAAAGAAATAGTAAAAGGGATTTGAGCTTTGAACCAGTTCCTAGATTTTTCACCCCATCTCCATCCCTGTTTCCAGAAGCACCTGTGTTGCCAATCCCTGAGCTGTTGTACACAGATGAAGATGTGATGTCAAGATAGCGGTCAGGTTAATTTTTGGCTCTTCCCCACGGATAGCTCAGGATTAGCTTTCTGTCCTTGGCCAAGTGGCTCATCTACTTTCAGGCTCTTAAACTTTTATTGATGTTGGCTCTTTCCCCATTGGTGGTGGTGGTGTTTTGGTCTTGGTGGACTGATGCCCTTTGAAAATTGTTCTAATACAATTGTAGGGGGGTTTCAGGAGAGCGTAGAGGGCACAGCGCTTATGGTCTTTAACTGGAAAGTCCCTTTGAAGTAACTGCTGTCTGTAGCAGATTGATTTATGCTCTCAGGTGGTTAACAAAACTTTTATCGGCACCTGTCAGTCGTCTAAGCTCCTTCATCTGCTTCTCTTTCTGGCGTCTTGTGTAGATTCCATTGGCTTACATCGAGTCGAGAACATTAGCCACACGGAACCTGCTGTGAGCCTTCACTTGTACAGTCCACCATTTGATACGTGCCATGCCTTTGATCAAAGAACGGGACATAAAAACAAAGTCACCATGACATTCCACAGCAAATTTGGAATCAGGACTCCATTTGTAAGTAGATGTTCTCTCTCCTAGGATTAAGTGCTTTGTGGGTTGATGACATGACACTGTACACATTGCTTTTTTTGTTCCAGATACTATTTGAATGTCTTGTGGTTAAGTTTGTTGAAAAGAAGAGTGGGATGACCTTAACGTGGGGGAGGGGACCCTCGTATCCTATATTCTTTTTCTTTAACTGGGAGAGGATATTTTCCATTTATATATTCTTTATTTTTTTCCATTTATATATTCTTTAACAATGTAAATTCGATGCAAAGAGTTATGCATGGAGGAACTTAAAAATGTATGCTCATTCCTGAAGAAAATGTTTCCTCATTTCTTAGAGAAATAAGAATAAAAACTATTATTTGATGTTAACTGCTCCTGCTGTGACTTAATGATCACAGGCGTGCCTGTGAACTAGGACAACACAAATCACTCCCATAGTTAACTTTCCCAAAGTCAAGGCCCTATTCTGATGATACAAACACACACCCATTTTGATTGCCAAGTTGCTTTTTCTTGGAGTAGTGATACTGTGTAGACCACAAATCAGTGAGAGGAGACTCTGGTAATTTGTTCCCCACATGTTTCCTCCTAAAAATAATCAGGCCCCCAACAGTGGTCTGGTATGGCCAGTCTTCTCCCGCTGCCGAAATACTTTGACCATTCAGGGGAACAGTTTCAAATTCATAAGAGACTGTCCAGAAATAGACAATGCTTGAAAACCGATACTGGTAACGATCCTAAACAAATCTTAAAGTACTGCCTCGAAGGGAAGCGAGAGCAGAATTTTCTCAGGTGATTGCCCAGCCTCCTTGTCTGCATTCCAATCCCCAAGAGATAGTCTTATCACAGGAACAAAACACCAGGGCTTCCCTGCCAAAGCCAGGTTTTCATATACCTCTAAAAAAGCCAAGGACTCCTTAGGAACGGGCTGAAAGTTCTCATGTGAAGATTCTGACACAACTTCCTTTGTCTCTTGCAGACAGCTTCGGGATCCCTGGAGAACAACTAAGGAGTACCACATCCTCTAAGGTTTTAAGCTTAAGGTCTGCTAAAAGTTTTACCCTGGACAGGGACGCCTTCAGCAGTTGTTGTCCAGTAATACACTTTACGAAGCCAATACTTATATCTCCTGCAAGGCAGATGCTAATTGTCAAGCACTGAGCGAGCAGATAGTGCCCCAAGCTATTGCAGAAGAAAAACCCCATTAAAGACAAAACAGGCTTGTAATTTTAAAAGGCCAATGCAAGTGCTCTCCTGGTTTATTCCTCTGAATTCAGTGGAACCATATGGGGGAGGGATGTCTATGACTATCATCAATTCAATGAAGGTTTTTACAGCTTTTGGAAACCCTTTGGTCTCTGAATTGTAATTAGCAATAAATAAAAACCAGAAACCACAGACATCAGATGCTTGCCTTGTTCCTTGGAGAACTAAATGTAGGCGTCTTTTGTATTCTTTGTATGTTCTTAATATTTGCAGAGAATTTTTTGAATCTATGGATTTTATTTTTTCATTCTTACTTGACAAATTCCTGTCCATAAAGTAGCAGGATATGGTAGACAGAGAAACTCAAGGCACTTTGCCGTTAGGTAATGAAATGGAGGCCAGAAGATTTTAGGGAAGTCCCTGTGCCCCTAAACCCAGGCCAAACCAAAAACACAAATTCACATCTAATGTGTCCAGTGGTCCTAGTCAAAGACTTTGTACTGCCACTAACATTGCCAAATAATTTTAATAAAACTGGATTTGAATACAATTCCAAGTTGTCTTTCTGTTTAACATGATGGGAATTTCATTTAATTCATACTTTTTTAGTCTTTGGTGGGGTACCAATACTGCAAAAGATACTTTTATGAGGTGAGGTGGTGAGAGAGCAAAAAAAAAAAAAAAGGATTCAATGCAGCTTACCTTTTCATGCTTCACATATGTTCACTAAATGCCCAAGGGGTATGAAGCCGAGGGGCTCTGGCCCCCGTGTGATTGACCAACGTGAGCAGTTTGGCCTGAAAATTAGGCGTGGGTCTGTCCATGTTTCAATGGGAATTGGTTCCCAACATTTAAAAAGAGATTTCATAGAACAACGTGTAGATTTCTAGCTTCTTGAAAATTTGAAGTCACCGCATTGCATTTTCATTGGTGTCAGTGAGCTGGGCTCAGATCTGCCCCTTTCAGTGGGGCCACCTCCCATCTGGCCCAGCTTGCTGGTTTGCCCTGTTGATGTTACCTGCGAAGACCGCTTACGTATTTGAGTTTGCTGCTCCTACTTCAGGCAGTCATTTTAGGAATACCTGTCATAGTCTTGGAATTGATGATCTCCAGAAACTTACGCAGAAAGTCAAGTCCTTTGAAGATGGTTCCATGTAGGTCATTGCTTTGTTGTTGATGCCATCTTGTAGAATTATTCATATCTTTATTACATCTTTGAGGAGGATGTTAACCATTTATTGAGTGGCTTACTCCATTGTTCTAAGTTGTTTGGAGGTACTAAGTTCTGGAAAATGATCTCATTAATTAGGCCACGTGTTGGTTTTCTACTGCTGCTTTAATGCCATTTTCCCACAGACTTAGTGGCTTAAAGCAACACAGATTTATTTTTCTAGAGCTCCATGGGTCAGAAGTCTGTTTCAACAGCATTAAAATCAAGATGTCGGCAGGCCTGCGTTTCCTTTCTGTGAGTTCTCTGTCCTGTTTTATTGGGCGTTCTTCCCTAGCTTCTGGAGACTGCCTGCATTCCTGGCTCAGGACCCCCTTGTCCATCTTCAAGCCAGCAATGGCAGGCTGAGTCCTGTGTGTCTGCACTCCAACTTGTTCTTTGCTTTTCTTCGCTTCTTGGAAGGATTTAAGCAACTAGAAATCATCTGTCTTCACGCTATACCCTTCCATCTGTAAAGTCTCTTGGCATGTGAAATCATACATCCGTAGGTTCTGGGGGCCAGGATGAGGATGTCTGTGGGGGTCATTCTACCAGTCTACCCTCTTGCTCCCAGAGAGCCAGGTCTATTCTGTGTGCAAAGTAGATTGACCACATCCCAGGTCAACTGAAAGTTCAATATTTTGCCCAAATCTCATCCTTTAGGTATGGGTAAGGCTCTATTATAATCCATCTGGAACACCAGTTGGTCCCCATATTTAGAACTGTTAAGCATGGTTTAGAAACTTACCAAATTTGGGGCACCTGGGTGGCTCAGTGGGTCAAAGCCTCTGCCTTCAGCTCAGGTCATGATCTCAGGGTTCTGGAATTGAGCCCCACATCAGGCTCTCTGCTCAGTAGGGAGCCCGCTTCCCCCTTTCTCTCTCTGCCTGCCTCTCTGCCTACTTCTGATCTCTGTCTGTCAAATAAATAAATAAAATCTTTAAAAAAATTTAAAAAAAAAGAAACTTGCCAAATTTATCTGACCAAGATACAAACCTAGAATTTTACCCTAAGCAACTTCCTTTAGAACGCATTCTCTTTATTCTTAGGTCTTCCCGGGTAAGAGCAATCTGGACCACATCCAATTTCTGTATTTCCTAGTGTATTATAAAAGAAAAAAGATGGTAAATGTTTTATATATATGGTATAAAAGTTTTATATGTATGGTATAAATTAATAGATAGTACTTTTAACACATAGTGTGTGGCAAATCATGGCCAAATCTCAATTTGAACATCCTTACGAAGGAAGCTGAGCCTCCGTCGAAAAGGCCACTCTCGTGTCTGGCCATCCTGGGCGTCCTGCCCACCCTTCTCTCTGAGACTGGCCATGTTGTCTGTTGCCCACGACTGTTCAGGAAGGAGCAGACATGCTTCTCCTCCAGGAGCTCCAAGCTCTTGGCTGGATGAGTATTTGCATAGATGGCAAGGCATTGAAGCCATCAAAGGCCCAAATGGATTTTGTAGGAAGAGAGGGAACATTGAGGGCTGCTGGAATCGTGCTGGTTGCTGAAAGGTGAATGGGATATGAAGAGGTAAGGACTGAAGTGTGGGAGAGGGGGAGGAAGGAGCCGGGTGTGAGCAGTCCATCAAAGGCAGGGCTGCTTGTTGGGCCCATGGATGACCTCAGCGCTCAGGACCTCCCATCACATCTGGAGCTGGAGCTCCTGCACGGCCTGTCCCCCCTGC
This sequence comes from Lutra lutra, assembly GCF_902655055.1. Taxonomy (NCBI): domain Eukaryota; kingdom Metazoa; phylum Chordata; class Mammalia; order Carnivora; family Mustelidae; genus Lutra; species Lutra lutra. Next base: position 147,652,703 of record NC_062282.1, read on the forward strand.
CTGGCATGCGCGTCCCCACTCTCTTCGTTGGCGGCCTCTTCTTGGTCTTCAGGAGTCAGCTCAAGAGTTACCTCCCTAGAAAGGAATTTTGCAACCACCTTACAGAAAAGCAAACACCCAGCCACTCTTTATCCAATTTCACTGAAGCATTTAGAAATACCTGAGAAGGGTCCTTCCTCTTTTCTTTTTTCCTTATTTTTAGGTCTTAAAAAAATTGGCTAAATCTTAACCAGTAAGATGGGAGCCCTGTAGGGCCATTCGTGTACCCTGATGCTATGAGCTTTTCCCTGGGTCACCAAATCACAGGTGTCATTTTATATTAAGTATGGAAATTCTGAGGATCATGTTTTTTTTTTTTTTTAAGATTTTTATTTATTTATTGGACAGAGAACACAAGTAGGCAGAGAGGCAGACGGGGGTGGGGGGGGGAGCAGGCTCCCTGCTGAGCAGAGAGCCCAATGTGGGGCTCGATCCCAGGACCCTGGGATCATGACCTGAGCTGAAGATAAAGGCTTTAACCCACTGAGCCACACAGGCGCCCCAAGGATCATGTTTTTATAAAAGCCAGAGACTTCTTTGACTGGGCCCACTTCAGTGGCTATCTTTTGGTGTAGCTTCATCAATCATGTCCTTAGACAAACCAGCTGATGGAGGAATAGCTTTTAGGTGTGTTTCATGGGAGGGATGGCATTAGTGATTCCATTTAGCAATGGGGCTTCAGCCTTCTTTTTTTTTTCTTAGTGACCTCACAGAGCACTTGGGAATGCTCAAGTTCAGGGCCAGCACACCACAAATTGGCATACAGTTTCAGAAAAGGGTCCTGGACCCCCACCTGACCAAGGTCCCTGGAAGCCCCAGTTAAAGAACCTCGTCTTAGGTGAGCCTAAGAGCGTGGGCAGTAGTGGCCATTTCAGTTCATTTTGGAGGCGGGGAGGGCGTTAACCTTTTAAAAGTTACAAAGGGGTTTCCAGGAAACATCGGAAACCCGTGCTACCTTGTCCCAGGCATGTCCACCTATTTCACAAGGTCTGTTCTCTGTGTTTCTAACAACACGAAGGACACTTCAGACTTTCGCAATTTTAAGGATCCAGTTCGTAGATGTGTCCTTTAAAAAGTGTATAGGAGAAAATAATACATAAATAAAAATTTTTAAAAAAATTAAAAGGGGATATGGGATAGTGAGAGAAGCCAGACACAGAAAAAACAAATACTGTATGATTCCACTGTTACATAAGGTAGCTAGACTAGGCCAATTCATAGAGACAGAAAGTGGACTGGAGACTGGAGGGGAAGTTAGTGTTTTGTGGGTCTAGAGTCGGGGGTCCTGAAAGTGATTTGGGTGTAGATCGTGGTGATGGGTATACAACATTGTGAAGGGTGTACCTGGTGTCACTGAATTGTGCATTTGTGATGGTTAAAATGATAGATATTATGTACGTTTTTCCATAATTCCAATTATTTCTACTGGTGAAACTTACAAAATGCCCCCATCATGAAAGAGGGGAAGGGGAATAAGAACATCCTTATCATGAAACAGAACAGATGAACATTAGGGAAGGGAGAAAAACAGAAAAAGAGAGGGAGGCAAACCAAAAGAGACTCTTGACTGTAGAGAACAAACAGGGTTGATGTAGGGAGGTGGGTAGGGGATGGGCTAGATGAGGAATGGACATTAAGGAGGGCACTCAAGATGAGCACTGGGTCTTGTATGAAAGTGATGAATTCTCCTGAAACCAGTATGTCAACTAACTAGAATTTAAGTAAAAATTTAAAACAAGCGGGGGTGCCTGGGTGGCTCAGCGGGTTAAGCCGCTGCCTTCGGCTCAGGTCATGATCTCAGGGTCCTGGGATCGAGCCCCGCATCGGCCTCTCTGCTCGACGGAGAGCCTGCTTCCTCCTCTCTCTCTGCCTGCCTCTCTGCCTGCTTGTGATCTCTCTCTGTCAAATAAATAAATAAATAATCTTAAAAAAAAAAAATTTAAAACAAGCGAAAAAGAGTATACTATGGCAGACAGTGGAGAGATTATTTCTGGGGAAAGGACAATGAAGAAATGGGTTTTATTTCATTTTTTATTTTTTTAAAGATTTTATTTATTTATTTGGCAGACAGAGATCACTAGCAGGCAGAGAGGCAGGTGAGGGGGAGGGGGAAGCAGGCTCCCCGCTGAGCAGAGAGCCCAATGCGGGGCTCGATCCCAGGACCCTGAGACCATGACCCGAGCCAAAGGCAGAGGCTTAACCCACCGAGCCACTGAGACACCCCAAGGAGTGGGTTTAAAAAAAAGTTACACTCACCCTGATGAGCACTGAGCAATGTATAGAATTGTTGAATCATTGTATTGTACACCAGAAACCATGTTTATTAGTTATATTTGAGCTATATATAGTGAACTGTATGTTAATTATACTGATTTTTTTAAATTTTTAAATTATTTTTATTAGTATTTATTTTTATACTTGAATTTTTAAAAAGATTTTATTTTTAAATAATCTCTAGACTAACTTAAACTGGGGGTAAAACTCACAACCCCAAGGTCAAGAGTCAGATATTCTACTGACTAAGCCAGCCAGGTGCCCCTCTTCTTGAATTTAAAAAAAAAAAAAAAAAATCACTCCAAAGACAGAAGTTTACAGATAGACTCATGGGTGTTCCCCAAGGAAAGGTGCAATACATTTTTTTTTCTTTTGTTCAAGATTTAATTTAAATTCAATCTAGTTCACATATAGTGGAATATTAGTTTCAGGAGTATAGTGATTCGTCTGTTGCCTATAACACCCAGCGCTCATTACATCACATGCCCTCCTTAACGCCCATCACCCAATTACCGAATCCCCCCACCCACCTCCTCTCCAGCACTCTTCCGTTTGTTCCCAAGAGTTAAGAATCTCTTATGCTTTGTTTGCCTCCCTCTCTGCTTTATCTTATCTTTCCTTCCCTTCCCCTGTGTTCATCTGTTTTGTTTTTTTTTTTAAAGATTTTTACGTATTTATTTGTCAGATAGAGAGAGAGAGAGAGAGCACAAGCAGGCAGAGTGGCAGGCAGAGTGGCAGGCAGAGGCAGAGAGAGAAGCAGGCTCCCCACCGAGCAAGAAGCCCGATGTGGGACTCGATTCCAGGACCCTGGGATTATGACCTGAGCCGAAGGCAGCGGCTTAATCAATTGAGCCACCCAGGTGTCCCATCTCTTTTGTTTTTTAAATCCCACATATGAGTGAAATCATAGGGTATTTTTCTTTCTCTGAAAGCTCCAGTATCTTAAAAAAAAATAAAAATGTGTGGGGAGGGGGCGCCTGGGTGGCTCAGTGGGTTAAGCCGCTGCCTTCGGCTCAGGTCATGATCCCAGGTCCTGGGTTCGAGCCCCACATCGGGCTTTCTGCTCGGCAGGAAGCCTGCTTCCTCCTCTCTCTCTCTGCCTTCCTCTCTGCCTACTTGTGATTTCTCTCTGTCAAAAAAAAAAAAAAAAAATGTGTGGGGAGGATGGGAATGTGTGTGTGTGAGTGTGTGTATGTTGTAATGGGTGACACAGACTGTCTTAGAAAACACAAACAACATAAAAAGCATATGGTAAAGAGCATCCTTCCCATTCTTGGACCCAGGCTCTCTCTTTCCCTCTCTAGAAGTAACCTCTATTACCACTCTCTGTGTTTGCCTATTTATTTTTATTGTTTAGACACAGGGTAATATTCTGAAGTCCGGGCTATGCACTTACGAGGAAAGCTTTCCATATCAGAATGCCAACACTTGGGGCGCCTGGGTGGCCTAGTGGGTTAAAGCCTCTGACTTCGGCTCAGGTCATGATTTCAGCGTCCTGGGATCGAGTCCCGCATCGGGCTCTCTGCTCAGTGGGGAGCCTGCTTTCCTTCCTCTCTCTCTCTGCCTGCCTCTCTGCCTACTTGTGATCTCTGTCTGTCAAATAAATAAATAAAAATCTTTATTAAAAAAAAAAAAGAATGCCAACACTTCCTTCTTTCTTTTCTACTGGTGGGGTCATGGTTTTCCACTGTTTGAATGTACCATAGTTTAGCTCATCGTTGGTGGACTTTGACATGATTTGCAGACCTGTACAATTACAAACAATTCCGATGAATAACCATGTGCAGAATGTCATTTCACGAATATCAGTTGACACATTTTGTTTTTACAAAACCAACAAGCTAGCTCAGCACCCCCACTCCGGGAAATGACGTAACAGCACAAGGTCAGGGCCAACTGCGCAGGCTGAAAAGTACCCTTCCCAGGGCGGGACTGGGTCCCCTGATGTCATCGCATTTCATTTTAGTGTTTCCGCCCTGTTCATTGGTCAGATGCATTCACGGGAAGCCTCTGGCACTTCCAGAAGCTTGAAGCTCGCAGAGATTACTTATCATAAGCGAGAGAGCCCGGGGAAAGCCCACATGTTCTTGAGAAAATGAATGATCTAATCATGGTCAATTTAGAATTCTGCTGCTCCACAGGAAAGTCAATCCTTTCCTGATGTTCGTCACCGAGGTTTTTTGGGTAGTGAAGACAGGAGACGATGTGGTAGCTTCGAAAACAAGCCTCACAGTTGTTTCATGGGGGGCATTTTGTTTTGTTTTTCAAGGAATTCACAAAAAGACGTAAAGGAAGTGCGGGAGACTCAGATCTACTGAATGTGGTTCTGAACACTGATTTAATTCTAAATCAGTGGTCTGAGGGACATCCTTATACAAACTCAGGAAGTGATTGTCTGTTTAAAATAGTTGTATTTTGGGTGCCTGGATGGCTCAGTCAGTTAAGCCTCTGCTTTCAGCTCAGGTCATGACCTCAGGGTCCTGGCATCGAGCCCCACCTCGGACTCCCTGCTCAGAGGGGAGTCTGCTTCTCCCTCTCCCTCTTCCTGCTTCTCCTTCTCCCTCTGTTTGCTGCTCCCCCTGCTTCTACTCTGCCAAATAAATAAAATCTCAAAAAGCAATGTTTTAAAGTAAATAAATAAAATATTTATATTTATATATCCATACACTATAGTGATACGTAAAATGTTTACCCAAAAGTGCAACCAGAAAAATTCCTTGCACAGGAGTGGTCAAAATATTATAGAATTAGAAATTAATGCAGTTAAGGATTGATGAGACTTCAATGTGAAGGGCCCTAATAGGCATGCTGTAGCTAAGACAAAAAGTGTCATTATAATTATAGATCACCACAATGCAACTTTTTTTTTTTTTTGAAGATTTTATTTGTTTATCTGACAGAGATCACAAGTAGGCAGAGAGGCAGGCAGAGAGAGAGAAAGGGAAGCAGGCTCCCTGCTGAGCAGAGAGCCCGATGTGGGGCTTAATCCCAGGACCCTGAGATCATGACCTGAGCCGAAGACAGAGGCTCAACCCACTGAGCCACCCAGGTGCCCCTCTCAATGCACCTTTCAGGAAAAGCCATACCATTGAAAGTTTTTGCAAGATTCATCTAACTGATAAATATAAAATAATGAGATTGTGCCATCATGAAGATGAACTGTACTTCGGTGAACATTTATCCAAACAGGTCTTAGTATAAATGAAACGGAGGCAGATGAGGCTAAGGTTGACCAGTATTCCCGAACAATGTTGTGCCTGTACAGGTCCACACATGGGAGCTGAGACTCTGGAATTTTGCAAGCTAATTAGGGGATGAAAACCGACCAAAGTGGGAGTGTTTACACTGCGGGCAGCTGTCAATGCTGTAAATCAGGGTAGTTTTCTTCCCTGAGAGACCCTGTTAAACATTTGCTGACGTACCAAAGTGTCTAAGGTCGTTCAACCAATTCAAAATAAAAACAAGTTTTGCCTGGACGATGTAAGTATACATTTTCACCTTTTTTGTTTTTATTGCACTTTACAATTTTTAAATCATGTTTGCAGATATAGACATATAATTTTCACTTTAGAGAAATCTTTGAAAGTAAGGCAGGAATATTATGTCTCACCATCCCATTTCAGAGTTGATGACATTTAGGCAAAATGGAGATGAAATATTTTGTCCAAGGACACACTGGTAGGTAATGGAAAAACCAAAACAGATGGTTCTGCTCAGGACACCTTGGCCCTCTGGCAAAAGAGAAAAACTATTGAGTAAGGACAGAAAATCAACAAGGTGCCCCACACAATGGTGACCCTATGACTTTCCTGTCTGAAATCCATCAACCTGTTGGGACGTTGTAGTTTTAAAAAAAAAAAAAAACAAAAAAAAAACAGAAAAAGACTGTTGAGGACCTCAGTCTGGATGGGCCAGGGAACAGTCTTCTTTTTCCCAAGTGGATGCAATGAGTTATCGTCACAGCAAAGGCTGGGACCGGGCTGTGCTTTATTCTTATTTAGGGTTATAATTTTTAGGGCTGTGTTTATAGTGAGACCCTATGGCACCAGATCGGGATTCTAGGTTGTTTCCATTAAGATTTGTTCAAACACAAAAAATAGAAAAAAAAATAATAAATGAATAAACATATAAATAAATCAGACTTCTTTAAATGCAACTGCCTAAATGTAACCCACACTGGCTTGAACAAAACAAGGTCATGGAACTGTGAGGTCCAGGAGTTCAGGCAAGGGTGTATCAAGGGATCCAAACTGATTTTTAGGACTCTGTCTTGCTCTATTTTTTTTTACTCTCGAGTCTTCTCTTGTGGTGTTAATGTCTCCAGGCTTACGACTTCAGTTTCAATTTTGGAAGAATAAAGGGTTATTTCTTCATAGTCTCTCTGTAGCTATTAAGAGACCCAGGTACATGGACTCTGATTGCATCATATGACCATCCCTGACCCATTTGCTAGGGTATGATCTCTGCCCTAGCCTGAGTCATGTGTTTGCCTCTGGAGTCAAGGTTGGAACAAGTTCCACCAAATCAAACATATTGGTGTGGGAGTTGAGGTCACCAAAGATAATTAGAATTCTGTTGAGAAGGAAGAAGAAAGAGGAGACTATATGCTAGGCAGAAAATCAACAGATTTCCACTACTCAGGAGCTCAAGAGATGTGTTGAATTTATGAATGTAGGAATGACGGAAAGATCACAGCAACTAAAATCATCATCACCTTTTTACCCCTGATAATACCATTTTAATCAATGCAAGACTAGTCATTTTTCTTTCTCTTCTTTTCCTGACGAAACTTGGAAAACACTCCATCGCTTCAAAGACAGAGGACTTCACGAATAGACTCATGGGTGTTTTCCAAGGAAAGCACCAAGATCTAAATATCTTCCATCAAGCCTATGGCAAAATTTCTTCCACCAGAATTACAGCCTTGTGTAATAGGAGGCAAGTGGGTCTTTATCCATCCTTCCAGAATCTAGCTGAGTCTTAAGGCTGAGAACAAAAAGTATCAAGAGCCCTCGTATTCTAAAAAGGACAGACACAAGTCCTAAGAGGTTGGTGTCAGGCATCTCTGTTCAGAGCTCATCAGGTGTTGGCAGATCCTGCTGTCCTAGCAGCAGCCCTATCCCATCTACACCCCAGTCTACAGAAAACAAGGCAGAATAGTTGGGAGTCTTTACAGTGCCGTCGTGAGTTGGTCAACGCGCTCTTGGAAGTGTTCATTGGGAATGTTCAGTGTTCTTTGGGAATATTCTTTCCCAAACTAGGACTGCAGTAAGTCTGTTAGAAACATGTCTGCCTTCAGCTCAGGTCACAATCTCGGGGTCCTGGGATCGAGACCCATGTTGGGCTCCTTGCTCAGTGGGGAGCCTGCTTCTCCCTCTTCCTCTGTGGGTCCCCTTTGCTTGTATGCATTCTCTCTCTCTGTTGAATAAATAAAATCTTTAAAAGTAAGGAAAGAAGGAAGGAAGGAAGGAAGGAAGGAAGGAAGGAAGGAAGGAAGGAAGGAAGGAAGGGAGGGAAGGAAGGAATCACATCCCAGCTCCTGTTGTGATCACACTAGCCCCTCACCCACCCAAGGAGTCTTCCATTCAGATCTTAGGCCTCCCTGAGCTTTGGCCAAATCACACTTTCCTACCTTACTGGCTTTGTTCTTCTGTCTTTGGCCTGAAATGCACCCTGCCCTGGTTGACCCTGCCTTCTGGAAGAAATAGCACCTCCTCTCCAAGGTGATACTCCTCTGGTCAAGGATCATGTCTTCCAGAAGGTCCCCCAGGGAGGGAATCTCTTCATCTCTGGGATTCCACAGTTTCACTTTCACTTTCTGGCAGCTCTTCCCAGGTCAGCTCTGCCACAGGAATTTGTGTTTGATCTACCACCAGATAAAAGATAAAAGATAAAACCTCCTGAGGGCTGCCCAGCCCCTAAGGCAGAGACTTATTCAGTAGGCCCCAGCTTACTCTTGTACTGAGTTGTAGCAAGGCAATTTTTTTTAAGAATATTAATTTGTGTCTTGCTTATGCTACTTTAGAGAAATCAGAAAGAATGCCAGGAATTGGGTTTTTGTTTGTTTGTTTCTGATTATATTTTCCCTTATTCCAAGAAAGTAGCTGCCTTTGAAAACTCTTGCCTCAGGGGCTAAAGAAGTGGCTTCCAGATAACTTCTCCTCCTGGCCTTTTTCTTCCCCTAAAGCATAGACAGATGGAAGAGATGATGGTGGGTGTTCAGGGGTTGGGGAGGCTGGAGAGGCAGGCTCTTTAGAAGTTCTTTGTGGGAAGCTGAATGGGAAGGACATGATTCCTCTTCGTGGACGTTCCTCAAAAGGCTGAAAATAGAGCTACCCTATGACCCAGCAATTGCTCTCCTGACTGTTTACTCCAAAGGTACAAACGTAGTGATCCGAAAGGACACCTGCACCCCAATGTTTACAGCAGCAATAACCAAACTATGGAAAGAGCCCAGATGGTCATCAACAGATGAATGGATAAAGGAGATGTGGTACATATATACATACAATGGAATTATGCAGCCATCAAAAAATGAAATCTTGCCATTTGCAACGATGTGGGTGAACTAGAGAGTTTATTATGCTAAGCGAAATAAGTGAATCAGAGAAAGACTTTTATCACATGATCTCACTGATATATAGAATTTGAGAAAGAAGGCAGAGGATCATAGCGGAAGAAAGGGGAAAATGAAGCAAGATGAAACCACAGAGGGAGACAAACCATAAGAGACTCTTAATCTCAGGAGACAAACTGAGGATTGTTGGAGGGGGTGTGGGAGGGACAGGGTGGTGGGGTGACGGGCATTAGGGAGGGTATGTGCTATGGTGAGGGCTGTGAATTCTGTACCACTGATGAATCACAGGCCTATACCCCTGAAACAAATAATACATTATATGTTAATAATAGTAAATAAAAAATGAAATAAAGATATGTCACTTGCAAATATCTTCCCATCAAAAAAAAAAAAAAGGGGGGGATGTGGTTTCTTTTAGTAGGACCTGTGCTCATTCCCTAATAGTATTTCAAAAAAGAGTTGGTCTATAGTGCACCTAAAAAGGCCAGACTCTAGGAACTAGTGTCTTGAGACTTGGCACAAAGCAGGATCTTTCCCCAGACTATACAGATTTAAGGAATAAGCCTATCAGTGACAACCAAGATGAACAGAAGCCTGGAGATACTTGGTTCATCCATTTTTACATTCTTCAATTCTTCCACCATCTGAGATGGGAAGGAGCTCCCTCCAATAAAAACTAAAAGTCTGGCAGGATGTTGACCAAGAGTTGAAATTCACTTGCTCTATAAAAAAAAATAAAATAATACAGCTTTCAATGTTGGGTAAGATCTTGGCTGTTGAACCGAATGCTGAATCGAAAGGGATTTTCTCCAAGCTGAGATCAGATTCATCGACTTGCACTGCCCTGGACCCCAGCGTGAGAATCTGCTAAGAACACCTGGGGTTCCAGTCCAGGAAAAAGTTCAAGTCATGAGCAAAAGAGTGCAGACAGATAGTATAAGAATAGAGGACAGTGGGGCGCCTGGGTGGCTTAATGGATTGGGCCTATGCCTTCGGCTCAGGTCGTGGTCTCAGGGTGCTGGGATGGAGCCCCGCATCGGGCTCTCTGCTCAGCGGGGAGCCTGCTTCCTTCTCTCTCTCTCTGCCTGCTTCTCTGCCTACTTGTGATCTCTCTCTCTCTGTCAAGTAAATACATAAAATCTTAAAAAAAAAAAAAAAAGGAATAGAGGACGGTGTCATTCAGGGATCAGGGAAGCTTCCGCAAGCTGTGGGGCTGAAAGATGCACTTTTGCTTCCTTCTGGAAAGGTGCATTTTGCAATATGGCAGCTCATAAAATAGCCGTTCTTGGTCCTTGGCAGGCAGGCAATGGGCACTTGTCAGAGGTTCCAAATGCATATCATCATCATTCACAAGCACAACGGTGGTTAAGTACTTTCCTATAAATACATGTGACACATAGAAGCCTTCCAATTTTCTCGGGTAGGAGAGGAATAAATGTTATGGGATGCCCTGGGACTTTTTTAGAACTTTGATGACAAAAAAACTGGGGGAAAAGTATGGTTTAAAGTTGTAAGCACTTGGGCACCTGAGTGGCTCAGACAGCTAAGTACCTGCCTTCGGCTCAGATCATGATCTGAGGGTCCTGGGATGGAGTCCCGCATGGGGCTCCCGGCTCAGCGGGGAGTCTGCTTCTCCCTCTCCCTCTCCCTGCTGCTCCCCCTGCTTGTGCTCTCTTGCTCTCTCTCTGTCAAATAAAGAAATAAATTTTTTTAAAAATAATAAAAATAAAAATAAAATAAAACGGAGTCTCCTGATTCTCCCTCTAATGCCAACATTGTGGGATGATTCAGAATGACTCTTTATTATTCTGGATCCTGAACCTTTGTGTGTCTATTTGCCAACTGCTGTTCAATGAGCCTTTGAGGTAGCAGTTTGCTGCCTTCCCTGTGCTCTCCTCACCCTTGGTGACAACAGCTGCTGTGCCATTTTTTTTTTTTCCTCTCCCCTTCCTCTTCATCTCACTCCTGGAGCCCATGGGAGGCCAGATGCCAGAGAAGGATGTCGGCCTGGAGTGCAGTCGCAGAACCGTAACAGGGTGATGGTTAGAATGTTCTTGGTTGCTAGGAGTGGTCTCTTAGGGTTGTTTCCATTTGAGATGTAAATATCGATTTGATGGAAAAGACAATCTCCTTTCATCCTGACAGCCCACGCTGTAATGTCCTTGTCCCTTGGTTTCCTGACTCACTCACTGCCAGCCCGGCCACAGACGTGGAAAACAGGAGCGTGAGGGCTGCAGAATGCCCTTGTACCGACGACTCTGTTTGCCAAGAAGGAGCCACTGAGCTGAAGGTGAGGCCAGTGTTTCTCACCATTTCTTAGCAACTGTTCTGAAGTTCACCCTGTGCCTCTTTGACTTTCCTTCCCAGCTTATGCCAAATGCAGATCTGTTCTGGAAGGAACAGAAAGAACACTCAGGAGCTGGGTTCTGGCTTTGCTCTGCTAGCAGTTGGTTCTGAGTTATTAGACTTCTAAGTTCTCCTGGCCTTGGTTTCCCCCTCTTTCAATTAAAGGAATTTTTTTTCATCCTGAGCTGATTTCCCCCTAGACTTAATTAATTTATTTTTAAAGATTTGATTTAAAGATTGATGGGTGGATGGATTGAGTGTGTGAGTGGGGGGAGGGGCAGAGAGAGAGAACCCCAAGTAGACTCAATGCAGAGTGAGGAGCCCAATGTGGGGCTTGATATCACGACCCTGAGATCATGACCTAAGCTGAAATCAAGAGTTGGATGCTCAACCGACTAAGCCCCTCCCCAGACTTAATTTAATGATAAACAAAGATTTAATGAGGGGCGAAGAATAGGCTGGTGGTCTAGGATTAAGCACATCTTTCCTTCCCCCTGTAACTAACACACACACACACACACACACACACAAACACACACCACACCATACCCAACTCTGGGGTGCCTGGGTGGCTCTGTTGGTCAAGTATCTGTCTACTGCTCAGGTCATGATCCTAGGGTGCTGGGATTGAGTCCTAAGTCAGCCTCCCTGCTCAGTGGGAAGTCTGTTTCACCCTCTCCCCCCTGCCCTTCCCCCTCATGCACTCGTGTGCTCTCTCTCTCTCAAATAAATAAATAAATAAATGAATAAAATCTTTCAAAACAAAATAACACCAAACTCCTCCAGCAACCCAACCAGCTTGGCTTTGAAATTTTACTTTATATCTTGGAATTCTACTAGTGGTTCTGTTTGATCTGGGGAGAAAACTCACTGCTGATTTTTTGTTCTGTCTTGTTTTAGTCCGCAGGACTTAAAAAAAGGTCTTTAAAGAATCCCTTTGATCTCTAGTGTCTACGATTCCAGAAGCCCTAAATGGAATCCATGGCACTTGTTTGTGGGAGTCTTTTTTTTTTTTTTTTTTTTTGGTCCCATGCCATATCCGATTTTATTAAGCTGGGGAGAAAGGATTCAATTCTGGGAAGCATGTTGTATTAAGAGCCAAAGGCATGAGTGGGTGACATGGGCGTTGTGACAATGCCCACCAGGGAGTCAGCTCAGGAGTCCCTTAAGCCTACTCATCAGAGGACAAGTGTCCATCCAATTCTGCTCAGTCTCCAGCAGAGTTAGTGCCACCTCTCTGTGTTTTCCCCATCACAGCCATGTCCCTGATGACCCCTGCAAGCTGTGGTGTGGACAAAGGCAACAGACAGTGAGCCGTGGACTGCCTGGGCATTTAAAAAGTACAGTTCCACTCTGAGAGGCATCGTATCATCTCAAAACAAGATAAGATAATCCCTCTGAGTTCTTTCTCTCTGTCCTAGGACACAGTGCTATTGCCGCAGCAACAAGGGCAGCAAACAAGGGAGACCTCCTCCCAGGCTGGGCAGCAGTGACCCCATCCACCGATGGCAACGTATTAACCAGCGAGGGTGAGACACAGGCGAGGTAGCAGGAGTGGACAGAGTTCTTTTTTTGGCCAGAGGGACTGAAGGACTCAAGGGACGAATGAGTTCCATGAACGGAAGAATCCATAGGTATCCGTCCCATTCATGTGTAGAAATAAGGACAGTGCAGTGCAAAGAAACACCTGCTATTTCTGGACATGATGGAAGGACACCGGTGGCACCTGCCCCGGATTGTCGGCGGTGTCATCTTTTGGGAAGGGCTCTGTCCTCCCCATCAAACACCTTCTTTGCGGAACACAGCCTGACAGCCACAAGCACCGACCTGATCCTGGGCTGATCCTGGGCTAACGGGTACGCACAACATTCTGATCGTCTCCCGGCCAGGAGGACATCTGGTATCATAGGCAGTCCCCGAGTTGGCAGTTTGGATTGCCACCAATAGAAAAGAAAAAAAAGGGGCGCCTGGGTGGCTCAGTGGGTTAAAGCCTCTGCCTTCGGCTCGGGTCATGATCTTGGGGTCCTGGGATCGAACCCCGCATCGGGCTCTCTGCTCTGCGAGGAGCCTGCTTCCCTCTCTCTCTGCCTGCCTCTCTGCCTACTTGTGATCTCTCTCTGTCAAATAAATAAATAAATAAATCTTAAAAAAAAAAAAAAAGATTGCTCCCACCAGCCTATTAAAAAACCTTGCTTACATATAATTAAAAACTTTATGATGCGATAAACGTTGCCCAAATTTCAGGGAACTCTATTAAGAAACTAAATATGATTACATAAATGGCAGAAGGAAAGTCTGCTTTGGCAAAACTCAACTCAACCAGTGAATTCATGGGTTCACTTATTCAATGGACATCTCTCAGCCCCTCTTGGGTGCCAGATGTTGTGTGAGAAGTTGCAGGAAATCCTGACAGAACACAGCTCCCATCCTGACACACACTCACAAAAAATATCAAACTGATAAGGATGATGTCATGACAGATACAAACCAAGCATGTGGAGACTGAGAAGGGGGAGGTCTTCTGCACCAAGGATGGGTAGGATTTTTACAGGTAGACACGGAAGGTAGTCTATTAGGGAGAAGAGAAGTCTCACAGTAGCCAAGGCTCACAGCCTTCTGACTTGTGTACATTTATTTTACCATTTGGAAGAATCCTGGATCCAATTTGACTACAGGGCAGGGTGGGAGTGGAGGAGCTGAAGACAAAGGCTGAGGACTTGGGGCTTCATTCTCAAAGCAATGGAGAAGTGATCCGAAACGAACAGTTATGTGATCAGAGATGGGTAGTAGGAAGTTTGACTGGGTTCTTGGTGTGGTGAGTTGGGGAAAGGAAAGCGAAGAAGACAGGAAGGCCATTTTAGAGGACCCTGCAGGAGCTCTGGCCAGGGAGGTCTGGATCAGGAGTTGGCCCTGGAAATAGACAAGAGGCTAGGGACAGAGGAGCCATTGCTCAGGCTGAATCCTCAGGACTTGGTCCTGGACTGGCTTGAGGAAGCAAAGTAATGAGAGGTGACAGAACTCTCTACCAGGCTCTGGGGAGGAGGGACCTGATGTATTTAACACAGAGAAGTCAGGAAGAAACATATCTTGGGGAGATAAACTTGTTTGGTTTGGGGAGTTGCTTAGGGAAAGAGAATGAGTGCAAATGTCCTGCCTTCTATTAATTCTCTTATCAAACTGAATTGCATTGCTGTTATCAGTAGAATAGAGCCTGAAGGGAAATGAGATTGAGCTTGGGGTGAGGGAAATCTGTGCACCCACTGAGGGAATGAAAAATGCTCTATGGGGACAGTCTATTCTGGGTGATTGACCCAGATAAGAAAGTACAGATTGACTTAATTTGCTTTTTCCATTTTATTAATAACTATTTTTTAAAATTTCACTGAGATGTAATTGATGAATACCACTGTAATATATTTAAAGTGTACATACGGGGGTGCCTTGGGGGCTTGGTCACTTGGGCGTCTGACTCTTGATTTTGGTTCAGGTCATGGTCTCTGGGTCATGAGATCCAGCTCTGTGCTGTGCTCTGCATATGCTGGGGAGTCTGTTTGAGATTATCTCTTCTTCACCCCTCCCCCACCCCCCAGTCTCTCCCTCTCTCTCTCTCTAAAATAAATAACTTAAATTTTTAAAAAAGATTTTACTTATTTATTTATTTGTCAGAGAGAGAGAGAACACAAGCAGGCAGAGTGGCAGGCAGAGGCTGAGAGAGAAGCAGGCTCCCTGCTGAGCAAGGGGCCTGATATGGGACTCAATTCCAGGACCCTGGGATCAGGACCCGAGCCGAAGGCAGCGGCTTAACCAACTGAGCCACCCAGGGGTCCCTAAATAACTTTTTTTAAAAAAGTCTCTATGTGAGTCATTAAAATTGGTTTTTTTTTTTAAAGATTTTATTTATTTATTTGACAGAGAGAGATCACAAGTAGACGGAGAGGCAGGCAGAGAGAGAGAGAGAGAGGGAAGCAGGCTTCTTGCTGAGCAGAGAGCCCGATGTGGGGCTCGAACCCAGGACCTGGGATCATGACCTGAGCCGAAGGCAGAGGCTCAACCCACTGAGCCACCCAGGCGCCCCTAAAATTGGTTTTAATGCTGCATGAAAATCTAGTTCTACTTCTTTTGTTATGCCTCTTCTTCAAGATAGAAACTTGTCTGCATATTTTATTCAGCCATTATTTGCAAGAACCTCCACATTTTTTTTTTCTTTTCCATTTACGATAGTTTAAGATCAATGCAGTTAAACCACTTTGGATTCTGGAATGCTCTTTCTTGACCCATCCCAGACACTGGCAGGAATTTGCAGTGATCTCAACAGGGAGAAAGTAATTTGCCCTTAATTTACAGGTTTCACTGTTAGTCTGGGAAGATCGAACCTAACTTCATGTTTTTAAACTTCGAAGGCCAAAATGGCTGGAAACTGAGCTCTTTTATTTTATAGAGTAATTTCCACATAGTTTTTCCAGAAGGGCCACAAAATAAGCTTTTTTACTCTCTTTACCTTCATTCTACAAAAGGCAAAGACACTGATGAAGAAATTCATCTAAAGATATATTTTTTAAAGATTTTATTTATTTATTTAACAGAGAGAGATCACAAGCAGGCAGAGAGGTGGGCAGAGAGACAGGAGGAAGCAGGCTCCCCGCCAAGCAGAGAGCCCAATGAGGGGCTCGATCCCAGGACCCTGAGATCATGACCTGAGCTGAAGGCAGAGGCTTAACCCACTGAGCCACTCAGGTGCCCTCTAAAGATATTTCAAAGAGAGGCAAGTGGGTGGCTCAGGCAGTTAAGCATTTGCCCTCTGCTCAGATCCTGATCGCAGGGTCCTGGGATGGAGCCCCATGTAATGCTCTCTGCTCAATGGAGAGCTTGCTTTTCCCTCTGCTGCTCCTCCTGCTTATGCTCTCTCTCTCTCCCCCTTTCTCTCAATTAAATAAATAAAATCTTAAAAAAAAAAGATATTTTAGAGATTCAATCAAACAGAGATCCAGAAAGTCCAGTCTACCTCCAAGGCAGGAGTTGAAAGCCTTGGGTCTCAGCATGAGACGGTGGTTTGGGATTGCTGAGCAAAATCACACAGAAGCGAGCTAAAACAGAGCTTGTGGTCCTGGAACCAAAGCCCCTGGCTAAGCAGCGTCAGGGGTGAGGGGGGCGCCCTGGACCCCCAGACTCCAGAGCATCTGTAGGCTGGGGTAATCCCAGGAAATAATAAAACCAAAAATAAAAAGTCAGTATCGCTACTTCTTGGGGCACTGGGATTCACGGTGGCGTTCATCCTGTCCACAGCAGCCCTGGGAGGGTGAGGGTGTGTTTCTCAATCTCATTTCACAGATAAGGACATCAAAGGCTCCCAGCAAGCTGCAAAGTGGCAGATTTATGATCCGGACCGTTTGTCTGACTCCAAATGGTGCGCCTGCCCCTCCGGCCAGTTTTTCTCATACACTTGAGTGGGAAGCCCGCTAAGAATCTGGGCTGTCCTGGGCCTGTTCAGAAGCTCCAGGTCAACAAACCCAGCCCTTGGGCGTAGAATGGAGACTCTTCCCACATTCTTCCAGGGAAGGGTTCTTCGCTTTAGAAGTTCTTACTTTTCCATTCCTCTGGAGGTTATTTTCTACTTCCTCCTGCTCATAGCAAAATAAATATTTTTCTTGGGTTCTATGAGAACGAGCCGTAGGATTCTGCTGTCCTTTGGCTAATTCTCCCAATGCTTTTGCTTCCTTTCCCTCTGGCAGGCGAGGAGCTTTCAAATGCTAATCTTTCCCTGTGTCCAGCTCTCTCCCAATTGCTGCTGGTTGAGATCCTCCGGCCATGTGTGTCTTCATTCTGAGACTCTTTGACACTTGGATTGCATGTTCCCAAGCTCTCCCCGGCAGCAAATTTAGCTCTGACAAAGTATGCTTTGGGGCACTTGGGTGGCTCAGTTTGCTAAGCGTCTGCCTTTGGCTGAGGTCATCAATCCAAGATCCTGGGATCAAGACCCTTGTGGGGCTCTTTGCTCCGCACAGGTTGGGGGGCGGGGAGTCTGCTTCTCCTTCTCCTTCTGCCCCTCCCCCTGCTCATGCTCTCTCAAATAAATAAAGTCTTAAAAAAAAAAAAAGATTTAACAAGGTGTGCTTTAAAGTGCAATGTTTATCACTCGTGTATCTTCTCTTGAGCTTCCCTTAGCTTGAAATGCTCTTTGTTCCTCAGCTAGGACATGTGTGGGATATATCATCTAAATCAACACATATTCATCAGTATTTTTCTTGTTATTCTGGGAGGCAAAGGGCATCTCAGCTAAGGGCAGGCTTTCTGTTTATTTATTTTTAAAGATTTTATTTATTCAGAGAGAGAGAATGAGCACGAGCCTGGGGGAGAGGGAGAGGGAGAAGCAGGCTCCCCACTGAGAAGGGAGCCTCATGTGGGCCTCCATTCCCAGGACCCCGAGATCATGACCTGAGCTGAAGGCAGACACTTAACTGACTGAGCTACCCAGGCGCCCCTGTTCCTTTCTTTCAATGCTCCATATTATTCCACGGTCTCCTGCTGAAAGGGTCCGTAGACAAAAGGATGAGACTGATACAAAGCGAAAGTTAAGCAGGGCTTTATTTCGCGCCAAGCATCGAGAATCAAACTGACCGGCCAGGGCCCTCTCTTGCAAAGAGGCGACCCCTCCCAGCCTCACAGACTAACTTTTATAGAGTAAAGGCCATGTGGTTGAGCCTGGCCACACACAGTTGGCCAATCGAATTACCTTCTACCCCATGATAGTCATCTCATTCAGCCCATGACCTTGGCTAGAATTGGCGCCTTTGTCTGGTGCCCAAAAGGCGGGGGCTCATGCTCCCTGGTGGGTAATACGTGCGCTTTCACTGATTGGACATCTCCACCTGGCCGGACACGTCCTTGTATCTGGGCTCCGTTATTTTTGCCCAGCCTGACATGTCCTGGTATCTGTGCTCCATTATTGGGGCTATTTGGCCGTATTTCACCAGTTCTGTTTCTAAGCGCTTTCCTCTTGGGGGAAAGGGCAGGTTCAATCTAAGTTTACTGCATAAACAACAAAATGGCTCGCTCTAAGTAGGCCCTTACACTGCCTTCTGTTGTTGCCATGGAGTCCTAGTCTAGGGCTGATCGGATACTCTGTCTTTTGTCCGGAAGCATGTAAAATTTCTCTTTATCCTTGCAACTCAGAAAACTAACCCAAAGATATCTAGGAATAGACATATTATTCCTCTAACCCTGCCTGGAACATGCTGAACCTTTTTTTAAAAAACATTTTATTTATTTATCTGAGAGAGAGGAGAGAATGAGAGAAAGTAACCACGAGAAGCGGAAGGTCAGAGGGAGAAGTGGAACCCTGCTGAGCAGGGAGCTAGGTGTGGGACTTGATCATGGGACTCCAGAATCATGACCTGAGAAGAAGGTAGTCGCTCAACTGACTGAGCCACACAGGTGCCCTTGCTAAACCTTTTCAAGGTGATGACTTGAGTTCACGTAAACCAGAACATTTGTTCTTCGTTTTGAGATATTTCTTCTGCTTGGCCACCACACCATTAGTTAGATTCTCAATTTCACACTTTCTCCCTTTTTATGTTTTCACTGAATAACTTAGCTTCAAAATCATGCTTGTTTGATGCAGAGAGTGATCGAGTGAGTGCTTATTTATTATTATTAGGTTGGGTTTTTTTTGTTTTTTTGGTTTTTTTTTTTAAAGATTTTATTTATTTATTTGACAGAGAGAAATCACAAGTAGGCAGAGAGGCAGGCAGAGAGAGAGGAGGAAGCAGGCTCCCTGCTGAGCAGAAAGCCCGATGTGGGGCTCGAACCCAGGACCTGGGATCATGACCTGAGCCGAAGGCAGCGGCTTAACCCACTGAGCCACCCAGGCACCCCTTTTGTTTTGTTTTTGATTAAAGCTATCTTCTGTCTCCTCTGGTAAATCAGTGCAGCAGAACCTAACCCAATTCTGGGTGTTTCTGTGGCTCTCTATTTTTTGGCTGCTGGGTTGACCAGGACCATTTCATTCTTTCCTTTTTAAATTCAAGTATAATGAACATACAGAGTTATATTCTTCTATACAATGTATAATATAGTGCTTCGACAAATCTGTACATTTCTCAGTGCTCATCAAGATTCTAAGAGCAGGGCACCTGGGTGGCTCAGTTGGTTAAGCAGCTGCCTTCAGATCAGGTCACAATCCCAGGGTCATGGCATCAAGTCCCACATTGGGCTCCTTGTTCATCAGGGAGTCTGCTGCTTCTTCTCCCACTGCTCCTCCCCACTCAAATAAATAGAAAAATCTTAAAAAAATAAATAAATAAAAGATTCTAAGACCATTTCTTTGTTTGCTCTTGGGTCTGTCTGCCCCTGAGGGTATGTCGTGCCCTGGAGGTGTGTTAAGCAGAGGGAAAGGTGTTTGATACTGCAGAGGCAGGGGTAGACCTGTGATGAACAAGCAGGCAAACCGTTGTTACAGGATTTTTTTCTCCGACGGTGCCCACGGTTCTTGGTCACGCTGCTTCCAAGAATAAAGAGGTGGACTAGACAGAGTGGGCAGCAAAGCAAGGTTTATTGAGCAATGGCAGCCTGATAGTACAAGGCTTTCAAGGAGGGAGGGGACCCAAAAGGCTTCCCAATGGAATTTCTAAGTCTGGGGGTTTTTATGGGCTTGTTGGCGGGCTGTTTTAATCTTGTTAACTCTCCCTGTGCCTGTCATCCACTCGGGTTTTTGTCACCTATCACCTGGGAAAGGCTGGAGGGCTCCTTCCAGGGTGGTGTAAAATCCTTTAAAGGGTGGTTTCCTTTTAGGGTGGGCGTCCCTTGTCCCTGCCTGCCTGCTTTCCAACCAGCCTTCATCACTGTGACTCTTTCGTTGGTCCAGCACTAGAGAGGAACTTCCTGCTTCCTTTCCTTTCACCAGTGAAGGCTGGTGTTCCTCAGGGAAAGAGAGAAGGACATGCCCTGTTCAGCTGCCCCAGGGTGTCCCACAGAGCTTCTGATCCACTTGGAGGCTTATTGGCTAGTCTTGTCTTCAGATCTACAGATCTTTTCAAGGCAGCCTCTCCCTAAGATCCAATTCTCAACCTCCAGTTTTTCTCCCAGACTTCTCAGAAGCTGGTCTGGTATTTATTTATTTATTTGTTTATTTGAGAGAGAATGAGAGTGAACAAGAGAGAGAGGGAAACTGCAAGAGCAAGAGAGGGAGAAAAATGAGACAGGGGAGGGGTAGAGAAGCCAACTCCCTGCTGAGCAGAGAGCCAGATGTGGGGCTCCATCCCAGGACCCTGGGATCATGACCCAAGCTGAAGGCAGACACTTAACTGATTGAGCCACCCAGGCAGCTGCTGGGCTGGTTTTTAACAAGGGTGCTGGGATTATTCAATGAGAAAAAAATTATCCTTTCAATAAATAGCGCTGGGCAACTGGATTGCCATGAGCAAAGGAAGGAAGTACTATCCTTATCTCACACAAAATATAAAAATTACCTCAAAATGGATCAAAGACCTAAAGGTAAGAGCTGAAACTATATAATTCTTGAAAGAGAACTGAGGGATAAACCTGTAGTACCTTGGATTTGGCAATGTTATTCTTAGATAAAACGCCAAATGCACAGGCAACAAATGAAAATAACACAAACATTGGATTTAATCAGAATTAAAGATTTCTATACTTGTAGGGACACTATCACACACAGGATGGAGGAAAATATTTGGAAATAATATGTCTGATGAGAGACTTACAACTGGACTACATGAAGAGCTCTTACAACTCAATAATAAACAAACAACACCATTTTTTAAATGAGCAAATGATGGGAATAGACATTTCTCCAAAGAAAATATATGAATGACCAATAAAGATTTATGAATGACCAATAAACATGAAAAGATGCTGGATGTCATTAATCACCAGTGACATGCAAGACAAAATCACCACGAGATACCATGTCACACTCACTAGAATGGCTAGAATCAAAAAGTCAGCTAATGACAAGGGCCAGTAAGGATGTGGAGAAATTAGAACCCTCATACACTCATGGTGGAAATGTGAAATAAAACAGCCACTGGCAATTCCTCAAATGATTAAACCCAAGAGTTTCCATCTGACCCAGACATTCCAGTCCTGAGTAACAACCTAAATGGAAACAACCCAAGTATCCGTCAACTGGTGAATGGATAAAATGTAATCTATCCATACAATGGAATATTATTTGACCATACAAAGTAATAAAGTACTAATACTTGCCACAGAATGGATGACCTTAAAAATATCGTGCTAAGTGAAAGAATCTAGTTACAAAAGATCACATATAATTCCACTTACATGAAATGTCCAGAATCTGCAAATTTATAGAGACAGGAAATAGATTAGTGGTGCCCAGGGCTGGTTGTGGTTGGTGGTTGAAGGCGGTGGAGGGGCAGAGGGAGAAGGAGGGGGCCAAAAGCAATAGCTAAAGGGTAAATGTTTCTTTTGAAATGCTGAAAATGTTCTAAAATTGACTATGATTGTGGTTGTATATCTGTTTATCAGTGTATCTAAAATGCATGGAATTATATCTAGAATACATAGTATGTTAACATAGTGTGTTCAAACTCTTATAAAATATATCCTTTTATGAAAAAAATAATAATGTGGCTAATGATATTGCATAAGGGCAAAGATTAAAATAACAACAAACCTACATAATCAATAAAAAGATAAGCAATATTCTCAAGTCTTCAAAAATGGGAAAAGTACAATGTACACATCAGTAAATGAAGTGCTACAATTTGTTATAAACTCTATGAATATTATACATAAAAATTAAACTGAAAATTTAAATGTATATAAATATAGGGTTTCAAATTTAGCAAATAAAAACTCAGGATACCCATTTATATTTGATTTATGTCTAATTGCCTAGATGGATATATATATATATATTTAGATAAATGAAAAATGTTGCATGGGACACACCTTACTATATTTGTTATTTATCTGAAATAAATTACAAGCATCAAAATTACACACCACCTTCTTTAATTTTATTTCCCCAATGACTTGGCTCTTCTTCTTTTTTTTTTTTTTTAATTTTATTTATTTGACAGGCAGAGATCACAAGTAGGCAGAGAGGCAGGCAGAGACACTGAGAGGTGGAAGCAGGCTCCCTGCTGAGCAGAGCACCAGGATGCAGGGCTAGATCCCAGGACCCTGGGATCATGATCTGAGCCGAAGGCAGAGTCTTTAACCCACTGAGCCACCCAGGCGCCCCTCTTCTTAATATTTCCTTGCTTTGCCAAATTTGCTTATAAAATCCCTGTGGTTAGGGGCACCAGGGTGGCTCAGTGGGTTAAGTGTCTGCCTTTGGCTCAGGTCGTGATCCTAGGGTCTTGGGATGGAGCCGCATGTCTGGCTCTCTGCTTTGTGGGTAGCCTGCTACTCCCTCTCCCTCTGCCCCTCCCCCCATTTGTGTGCTCCCGCTCTCTCTCTTTCAGATAAATAAATAAATAATACCTAAAAACAAAAACAAAATTCCTGTGGTTATAGTCTATATTCCATTTACATCGTAACATACCATATACAGTAGTGGTCATATTCAGCTTATTTTATTCTTTTGTGATACTGAGTATTAGCATTATAAGCCAGTATGCTAAATATATACCAGCATAAAGCTAAAATTCTGATAATAGCCCTTCAACTTTCATTTGTTGAAGCACATGCCATCTTTCATGAAATAATTTGCCTTTATTTATATTTATATTTATATTTATTTATTTTTTTCTAGTAAGATCTGCATTGGATTTGGATCTTGAACTCATGCTCCACTGACTAAACTGCCAGGTGCCCCCATAACTTTTTTTATATTAAGATTATGCTGCATCTCTTGATTAGTAACTATTTTTTTTTAAAGATTTTATTTATTTGACAGAGAGAGAAAGTGTGAAGAAGCAGGCAGAGTGCAACAGGCAGAGGGAGAGGGAGAAGCAGGCTTTCTCCTGCTGAGCGGGGAGCCCGATGTGGGACTCTATCCCTGAACCCTGGGATTATGACCCCAGCCGAAGGCAGACACTTAACCCACTGAACCACTCAGGCGCCCCTTGATCAATAACTTTTTAAAACACTGTCCCTTGATGTAAAAGAGGATTGTTGTCCATTTTTATTTCCTTCTTCTTTGACAATACACATGATTCCTCATATTCCCATGCTGGGGAGAAAGAACATTTCCTAATACCCAGTAAAAGAATCAAATTCTTCAAAGAATAATACCGACTTCAAAACCAAGTTAGAACAAGGGCCCTCATAATTTTCTACTTCAAGGTGGAATTCCTCTTCCTGTTCAGAAGTCATGTTGCCCTTTTCAGGAACAGCCTAGGTAATGAAAGGGATACATTTGTCATCGATTCTTTCTTAAGACACCCAGCAAGTTCCTTTAAACAATGGACTACACTGAAAACACTGTTGCTCTTTCACTTGGCATTATCCTCTAATTAAGGTGATTGAGGGCTATAAACAAGAAATTGGTAGCTTTCACTGGATAAATGATGCTAGTTCCCCCGCCCCTTATCCGGGATTTGGCTTTCCACAGTTTTACTTCCGGGCAGTCAACCCCCACCGGAAGCAGAAGATCCTGCTGGCGGGAGGTCAAAAGGAGCCTAACGCCGCGTCCCGTCCCTGACGTCACAGCATCTGCGTCATTCCCCTCACGTCATCTTACCCTGAGGACATTATATCATCTCACATCCTCACAGGAAGGATGAGTACAGTTCAGTAAGATGTTTTGAGAGACGGAGACCGCATTCCTGTAACTTTTGTTATAGTATATTGCTGTCATTGTTCTATTTTATTAGTGGTTATCGTTAATCTCTTCCCGTGCCTCACTTATAAATTAAACTTCATCGTACCTATGTAGGTATAGGAAAAGCATAGGATCGGGTACTATTTGCTGTTTCAGACTGGAATTCTTGCCGTGTGTCCCCCGGGGATGGGGGGCAGGGGTGAACCTACTGTATTAAAACTCAATACACAATTGACAGGTCCTCGTCTTCATAATTAAAGTATGATGTTATACTCTACATGATAAACGGAGAATTCCTTCAAATGTGCGTGTCAGAGAGCCAGGAGCTGTTTTGAGAGATTTAAATAATGCCAACAAGTTATGTCTTTAATTGCTCAGTACAAAGAGTATAATGCTGCTAAGAGCATTGGTATAAATGCTGAGGTAGGAGAACATTTTCCCAGCAGTGCCGTGATAGTGTCATTAGAAAGAACAGGGGGCGGCTGGGTGGCTCAGTGAGTTAAGCCTCTGCCTTCGGCAAAGTTCATGATCCCAGGGTCGTAGGGTCGAGCCCCGCATCGGGCTCTCTGCTCCGCAGGGAGCCTGCCTCCCCCCTTCTCTCTGCCTGCCTCTCTGCCTACTGTGATCTCTGTCTGTCAAATAAATAAATAAAATCTTTTAAAAAAATCGCGTGCTGTGAGAGCAGCATTATTCAGAATATGGGCAGGACAGCCAATGCTTTCTATGGAATTGGTCTATGCTTTGCTTCAACTCTGAATAAATTTTTTCTGCACCTTTGCCCAGACAACTGCGGGGACTATATCAAAAGCAATACAATGTATCTCATGAACTCCCGGCTTATAAGGGAGTCCCTGTTAAAATTTGCTAATGTTTCTAAGTCTCCTCTTGAAGGGGCTTTATTCACAAAGGCCTTATAAGCAAGCCTCTTGCACAAGGAAAATATTGCTTAAGAAAAAGGAAAACGTTTTCTGGTTTGGGTTATCTGCATCCCTCACTGTGCTGCAAAAAGTTGAGGCATTTAGATCTTTGGTAACCTATAGTAATGAATGTGATCGTTACACTTTTTAGTATTGCTATAGATTTTGTCCTGGCAGTTGAATATTTGCTCGCCATTTTGAAATCAGAAAATACTTCTGGGACGCCTGGGTGGCTCAGTTGGTTAAGCAGCTGCCTTCGGCTCAGGTCATGATCCCAGCGTCCTGTGATCGAGTCCCACATCGGGCTCCTTGCTTGGCGGGGAGCCTGCTTCTCCCTCTGCCTCTGCCTGCCATTCTGTCTGCCTGTGCTCGCTCGCTCTCCTCTCTCTCTGACAAATAAATAAAATCTTAAAATCTTGGCCTTCATCCCATGTTGCACAGAGGAAGCCACTGAAGGTGTTCAAGCAGAATAATGACCACCATCTGATTGTTTAAAAAAAAAAAAAGAAAAAAAAAAAAAGAAAATACTTCTGATAGCAGTACATTTAAAGACTCATTCAAGCTGAATGTCCGAATGTCCGAGGATTTAGACAGTGGAAGGTCATTACAACCTCTGTTATGATTGATTATTTTATCCTCACCTAAGTTCCACTAAGTAAAAAAAAAAAATCATCTTATCATTTTCTTTGGTACAAATTGAGGAAATCATTTGTGTCTTATGCTCAGTATATGTTGCTTTATATCTGACAGTTTTTATATTGAATGAACAGTTGAATATTATATAAAAAGCTTCAAAGGACTTTTACTTTCCCATTTAATAAGCATCTGTTGTTCAGAAACTCATCATAAAAAGTTGGTGTTTTGGCATTTGGAATTTCAAATATATGAAAATGACACATCACCAATTTGCTATTACCAACCACTGCGAAATTTGAAGGTTGAATTTGTTGATCCTATAGCTGTATCAATGCCATCGGTCACTCACAATCTGAACTCTTAATGACCTGTAAACAGAGCTGAAGGGTTGCAAGCTTGCCAACTAACAATAAATTGAACTTACTGACCTCTGATGAAGAAAAGGTAAACTTGCTGTTTGCTTACAAGGGAGATCTATTCAGTTAACCTTTGAACGACACAAGTTGGAACTACGTGTGTCCATTTACACACAAATTTTTAAAGATCAATAAGTAGTGTACTATAAATGTATTATCTCTTCCTTGTGGTTTTCTTTCTTTCTTTTTAAGATTTTATTTTTAAGTAATCTCTACACCCAACCTGGGGCTTGAACTCACAACCCCAAGATCAAGAGTCACATCTTCTTCCGACTGAACTAGCCACATGCTGGCTTTAGTTGTCTTAATAGTTTTCTTAATAGTTTTATATTAAAACTATTTTAATATAAAATAATTTTTAATAGTTTTCTTAACTATAAAACTTTATAGTTTTCTTATTTTTTCTCTAACTTATTTTATTGTAAGATTATAGCATATAGTATGTATAACATAAAAATATGTGCTAATCAACTAATGTCTTTTAATTTAAATTCAAGTAACATATAATGTACTATTGGTTTCAGAGGTAGAGGTCAGTGATTCTTTTTTTTTTTTTTTTTTTTTGAGGCCAGTGATTCTTATAATATCCAGTGCTCATTGCATCATGGCCCTCCTTACTGCCCATCACCCAGCTAGCTACCCCATCCCCCCACCCCCTCTGTTTATGTTAACAGTAAAGCTTCTTGTCAACAGTGGGCTATTAGCCATTATATTTTTTAGGGAGTCAAAAGTTATATACAGATTTTTAACTGCAAGGATCAGTGCCCCTAACCCCTAGATTGTCAAAGGTCAGCTGTGCTTGTGAAGATACTGTTTGCTTGAGAAAGCTCAAGTTGATCTTGCATAAGGTTTTGAGAAGCTTGGCTTTCAGGGATTGGTGGGCTTTCAGAAGCAGGAGTGTGTAGAGACGGAAGGATGTTCAGTTGCATTAGTGTGGTCATTGGAGGAAGGCTGTTGTTGACCAGCTAACCATGACCTTCAGGAGCATGGTTCCTGGAGTGAGGTCCTTTCTGAATGGCTCTAGTTGGGAAACTTGGGCTGTCACAGATGGTGGACTTTTGGGATGGAGGAAGGGGGTGGAGGCGAATGGTGGATGGAGGGTGCGGTTATCACTGAATGGCTTTCAGGAGCTGCTCTTGATTTGCTCATTTTTTAGACACTTGGAATCAGGTTGTTGTCAGCTGGCTGCTTTCCAGAAGCAGGGCCAGAGGAGGGAGGCTCTGGCTGTTTTGCTGGTTTTCTGAGCATGTGTATTGATACCAAGTTAACTTGAATTAACAGTGCTTACTTGTTCACAGTTTGGGAAATCTTTCCTTGAGTATGAAAAATAAATACTTTTAATTCCGGGGTATGGTTTTTCAGTTGGTCTTGCCATGGGAGTGATGGAAGCACCAATTACTGGGGCAGAAAAATAGCTCTAACTACTGAATTTTGTAATTTCTTAAATAAAGCTGAATACAAGGCACTTAAGGTATCATGACAAATATAGGACACAGGACAACATAATTAAGTATGGGGCATGTCCTATGTATATAGGATAACCAGCAACTCCACCTAAAAATAATATTCTAGCTCTAACAAACACGAAGCAGTTTACATAACAGTAAAAAGACTTGCTTTCCAAAATTTAAGAAATTTTAAAAATATATCATCTGAATGATCTGGGTGTCTTTAAAAACATTAATTATATTGAGCTTTTCCCTCCCCCCCCATCTCTCTCATTTAATCTCCCCAAACTATATAGAGACATTTAAGAGCTGTTTTGTAGAAGGAGGTGCTTAGTTTTCTCTTTTGTTGGTGATGGTAATAATTTCCCACTAAAAGATTTTTAAAATGAGGTCTGACTTTGTGTTTAACCCTTTTGCTTTTGCTTACCTCTTTGCTTTATTCAAGACTCTACCCTCTCTGTGATCAATAAATACCACCAGGCATGTGAATAATGGGTAGTGTTGCTTTTTAAAAAGTAAGAATTTCACATTTCTTTAGAATTTTCTTAAAGTAGCTTATGCAAATCATAAAGCAAAAGCATTTTTAAATAGACTTCAAGAAATCTCTCATAGATCTCTCAATGGAGACCAAATCATAATAATATTGATATAAATGTGCTTTATTTTATTCTATATGTAAATATTCTAGAAGAATAGTTGTGGTTTAAAGGAGGTCTATTATAATTCATTTTCTGGGACCTAATTATAGTTACAGGAACCTGCAAGCCCATTCAGCAAAGGCAATGTAGTCGAAGGAGGTCATGGTTATTACTTAGGGAATCTTGGGCAGAACAGCTGCGAAGGTTGGCCTCTCCCCCTTTCCCCACTTACACAAAGCAGTGGCAACAGCTCTTGACCCCCATGATGGACCCTAGGTCTGAAACAGGAGAGCAGTGCCCCACACAGCTGCTGACTCACAAGAGGACTCTCACACAGAAGACATGTGTTGGGACATCTCCAGCCACATGTCCTGCCCCACCCCACAATCTCTGGAGGCAAGATGTAGGAAACAGAAGCCAAATGCACAGACATGTATACACAGAACCTCAGATACAGAGTTAAGCACAAAACCGAGAATCACCATTTGAGTAATACTGGGAAACAAAAGCATTAGCCCCAATGAAAAACCAACACTTGGAGAGAAGATTCTAAGATAGTTCTAATGAATATCTTTGTGTAATGTAAGAGGAATACAGATATATATATATATATACACATATATACGTATATATGTATACATATGTACACACACATATATACATATATGTATTTCATATATAACAAGATATGCAATTATGAAGATAATTCTTAGAAGTCGAGAACATAATCATAGAAAACTTGAAAACTCAGTCAATAAGTTCTATAGAAGAATGGGCAGAATTGAAGATTAAATGTTGATAAAAAGATCTAGATGAAGAATTTGCTTATAACTTAGCACAGCCCAGAAGTCCTGATGTCTACCTCAGGAGAGGCAAGATGGGAGAGAAGGAAGAGAGGGGCTTGCCAGAGGGAGGAAGGCTCTAAAAAATCAAGTCTTTGAAGAAAGATTTAAGTAAAGAATTGATTAAGATAGTTAAATAAGAAGTCTTTAGTAGATACTAAGTATTACTGCATTTTATATATTTATTCACAGACCTCATTGGAACACAACCTGTTACCCCTTCTCAGATAAATACAGTCAGATGACCAGACTTCTGCAGGAGTAACATGTAAATTGAAGCATTTGGAGAGGTATGAGCAGATTCTGTCAAATTGTGCCTCTGTGACTTGTTGAGAGACATTGAAGTCTAAATTCATGTGGGGAATGAAGGCTTTCTTTGAATGGGGAAAATGCACAGGTCACATGAGGTGAGGGGTATGTGTTGTGCGAGAACAGATTCCAGACCCTTGAGTGCTTACAGATGAAACAGTTATTTCCTCAGCTTTGCCTTTTTGAGTTGATCTCATCCTATACTTCTGTTTGATGAGTTCTAGCATATTCTTCTCCTTTCCTTCTTTTTTTAAGAGGATTTTTTTTTAATTTTAAAGATGTATTTATTTATTTTAGAGAGCGAGAGAGCACGCAGAGAGAGGGACAAAGGGAGAGGGAAAATGAATTCCAAGCAGGTTGCATGCTTAGCTTGGAGCTCCATGGAGGACTTGATCTCATGACCCTGAGATCATGACCTCAGCCGAAATCAACAGTTGGACACTTCACTGACTGAGCCACACAGACACCCCAGGAAAATAAATTTTTTAAACACATTTTAATATCTTGAATTTAGTTCATTGTAGGTGATAGGGGTTTAAGTTATGTGCTTCAGAAATTCAAAGCTTAATTTACAAAAGATGAAGAAAATAGATTATCAGAAATACTGTAATCCTTATACATATTGTAACTCCCCACCTCTCAGGGACAATATTTTAAGTTAACAGGCATAGTCTTCACATTATTGGTGATACATTCACATTTATTGGGTTAAGTGGTCAGGTAAAACCAGACCCGGCTGTTTCTTGGGGAAAAACAGCTAAAGCTTTGTCTTGTTTTTGTGTTTTAATAAGTAAGCAAATGAGAAAGAGAGAAAATGATTGAAGAAGAACCCAATTTTGAAAAATCTGATAAAGAGAAAAGGAAAAAGCATAGAAATAAAGTATGGGACTTTTCTATATAGATGAAGGATACTTCCCATATTATGAGGATATCGCATAATTTTATGACATTTTACAATTTTAAATGTGTGTCTTTACAGAAAACAATAGGTATGGTAGAAAAATAGAAAATCTAAATAAACCAGGGTCACCTGGGTGGCTCAGTGGGTTAAAGCCTCTGCCTTCAGCTCAGGTCATGATCCCAGAGTCCTGGGATTGAGCCCCACATCAGGCTCTCTGCTCCGCGGGAAGCCTGCTTCCTCTCTCTCTCTGCCTGCCTCTCTGCCTACTTGTGATCTCTGTCTGTCAAATAAATAAAATCTTTAAAAAAAAAAAAAAAAAAAAAAAAGAACCGGGCGCCTGGGTGGCTCAGTGGGTTAAGCCTCTGCCTTCAGCTCGGGTCATGATCCCAGGGTCCTGGGATCGAGCCCCACGTTGGGCTCTCTGCTCGGCAGGGAGCCTGCTTCCTCCTCTCTCTCTGCCTGCCTCTCTGCCTACTTGTGATCTCTCTCTCTCTGTCAAATAAATAAATAAAATCTTTAAAAAAAAAAAGAAAATCGAAATAGACTAGTATTTATGGGGAAAATAGGAAAAAAAATTTCTAGAGCCAAACATTTATCCACAAAAGTGTCACCAAACCACATTATTCTGTGGACAGATTATCCCAAACATTCAAGGAACAGATCATTCAGGTTCTAGAAAGTGACCCAGACATGGATGACCCTCTTTCATTCTATTGGGCTGAAATACCACCACCACCACCACCAAACAAAACCAAACAAAACTATAAGCCAACTTTAATTGGATACCCAGATGTAAAAAGCACAAATGAAGTATTAGCAAATGAAAAGCACCAGTGTATTAGCAAGTAGAGTTTATCTCAGGAATGTAAGGATGGTCCCATATTAGAAGATATATTAATGTTATTTACAAAAATAAGAGATCATAGAGAATGAATTTTATGATCTTGAGGTGAGAAAGACATCACTTGAGCAAGACTCAAGAAAGGCCGTTTTGGCAAATGCATGGAGTGAGACATATCCTCTTATCCTTTAGAACGGAGTTGATTTTTTTTCCTTCTTTTGGGGGGGCAATTTGGCTGAATCTATTAACACATTAAATGTGCATACTTCCTGAGTCACTAACTGTACTTATAGGATTCTTATCCTAAAGAAGTTCTTAACTGCACAGGTTCTCAAAGATGTATAGTTCAGTGAGGTAACAGTTTGGAAACTTGGACATTTTGATTCAGTTTTTGCAATATCCATTCCATCTCTCTACTATTGAAAGCTACAGAGAAATTTGGGGAAGTGACTCCGGGTCAGTTAGGGTGCCTGAATGGTCTAAGAGTAGTTCCTACTCCCTTGCCATTGATTGGCTTAGAAATGGGCGGGTGTCCCACACTTAGCCAATCAGATGTGAGGTATCTTTAGAGCCGATTTCTGGGAAAGTTCTTTTTCATTCTTAAGAACTAAGGGCAGCAAATCTCTTAACTCCATTTGGCTGTGCAAATAAGGAAGTATGTAATTCTGTCAGTCATTTTATGTGCAGAGGTGAGCCAGACTTGGGATGAAATCGATGCGGAGAATGGCAGGGCAGAGAGATGGAAAGCACCGGCTCCACGATGGCTTTGTTGAGCCAATGCATCAGCAAGAAAGCCTGCTTTGTGTCTCAAATTCTGGTTCTGTGAGCTAAGAATTTCTTTACTGTTAAAAAGCGGTTTGAGTCAGAGTTTCTATTACCTTCAGCCAAACGTATCCTAACTGATGGAGCATACAATGTAGAATAAGGAGACAGCCAAACAACCTAAACGCTTCTAAGCAGGAGAGTGGTTAAATAAATTATAGTATATTCCTCATCGTGGGATATTAGCAGTCACTAAAATAAGGGAGATCTGTGTGTATGGATTTGCAGAAGTCTTCAAGATATTAATAAGTGACTGAAGCAAATCTTGAAACAACACCTGTACATAATCCCATTGATATTTTAAAATTTATATACATGTAAACATTTGTTTTCAAATGCATACAAATAGAACTGAAAGGACGCATAACTCTGGAGAAGAAAGTGGGAGTATAGCGGTTTATGTTGTATTTTTCATCTTTATGTATTTTTAAATATTTTACAGTGTGAGAGAAGCCATACATTTATCTTGTGTTTAAGAAAATGCTCTGTTTACCAGCACCCAGGTGGCTCAGTTGGTTAAGCATCTGACTCTTGATTTTCGTTCAGGCCATGATCTCAGGGTCGTGAGATGAGAACCAGCCCTGTGTCAGGTTCCATGATGGATGTGGAGCCTGTCTGGATTCTCTCTCTTCCTCTCCCTCTGCCCTTCCCCACCTCTCAAAAAAAAAAAAAAAAAAAAAAAAAAAAGGAAAGGAAAGGAAAATGCATAGTTCTTTGTATTCACTGTATTTGACAATCACTAACCCTTGTCTCCAAGAAAGATTCCATGCTGTTAACCAACTGGAATTTAAATACAAACTTAAAAAGAGTAAGATTCCATGCTTTCTATAAGTCCAGGTGTCTGACTGTAAGATCTGTCTTTTTGGTGGCTGTGATCTAAATGGTTAATACTGTAGGCTAAGGAAGATAGGGCCTCCACACCTGTGGACCCTTTCATTGGTCCATAGTGTGAGTGAAACCAGAAAACACTATGAATCAAAATTAACCTGGGAAATGTTCCAGAGCAAGTTGGAAGTGTCTAGCTAACTTTAGGAATAAATGAATTCCAGATTCCTCTGACTATTGGGTCTCTTT
Source organism: Lutra lutra (assembly GCF_902655055.1). Classification (NCBI taxonomy): domain Eukaryota; kingdom Metazoa; phylum Chordata; class Mammalia; order Carnivora; family Mustelidae; genus Lutra; species Lutra lutra. The sequence goes on from NC_062282.1 coordinate 147,685,537, forward strand.
ACTAATCTCATTGCTAATTAACTAAGAACTACCATTGAGGCTTTTGTGTATGTGACTTTTTTGGTCCCAATTCAGGATACCATGGCCCTGACTGTATCCCTTAGGACATCATAGTTGCTTTGCTATTTTGTAATAGTCTGCTTATATATCTGCTGCTTGCAACATGCCTTATATAAAGAAATTCCCCGCAATAAATCTCATATGTGTGATATATAATCTGTTGATTCTGTTCTCTGGAGGAAACCCAACTAACACCCATGTGTATGATGTGATACATGTATGTATGTGATACAAGCATGATGTAACTCAATGTTAAGCAAAACAAAGGTGGAATTGCAGTTTAGTGTTGGCAGAAATAGTAAATAGGTAAGCAGTATGTATTTTCAAGTGGTGTGTACCAAGAAGGAAAACAGACAGACAGGTTATTGAGTGGAAACTATCAGAAGGACCTAATTTAAACCAAGTGGTCAGGGATGGCCTCTCTAGGGAGGTGATGTATAGGGAGAAGTGTGAAACGGCTTTGGCCTCAAAAATGCAGAGAGGGTCATAGGCAGAGGGAACAAACAGTATGTGCAAAGTCCCTGGGAGCAGATGAGTGCTGGCTCTCTTCCTGGGATTACCAGAAGATTGGAAAGTACTAAGTGTTCTGACCTCTCCCTTGAGACTCTGATACTACACCAATCATCTGTTTGACATACCTGTGTAATTGGATTTTTTTGTTTCTTTCCCCTCCCGTAAATGAAAGTTCCATAAAGGCAGGGATCTTTGTCTGTCTTGTTTCACTTCACTGTCTTCACCTATGTTGGAAAATTCATGCTTGGGATGTCTGGGTGGTTCGGTCAGTTAACTGGCTTCCTTCAGCTCAGGTCATGATCCCAGGATCCTGGGATTGAGGCCCAGTCGGCTTCTTGCTTAGCAGGAAGCCTTCTTCTCCCTCTGCCTGCCTCTCCCCCTGCTTGGGCATTCATTCTCTCTTTCTCTCTCTCTCTCTCTCTCTCTGACAAAAAAATAAATAAATACAAGCTTTAAAAAGAAAAAAAAAGAAAGAAAAGAAAAGTTCCTGCTACTTAGAAGGTACTCATACATATTGAATTAATGATGGGTGGATGGGTGCATGGATGGACGGGTGGATGGTTAGGACAGTTAGAAACAATCACAAGGGTCCAGATTAGTTAACATGGAAGTGATGAGGATAGAGAAGGGTCAACATGTTTGAGGTACCTTTTGGGGTTCATCAGTAGCACTGGCTGACAGGTGGGAAGTATGTTCAAGAAAAGGAAGAAGTCCAGTGGCTCATAGGTTTCCAGCCTGAATGGATGAAATGGTAAATTTAATTTCCATCAATGTGTTGAGCAAAAATCAGTTGCCTTAATGTTCACTGATTTTCAAGTCCTTATTTCAGGTTTACTTTTTCCTTTATGTGTTTTTCCCCCCATAGGCTTTAGCTCCTTCTAGGGAAAAAAAAAATGTTTCTTTCATGGTATAAAGTAAATATCTTCATAGTTTGAAGAACTCTGTTTGGATGACTTTAAGGGACTTTTAGCTATAGTGATATCTAATGAACAGGAAAATTCCACATGCCACCAAGAATACTCGTTCTCGGTGCAGTAAACACAGAATGTTATTTGACTATTTCATATTCATTCTCCCATGGATGTGCAGCGCAGTTTTCCAGAGGTCAGATGATGAGTGGTCTCACAACAAACTGAATGCAGAAGCAGACAGGAGGACCCAGCTTTCTTCTATTAAGCCAGACATTAAAGAGATTTTCAAAATATAAAACAATGCCACTCTCCTCATTATGTATTTTTTGTTTTAAAAAAACGCAGTTTTCAGAAAAATGCTGTTGATGTTAACATGTAATGCATTTTATTGTTATTTTAAAATAAGTTAATACATGCTTTTTAAAAATCACTGTTTTAACTTCTCATACAACAAATATCAATAGGTACAATTTATATACACAAAACCTGTTGGGGCATTCAGTTTTTTTTGAGTGGGAGAGGGGCAAAGGGAGATTGAGAGAGAGAGTCTTAAGCAGGCTCCACACTCAGCACGGAGTCCCACCCAGGGCTCCATTTTCACAACCCTGAGATCATGACCCAAACTGAAATCAAGAGTTGGACTCTTGGGGGGCCTGGGTGGCTCAGTGGGTTAAAGCCTCTGCCTTCGGCTCAGGTCATGATCCCAGGGTCCTGGGATCGAGCCCCGCATCGGGCTCTCTGCTCAGTGGGGAGCCTGCTTCCTCCTCTCTCTCTCTCTCTGTCTGCCTCTCTGCCTACTTGTGATATCTCTCTCTGTCAAATAAATAAATAAAATCTTTAAAAAAAAAAGAGTTGGACTCTTAACTGGCTGAGGCACCCCAGGTGTTCAATAATTTTTAAGACAGTTTTTTTTTTTTTAAAGATTTTATCTATTTGACAGAGAGAGACACAGCGAGAGAGGGAACACAAGCAGGGGGAATGGGAAAGGGAGAAGAAGGCTTTCTGCTGGGCAGGGAGCCTGATGTGGGACACTCGATCCCAGGACCCTGGAACCATGAACTGAACTGAAGGCAGACGCTTAACGACTGAGTCACCCAGGCACCCCAAAGACCGTTTCTTTGAGCCAAAAAGTTTGAGAATTGTCCCAGGTTTATTTTTCCTTTTTAAAAGAATCTTATGGGATCTGAATGAGTACTCTTTCTTGCTTCCCAGTCTCCCGTGCATTTCAATTCTGTGTGGCTTATAACCAACCAAGCTTGACCAGGTGGACAAATATACTGTTGGGACTTCGGAGAAGCCTTTTGTCTATTCAAGGGTAAACAGTGGTGGTTTCCATGAAGACTAAGTAAAAAACTGGAAAAACAAGCTCTCAGAATTCCATTCGAGTAGCCGAGTCTAGTCAACACTGAAAGAGGAACAGATGGGGCATTATTAAAACAAAGATGTTTTAGGCATGCATAATATGACACAGTAAAAACAGCATTGTCCTTGAAGCAAGCATTCTTGGAGTTAAGATTCTATTTCTTGCTCTCTGTTTCTTCTCGGGGAAAAAAAAATCAAACCTCTCTGGGCTGTAAATTGCTCATCTGGAGTTTATAGTGGGATCTAACATTCATTCATGCATTCATACATTTATTTCTTTTTTTTTATTCAACAAATATTTACTAAATATCTGCTTGGATCCACGCACATTAAGTACTGGAGATACAGAGGTAAATAATTTAATATCTGATGCTGAGGTTTTCACAGGCTACAAGGAAGATAAATGTATTTAAATTATTTAAGTTACTCTGACTTTAAAACAGCTCCCTGCATCCACAACTGTTTATCTCTTTACCTCCCCAGGTATTTCTTCATAGCCTTCAAATCACATGATATATGTTTCTGTATTTATTTTGAGGGGAGGATGCTTCTTATCTTCCTCCTCACCAAACTGTAAGTTACAGGAAGATAGGCACTTTATCTTGTTGACCAATCTTCTTCCCAGCACATGAGTGACATTTGATAACTATTTGTTGAATAGTTGAATAGAATGTTGAATAGAATAGAATGAATGAAAGAAAATACTGGGGAAAGGAAGAGAAAGGAGAATGCATAAGAAAACAAATCAATATATTTATTGAGAAAAGAAGGAGAAGTTGATATTACATGACGTTTCAGAGAGACAGAAAATGTTCCAGGCAGAGGGAAGAGTATGTATGTACAAAGAGCATGTACATCAAAATGTGGGATGTTCAATAAAGACAGCTCAAGCACACGATCTGTAGGGCAGGGAGCAATGTGTGAGAGATGGGAGGCTCTAACATTCTGTTAATCTATCAAGGAATGAGTGGCTCTCTACCACCCTTCTACGCGCCTACCAAGGCAAGGTGGACTTGTCTGTGAACTGGACTGAGAGATACAGTTTTTGTGTGGGGGAGGTTATTAGCCATAAAAGGAAAAAACTATTGTTTCCCTTCTCACACTCAGTACTCTGAATACCTCACTTCTAGTCACTGAACATATGGAGTTTTTTCTCACACTGACCAGTTCTCCAACACCAGCTGGCATCCTACAATTTAACTCCATTCTGACACTGTCTACCTGGAGGTAGGGTCAGATCCTGCAAGTTAGAGATCCACCCCACAAGACTGCCCCCTCCCTTCAGACACCAGCTGCAAGGCTGCCTTGTCACCTTGCTTTGGATGGACAAGCTATAAATTGGAGGATCTCACAGCCTCCTCCTCAGGTTTGATAATTTGCTTGAATGGCTCACAGAATTCAGGAAAAAAAAATAGTTTTACTTAGTGAGTTACTGGTTTACTATCAAAGGATACAACTCAGGAACAGACGAATGTAGGAGAGATGCATGCAAGGGCCAGCTATGGGGGAAGGAGGCAGAGCCCCCATATCCCCTTCAGTCATACCACCCTCCCAACACCTCCACATCTTCACCATCCCAGAAGCTCTCTGAACTCCAGGTTTCATACTTCAGGTATTTTTTATGGAGGCTTCTTTATTTAAGCATGATTGATTAAATCATTGTCCTTTGGTGACTAAGTCAACCTCCAGTCCCTCCCACTCCATGGTGGTTAGAGGGCAGGTTGAAAGTTCAAACTCTCTAGTCACAAAGTTGGTTTCCCTGGAAACCAGCCCGCATTCTCGTTATCTGAGGGCTTTCCAAAATCCACTCCAGCGACTCTAAAGTCAGAGGGGGTTGATAGGGGATACTTGTAAATAACAAAAGACACTCCTTTTACCTTTATGCTCTAGAGCTATTTTGGGAAGTAGTACCAAAGAACAAAGGTGCTCCTATATCTCTGATTACTTAGGAAATGACAAAAGTTTTAGAAGTTGCCTGTAGGAGTGGAAGACCAAATTTATGTTTCTTATTAACAATCACAGTATCACAGTCATCATCGAACAATGTTGATAACACTGTTGTGATTATGGCTCATGCATACTGGGTTCTTACTAAGTGAAAAGCACTTGACATATATCATTTTCAAACACCTTCAGGAGTTGGAGACTATTATGAATTCCCATTGTATAGATAAGGGTGTCAGTGCTGAGAGTCTATGGGACCTTCTCAAAGTCAGTGGGGAACTATGATGGCCGGCCAGTGTGTCTATGAAGGCTCTCAGTGATCTAACCCCAGGCATTCCTACCCTTCTGTAGTTTACTCCCATCTTAAAATCAGACCTGATCTGATTAAAATCAATAGAACATGACATAAGTGACAGTGTATGACTTCAGAGGCTAACTGAACTCAAGGGGTTTGTCCCCATCATACTGAACGAAATCCAAGAAGTGTTGAAAGCAAAGAATTTTGTATTAACTTGTTAGTGAGGAGACAGGCAGCCAACTCTCAGAACACTTGTCTCCGCAGGAGACTAGGACAGGAAGATTTATTCAGTGCATTGGGCGGCGGCAGGAAGCTTGCAGAAGCTCTTTGGTTTTAATTGTGCACGCTTAGCCTGCCCACAGACAAGTACATACATCATATGTTCAAAAAATGGGGAAAACTCTGCCCAGAGGAGGCGATCTTAGTATTATAATGAGTTAAGTTAACTTCAGAACAACTCAGGGGGGCTTCTGCCTGGATCCTCAGCTCCAGTCCAGCTCAAACTGGCTCCCATGAGGGGTTATCAGGTGAAACACCTAGCTGGGTGTCTCCTTGGCTGGAACTGCTCGTTCTCCAAACCAAAACACATTCCTTCCCTGCTTTTGTCCCTTGCCCTCCTTTCTGCAGATAGCTTTCAGCCCTCTTATTTGAGTAACTTCCTGCTGCATCCTAGCTAACAATTATAGCTTCAAGCTTGATCTTTTGAATTACTCTGGATGAAACCATGCCGTGAAGACACTTGAGCAGCCCTGTGAAGAGGAACTGAGATCTCCCATGAAAATCCAGCATCAACCAAAGGACCCATCTTGAAAGTGGATTTGCAACCCCAGTCAAGCCTTCAGATGACATCAGCCCCAGTGGACAACTGACAGCACCTTGTAAGAGACCCCAAGTCAGAACTGCCCAACCAAGCCACATCTGAATTCCTGACCCATAGAACTACATGAGACAAGAAATGATTATGGTTGAGTTAAGTCACTAAATTTTGAAATAATTTATTATTAGAAATATATTATTTATACAACAGGGTCAGAACTCAGATGTGTCTGAGTCGGGAACCATATCTCTGTCTTTTTTTTTCTTCCACTTACTACTGGTATTAAAAAATAGCTTATCTTTATGAGTGTGACTCAAACGGTAGGCCCAGGAGTAAGTTATGGAATCCAGGAGAGTATTTGACTCTAAAATTACTCAATATGCCCCAGTTAAGAAAGCAACTCCAAATAAAAAGTTGTTTTCCTAATTTCTCATTGGGGTTAAATTTTTTTTAAGTTTCTAAAGGCCATCTTGAGTATATAAACTTTTACTGAAGTAGATGACAATTTTAAACATTCACTTGCACAATTTCATTTATTATATCTGCTATACATATTTTAACTTAATACTATATAAAATAGTGCCCTGACTTAGAAATCAATAAACCATTTTATTGACACTCTCCATATGCATCTTTTGTATCCTTGTTACACCAATCCGTGGATCCACAGTACTGGCAGGCCCTGGGAGCTTGCTAGAAGTGCAATATCTCTAGGGGCACCTGGGTGGCTAGGTGGGTTAAGCTTCTGCCTTCAGCTCTGGTCATGATCTCAGGATTCTGGGATCAAACCACACATTGGGCTCTCTGCTCAGCAGGGAGCCTACTTCTCCCTCTCTGTCTGCCTTCCTCTCTGCCTACTTGTGATCTCTGTCTCTGTCAAATAAATAAATAAAATCTTAAAAAAAAAAAGAAGTAACTCAAGCTCTGGCCCAGATTCTCCTGAATCAAAATATGCATTCTTTAAAAAGATTTATGTATTTATTAGAGAGTGAGAGAGAATGGGGTAGGCAGAGGCAGAGGGAGAGAATCTCACACAGACTCCCTACTGAGCACAAGCCCAGTGCAGGGCTCCCTCTCATGACCCTGAGATCATGACCTCAGCTGAAATCAAGAGTCAGATAGCTACCAACTGAGCCACCCAGGCACCCCCTCCCCTCCAAAATATGCATTTTAACAAGATTCCCCAGATGATCGTTATGTACTCTAAAGTTTGAGATACCCAGGTCTACAGATTCTAGTGCCATCTATTTTCCAGAATACATCATCTTCGCTTCCCTGGAGCTGTTTGCAATATAGCATGCTTTGAACCTCTGATGATGCTCTGGGAGACACTGCTTCCTGCTCTCCCAACAACTGTTATTCTTCACCTGACCTATGGAACTCAGATTTTGCTTGGAGAGAATAATGTGCTCCATTAGAAAAACTCAGCTTCCCAGACTCCTTTGCAGCTAAACTTGACCATATAACATAGTTCAACTTCTGACCAACGAGAGGGAAGCAGAAATTGCTGGGTGGGTCTTTAGGAAAAATTCTTTATGAACAGAGTAGGGTACTCAGGTTGCATGCACTCTTTCTCTTCTAGTCCTAACCCTTCTTCTTCTTCTTTTTTTTTTTTTTTTTCCCTGCCTGAAATGGAAACTGGGAGGTGGAGCTGTCATCCTGTCATCACAAGGACTAGAACCATACAATGAGGACAGAAAGGGGAAAGTGAACAGGAGTCTGAGTTACTCACAGGGTTTGGGGTACTGCCTTACTTGGACTTGGGTTGCTTATATCCAAACTTCTTGCTGTGTAAGAAGAATTCAGCCTTTTTTGAGGAAGCCATGGTGGTCAGACTTGTATCACAAGAGGCTGAACACAATCCAAAAGCAAGCCAAAAGCACACATTCACATGACAGCAGGCCTGCATTGTTTTGCATTCCTTCAGTATGGGTGTACTTACTTGATTGTCAAAATTTAACCACTTACTGTATGGTTTTGACAAGTAATATTAAAAGACTTGCTTACAAGAAGGTTTAATTATAATTCTGTGGTCATATACCCAGAAATAATGACTAAATCTGTGTTAATTTATTTTCCTCCTTTGTGTTTGAGTGCATCAGGGACCCTCTGTAGGCTGCCAATATTAGTATTGATGGAGCACTTACCCAGATAATACTTCATTTTCCAAAATGAAACACCTGCGATAAGACCTTAGCGTAGAAAGACTTTGTGAAATCTGAAATGTGAGGCAACTTCCTCTTTTCTGATGATCCTTAACTTCTACTTAGGCATTGATAAGCATCAGAATAAGTCTGTGAGTCTGGTATTCTGGATCTAGGTGGAGTCAACAGTACAGAGTTTGGCCTGAGCAAGGGTTTCTCTCTTTCTAAGCAGGGTGGCTTTCTTTGGGACGAAATTAAAGGTTGAGTTAAAAATGGAGGGGCGCCTGGGTGGCTCAGTGGGTTAAGGCCTCTGCCTTCAGCTCAGGTCATGATCCCAGGTCCTGGGATTGAGCCCCGCATCGGGCTCTCTGCTCAGCAGGGAGCCTGCTTCCTCCCCTCTCTCTCTCTGCCTGCCTCTCTGCCTACTTGTGATCTCTCTCTCTCTCTCTCTCTCTCTGTCAAATAAATAAAAATCTTTAAAAAATAAAAATAAAAAAAAATAAAAAATAAAAATAAAAATGGAAAAATGCGGGGCACCTGGGTGGCTCAGTGAGTTAAAGCCTCTGCCTTTGGCTCAGGTCATGATCCCAGGGTCCTGGGTCCTGGGATGGAGCCCTGCGTCGGGCTCTCTGCTCAGCAGGGAGTCTGCTTCCCTTCCTCTCTCTGCCTGCCTCTTTGCCTACTTGTGATCTCCATCTGTCAAATAAATAAATAAAATCTTTTTTAAAAAATGGAAAAATGCTCTTGGACTTTGGGATAAAAGTCCTAATGCAGAGGCAGTTTTCTAGAGAAGCAGCTGAATTCAATTTATGGGGACAACAGCCCAATTGGCGGTATGTTTTGAGGAATGATGTAGAAGAGGCTGGGTCTTCATTTCAGCATAAAGACAACTGGACACAAAGTGCTAGGAGAGTGGGAGTTTCCTTCCAAAAACTTTGGGCTTTGTGTTTCTAGAGTAGCATGAGGTGGGACTGTAGTTATTCATTTGGGTGTTATTGGACAAGTTGACCCTAGAACACTGAAGGATTGGGGAGGGACTGGGGTTTTATCTGGAAAATCACCTAGTGCCTGTATCTGGCATATGGTAGATACCCACTGTAGGCTTGTCAGATGTGAACCCACGTTTGTTTGACTCTACCCAAGGTAGGTTCTTGGTAATAGAAAAGCTTATCCAGAATATAATTCAAAGCAACCATCCTGTCAAGACAAGTGCTCTGTGTAAATATCCCCAATTTGAATTGAGGATTCAGTGTGAACACATAGGGAGCCTCTGCTTTGTGCCCGACACCGTATTCCATACTTTTATGTACACGTTCACCTGTTCCCTTGCACCAGTCCTCACCTTAGAACTTTACTCTGCTCAGCCAGCCAAAACAGAAGCCCCACTGCTGCTCCCCACAAGGCCTCCCGTGCTGATGGAGCCCAGAATGTTCTACCTCTGCAGAGGAGCTGACCCATGGGCTCTGAGTTCCCTGTCTCCCTTTCCCCACAAACCTTCTGGGTAAGAACAAATTGTTTGCTTCTCTGTGGTATTGTTAATTGCTGCTCCAGAACTACTTTTAAGCCTAAAACAATTGATACCCTATGTTAATTCCATACCTTTCCACAGAAAAGAGCAGTAACCTATTCATTTCCCCTGATTTTACATATCATTTAAGGAAAATGATTTCCCACTCATTTTGTGGAGAAACTGAGATAAAGGGAGACTAATCCCAAATTATACTTAGATCTTGTAATTTAAAAAAAGTTTTAATGTACAAAATTGATATTTCTCAAATTTAAGAATTATATTAATCTTTTCAAAGGGAAAGAATTCTCATAAAATCCCAAGAATATGCCTACTTATTTCAGTGGGAAAAAACCTACCTTACAAAACAAGTCCTGGGACGCCTGGGTGGCTCAGTCGGTTAAGCATCTGCCTTCAGCTCAGGTCATAATCTCAGGGTCTTGGGATCAAGTCCCATATCCGGCTCCTTGTTCAGTAGGGAGCCTGCTTCTCCCTCTGTTTGCAGCTCCCCCTGCTTGTGTTCTGTCTCTCTCTCTCTCTCTCTCTCTCTCAAGTAAATAAATAAAATCGGAAGAAAGAAGGAAAGGAAGGAAGAGAAGTTCTTAGTATGCAAGTATATGAAGAACTTCTACAACTCCATATTCCAAATCCACAAATAATCCATTAAATATGTGTAGAAGACACAAACATATATTTCTCCAAAGAAGACATATCGATGGCCAACAGACACAACAAAATGGTCAACATCATTCATCATCCAGAAAATGCAAATCAAAACTACAGAGAGATATCACCTCCAAAGCTTAAGAAACAAGTGTTGGCAAGGATGTGGAGGACAAGGAACCCTCATGCACTGTGAGTGGGAGTGCAGACTGGCACAGCCACTCTGGAAAGCAGTATGGAGGTTCCTCAAGAAGTTAAAAATAGAGGGGTGCCTGGGTGGTTCAGTGGGTTAAAACCTCTGCCTTCGGCCTGGGTCATGATCTCAGGGTCCTGGGATTGAGCCCCTCATCAGGCTCTCTGCTCAGCAGGGAGACTGCTTCCCTTCCTCTCTCTCTCTGTCTACTTGTGATGTCTCTCTGTCACATAAATAAATAAAATATTTTTTTAAAGATTTTTATTTATTTATGTGACAGAGAGAGATCACAAGTAGACGGAGAGGCAGGCAGAGAGAGAGGGAAGCAGGCTCCCTGCTGAGCAGAGAGCCCGATGTGGGACTCGATCCCAGGACCCTGAGATCATGACCTGAGCCGAAGGCAGCAGATTAACCCACTGAGCCACCCAGGCGCCCCAATAAAATATTTTTTAAAAAGAAGTTAAAAATAGAGCTACCCTGCAATCCAATAATCACACTATTGAGTCTTTAATCAAAGAATACAAAAACACTAATTTGAAAAGATATATGCACTGCTGTATTTATTGCAGCATTATTGACAATAGCCAAATTACGGAAGCAGCCCAAGGCTCCATCAACTGACGAATGGATAAAGAAGACGTAGTAACTATATATATACAGGGAAATATTATTCAGCCATAAAAAGAATGACATCTTGCCGTTTGCAATACCATAGGTGGAATTAAAGGATATAATACTAAGTAAAATAAGCCAGCCAGGGAAAGACAAATACCTTATGATTTGACTCATGTATGGAATTTAAGAAACAAACACATGAACAAAGAAAAAAAAAAAGAAGTCTGAAAAAAAAAGGAACAAAAGTCTTCTCCAAAAGAAGTTTTTCAGATATGAATTATCACTGCAAATAGATGATCTCTTTATAGCCAATAAAGGATTTTTATGCCATCTTTAAAATGGAAACTCACCATTTAGACTTCTTCACAAAACATTCAAGCCCTTAGGAATGCAGGTAAGTCCCTCCCCCCACCTCCCAGTTTGAGAAAACCTATACCACAGCAAGATTATTCCTATACAAAACCATTCCCAGTCTCACATGGGTCTTTGGAGGCCGTGACAGGGTAAGGCACCACACCCATTTCCTTCTATGTGGACTTAAAGGGAAAAAAAATCCCAGCACAATGCTCTCGATTTATTCCTGTAAAATATAGGTAGTCTGCATTCCATTTTCCAGCTTTGCTCAGTGTGTGGGTGGCTGATGTCATAGCAAAAGGCAAGGTCTTCATCTCTCTTTTGCATGAGGTTTCAAGCCACACTTGGATTTTCAAGTGTCAGACACCCTCTGGGGTAGACTCTGTTATGTGGAGATGCTCATTCCAGCAATTACCAGTGGTACAAGAGCTCCAAGGCCATGGGAGAGCCTTGTCCTCTGCAGACTGGCTGCCCAGAAGTCTGCTTTTGTGATGACATATGGTTGCCTGCCATATGGGGTCACAACGGGTCTGGGATCCTTTCCTTCAAGAATTCAGCAGAATCACATCCATGACGTTGGTACTGATGTGAGAAACACATGAATGCGTGACCTTCTGAAGCACCATGTGGAAATGGGGCAATCCGTGTGGAGGAAGGCATGGATTCACCCATTAAGGGGCAAAAGCAAGGGAAAAACTGGCTGGGATTCCCAACCACAACTGGGTGGTTGAGAAGACTCATTGTAGGACTGTTGAAAAATGTTGAACAGAAATTTCATTTATATGTATTAACAGTTCTATTTGGTTCCTATAAAAACTATTGCTTCAAAAATACTGATGATTAAAAAAAAAATCTCATCGAAAATGTATTGTCATTCTTATTACCAGAAGGAACAGCATTAAATCTGTGATATTGTTTTTCGCTTCTTAAAAAAGATTTTATTTACTTATTTGAGAGAGAGGGAGAGAGAGTGCGCACGAGCATGAGCTGGGGTTGAGTGGCAAAGGGAGAGGGACAAGGAGGCTCCCTGCTGAGCAAAGAGGCCAATGTGGGGCTCAGTCCCAGGACCCTGAGTTCATGACCTGAGCCGAAGGCAGACACTTGACCGACTGAGACACCCAGGTGCCCTGTGATGTTGTTTTTCAGTGGTAGGATAACAAGTAATTTTTGTTTCCTGCTTCTGTATATTTTCTGTACTTTCCAGATGAGCTGTAATGATGCCAAAAGCATAGACTCAAACAGTTGGCCCCACCCCACTCTCCAAAGCCCATGGAGCCTGTGGCAAATTACTAATCCCACTCTTCTGCATTTCCTTCTGTAAAAAGGGGCTAACACCAGTAAGACTGTCTGCCTCCACAAGGCTCTTACAGGGATTAAACAAGAAAATATGAGAGTATAAACAGTGCCTGGCACAAAGCAGCCACCCCCAAATCTTATAGTCATTATTACTATTACCTTTCATTGATTCTAAGGCTTGCTTTTTCCCTCTTTCTAATTTATAATTTTATTCTTATAATTTATATTCTTCTAATTAGGACGGATCTTACACTTGATGGCATGAATGGCTTACTGGACTGCATTTTTTTTTTTAATCTTGGTGATACATAAAGCAGAAATGCATCATCAGCCGATTACTCTGTGTTCGGTCATAGTTCTTGCCCGTTCTTATACATCCCATGAAGGATATGAAGACATAGCGTTCAGCCCCGATGCTTCTGGTCTTGCATCTGGCCCCCATGAAGCAGTGTAGTTCAAGCAGGCCTGCAGAGACTCACCTCTTTCTTGCCTGGTTCTCATGGGACTGCAGTTTGGAGAAGGCAAGCCCCATGCAGTCAAGTGTTTGCAGCAGACCTGGAAGAGGAGCTAAGAAGTAGAACTAATCTGGGGAGCCAAGTGGCAGTCTTAGATGGATGCTTTAGGTGAAGGCAGATCACAGACATTTTTGACCGCGGGGCTTTGCCACAGTGTATTTGATCAACTGTACAATTAACTTTAAATGCTACACACGGGTCAGCCCCTCTTTTCCCTGGTGTATTTTGAACTTGCAGGTTCCTGCTGCCCAGGAGGCTCTAGTCACAGGCCAGTGATTGGTGCAGAGGAGAGCTCAGCACGACCTCAGCAGATAGCCATGAGGGGACTGGTGGGCAAGAAGACCCTGGCCCTGCAGTCCTCAGGGAGGGTCCTTGTCTCCACATGGTGGCTTCACTCTGCCGGCTGCAGCTGGTCCTGTGATAACACAGGCATCCGTGTGCTGGCCTCGTGCACTTTCTCGCGATTTCAGTAGGTCGCAGAGGGATTCAGAGCTGGAGTTGCTGAGGCAGTGGTCCAGTTCGAGGAAAAGAGATTCTTTGGCCATACTTTGAAAGCGGCGTTCTGCTGCTGATTTGGAGTGCAGTGCCGCGGAGTTGCACGGGGGCGTGCATGTATGCCCTGGAGAGTCCCAAGTATCCCAGACCTTTGCAGGGAGCTCTAGCGGAGTTGCCTCAACTCCATCCTGCCTCCCGGACCAAGGAAGGATCCGTGAAGGAGCTACCCTCAGATTAACACGCCTCGTGCTCAGATTCTAGACTCACTCCTCACCATGGGATCCTAATACGCCTCAGATTAGAAAGCAGGGTTCTTAGGACTGTTGATCTGATCAGGCAGCAGGAGGTAGGACAAACAGCTTCTTAATGGCCAAAGACAGAAAAATTCTGCTCTTCTATAAATGTGAATGCCCTATAACTGGCTGGGGCCAACATTCAATTCAATGTTGACATGCTAGTGAGGAAAAATGGACAGCCCATACTATGCAAACCATGCCATAGTTCTTTCTCTCGTCATGGAAATAATTACCCTTACCCCTTATCCTGTGCCGAACCCGGTTTTGCATCGGTGCGTTCGTGTCAACGTTCCCGACCCCATAAACATTCGAGCTCCGTTGACTTTTCATTTGAACCAGATGCCTGGTCCTTCGATTTAATCTAGGAGTTAAATAAGCCTTTAACACTCCGAAACATGGAGTTCACAGGAGAAATGACAAAGTTTTTAACATACTGGATGGGAAAGAAAGTTACCTTAAATAAGACTGGGGACACCACTGGGTCAAATTTCTAGGCTTTCCTCAAAGCAGCAATATCTTAAGTGCTCATCTCTGACAGAAGATGGTTTGCATCAGCAGATTTTTTCCTGCCCATCTAGAAAATTCGTAGTTGCAAAATTAATCTCTTGCCAAGAGATATTTCCCAATTGATTTGAAGATCACAGGGCACAGCTTTTGGACAAGGGGCATAAATTCTGGTACAGCTCAACCCAAGGAGATCTACTCCTCCTTTCAAAGCCCCTGAATTTCTGCAGCTATCCGTGCCAACTCTCTTTGGTTTAAGCAAAATACTGAGAGTTCAGGGAACATAATTTGGCTCTGGGCTAACTGCCCTAGGGACTGGAGATTGAGTCATTCTCTAAATTTGGTATATGTGGGGCCAGTGCTATGGTAATCTTGTGTGTCCTGCTAATAATTAACTGGACTTTTTTCGTGGGTGGTTTGTAAACGATTTAGCATTAAGTGGTACCACGTCTTATGATCTACATTATTTATGGTAGGAAACAGCCTAAGATTAGCTGCTGGAAGAGCCCTCACTTTACAGAAGAAGGGAAATCTATCTAAACTGAACAAAATAAGAAATTGGGAGAGGTGCATTGTGAACATTAATGTCTTTGAACTTTTTCTTTGGAAGATTTTAGGGGGCGCCTGGGTGGCTCAGTCCACTACGCGTCTGCCTTCGGCTCAGGTCATGACCTCAGGGTCCTGGGAGAGAGCCCCACATCGGGCTCCCAGCTCAGCGGGGAATCTGCTTCTCCCTTTCCCCCCTGCTTGTGCTCTTTCTGTCTCTCTCAAATGAATAAATTTAAAAAAAAATCTTTAAAAAAAAGATTTATTTATTTGAAAGAGAGTGAGGGAGAGATCCTGAGTTGCGGGGGAGGGTAGAAGGAGAAGCAGACTCCCCACTGAGCAGGGAGCCTGACACATGGCTCGATCCCAGGACCCTGGGATCATGACCTGAGCCAAAGGCAGAGCTCAACCAACTGAGTCCCCCAGGCATCCCTAATGTCTTTGAACTTTAACACTGAAAGTCATGGAAGGGAGTTTATATTCATGTGACTGTGGTGACCATTTTCTGTTGGACCGTACTAATGTTGTCATCTGCTATTGTTGTGAACTACTAACAAGCTGTGCTGGACAAAAAGGCTGCTCAGAATTTGTGATGGGAAACAGAACAGGGAGTTAACTAGTATAATTGGGGGAAAAGTGGTCTCAGCCCCAATATACCTAATGTATTGTTCTGATGCATTTATGAGCCTTCTGGAGGCAAAATCAAAACTGCCCATAGGTGGTCCCAGTGTGCTCTTCACAAATATCACATCAAAGTGTTCCCCTTTGGGATTGAGGTGCTCATTCACCGCTTGTGGGACTCCATGGGCAGACTGTTGCTATTTTCCCCTGAGGGGGTGGCTGTACCCTAGGATTCATGGTAATAAAACCCAAAACTAGAGAGTATGTTTGGAAAATGCCCCTGATGTTTCCTTCCATGTGAAGGATATTCATTAGGTACCTCTCCACTCCCTCATTTATCAGACCCATGAGTTTGGAAGGAGAAAATGGGCATGATAGCGCAGTGTCCTTTTTCCCTTCCTCCTGAGGGTGAACTGCCAAAAGAGAACATGCACCTTCCTTTTCCCTGTGCAGAGGACAGCCTGATCCACTTCTTAGATCAGGAAGCTTGCTCCTGCACAGATACAAGCTCCCTTTTCCAGCTTCACTTTTATCAGTGATGAAAGGGATTTTGGGATCTCCCACCTGGTGATTGTTGTTTGTAATCTTATTTCAAAACTCAAGGAGAAGAGTGGCATTTTAGGGCTATTCTCCAAATCCCAGTATTGTACATTACTGTTTTTCATGGTATATAAATTTTATTTAAAATTATCTCTTAATTATTCAAAACTAACTGATCACATTCCAAAGAGTAAACGGGCTCTGCTGAAAAACAGTGGGGTTTTCCCATAAATGCATGACCTTGAGTGAATCTGGGGAGTCTTCATTTTGGGCTCTTTGTCTCGGCTACTCTGATGCCTTTGTGATTTAGCTCTTGGGTGACAGTTCAATTTCCTTTGGGTCTGATTTTTCCATGACAGTCCTGATGTTCTGAAGAAATATATTAATAGTGTCCTCTTTCATTCTCAGAATTGTTCCAGATAGGATCATAGATTAAATGGTCACCTTACAGATGAGTGATCATATCAGCATGACTAAACAGTGTATGCTAGTTTCTTTTCCAAGAGATCTATGTATCAGGATTATACTAAGGTTCACAAAAAAATTAAATAGAAAATATGAAAATATAATCATGTTCACTTTAAATATTTCTAGATTTGTCTGCCTAATAGAATATATATTTATATTTATATATATAATAATGTGTATAAATATATTATAAATTATTTATTTATTATGAATTCATCATAAATAATAAATATATTCATATATAAATAAATAAATATGTATATAAATACAAATATATAAATATATTTATTTAAATACATTTAATAATCATTAACTATATTTAATATCATTAAAATATTAAATTATTAAACATAAATCACCAATAATTAATAATACCAAATATTAATATTATTAAATAAATAATATTATTTTAAATAAATAATATTAATATAATGATAATATCATTGATGTTATTAATAATCATTAAATTAATATTATTAATGATATTATATTAATATTATTTATTTAATAACATTATTGATTGATAATTTAATAATTATTACATATATTTAATATCGTTTATTTAAATTATTAAATCATTATCTTGGTAAATATAAATAACTGATAATTATATTTATTTAAACATGTTTAAATAAATATATTTATATATATATTTGTTTAAAGATTTTATTTTTTTATTTGAGTGAGAGAGAGAGACAGAGCATGAGTTGGGGGAGGGGCAGAGGGAGAAGCAGACTCCCTGCTGAGCAGGGAGCCTGAAGCAGATCTCGATCCCAGGACCGGGGGATCCTGACCAGAGCCAAAGGCAGCCACTTAACCCACTGAGCCACCCAGGTTCCCAAACATACATATTTTTTGAAAGATTTATTTACTTATTTTCAGAGAGCGTGAGAGAGTAGGGAGGAGGGGCAGAGGGAGAGGGAGAGAGAGAATCTTAAGCAGGCACTGTGCTGAGTGTGAGCCTGAGGTGGGTGTTGATCTCACAACCCGGTCGTGACCTGAGTCAAAACCAGTGTGAGAGGCTTAACTGACTGAGCCACCCAGGTGCCTCAAAAGGCAAACTAATACTAATACCCACTGTTGACTCAGCTCTACGTTAAACACATTCACATTTACCAAACTTGTTTAATCCTCAAGATAGATATAATTCCCTTTTATGGGAAATGAGTCTTCAAGATTCAGCTCACAAACCTCAGGGATGACAGAAGAAAAGGAAAGAAAAATTTTGTGCTGCAGATGGATTTAGGTCAGATTCTTTCATTCCTCCCCAACCACACCGAACCTCTTCCTGGTAACATCGTAACATCTTCTTCACATTTGGTTAAAGGGCAGAGGTGGAGGGGTGGGGAATAGGCTTCATTTCATTCTGAAATGTTTGGAAAGCCTTGATTTGAGGAGGTGCTGAATAGCATAGCTTTTGTTAACTGTAAACCCTCCCAGTCTAATTACTGCTCTAGTTTCTAAGCCATGTGGCTTTGAAGAACATTTTCAAGCATGTAATGAGGTAAGGGAATGGAAAATTTTGGGGGGGGGGGGACGGGACTTTACCCATTCTGGGTGGAACAAATGAAAGTTTAGGGCACAAAATAATAGGATTCTAAGGAATATGGGCTAGTACCCAGTCCATACATAAACATTTTGCAAAGTGTATTGGTATGCTAGGTCACAAACCCTTGTGTTTTTTGTATTTTTTTTTCATTTCCCTGTTTTCTTTTTTCTTCCTTTCTGCAGATTATTTGAACATTTTTGGAATTCCATTTTGATTTATCTAGTATTTTTTTAGTGCATATTTATATTATAGCTTTTTTCACGGTTGACATTATAGGTGCATAAATGATCAGAGTCTAATGGTATCAGCATTTTACTGGTTCTAGTGAAGTGTAGTTCTAGTTTCTTCCATTTATAATATAATCGCCATAAGTATTTCCTCTGTAAACAATGAAAACCATATCACACAATGTCATAATTTTTGCTTCAGTGGTTGAACATAATTAAGGAGCTCAAGAGAAGGAACGTCTATTGTAGGTACCCATATTTGTACCCTTTGTATTGTTGTTCCTTCCTGATATTCCGAGATTCCTTCTTCTCCCCTTTTCCTTTCTGTATCAAGAACCTCCTGTAGACATTTGTTAAGGGTAGTTTTGTTGGTAACAAATCCTCCTCATTTTCCTTCATTTGAGAATCTCTTGATTACCCCATCATTGCTGAAGGATATTTTTCTGAGTAGAAGATTCTGGGTTGACAGTCTTTTAGCACTTGAGAAACATTAGCCACTTCCTTCGGGCCTCCATGGTTCTGTTGCAAAATCTCCTATCAGTCAAATTGTGTTTCTTTTATTGGTGAGCTGTTGTTTCTTTCTGGTTGATTTCAAGATTTCACCTTGTCCTTGGGTTTTAGAAGTTTGATTATGATGTCTTGTTGGGGTTTTCTTTAGGTTTATCCTATTTGGAATTCATGTAGCTTCTTGAATGGTCCATGTGGATGCCGATCTCTCTAGCCAAATTTGGGAAAATTTTCAGCCATTATTTCTTCAAATGCTTTTTTGTTCCCATCCTTTCTTTCCTCACCTTCTAGAATTCCAGTGACACAAATGTTAGCAATTTTGTTGTGGTCACATGGGTCCCTGAGGCTCTATTCTTTTCTTTTCCCTTTTTCTTTTTATTTTCTTTCTGCATAGCACACTGGGTAATTCCATTGTTCTCTTAGGTTTACTAATTCTTTCCTCTTTCCTCTTCATTGTGCCATTGAGCCCATATATTGAGTATTTAATTTTAGTTATTGTATTTTAAATATCTCTTTGGTTCTAGCTGGAACAAATAAGCCTAAAATTTGTATGGAATCAGAAGAGACCCTGAATCGCTAAGGAAATGTTGAAAAACAAAAATAAAACTGAGGGTATCACGTTACCTGATCTCAAGCTTTACTACAAAGCTGTGATCACCAAGACAGCATGGTACTGGCATAAAAACAGACACATAGACCAGTAGAACAGAGTAGAGAGCCCACATATGGACCCTCAACTCTATGGTCAGTTAATTTTCGACAAAACAGGAAAAAATATACAGTGGAAAAAAGACCGTCTCTTCAATAAATGGTGCTGGGAAAATTGGACAGCTATATGTAGAAGAATGAAATTCGACCATTCTCTTACACCATACACAAAGATGAACTCAAAATGGATAAAAGACCTCAACGTGAGACAGGAATCCATCAGAATCCTAGAGGAGAACATAGGCAGTAACCTTTTCGATATCAGCCACAGCAACTTCTTTCAAGATATGTCTCCAAAGGCAAAGGAAACAAAAGCGAAAATGAACTTTTGAGACTTCATCAAGATCAAAAGCTTCTGCACAGCAAAGGAAACAGTCAACAAAACAAAGAGGCAACCCATGGAATGGGAAAAAATATTTGCAAATGACAGTACAGACAAAAGGTTGATATCCAGGATCTATAAAGAACTCCTCAAACTCAACACACACAAAACAGACAATTATGTCAAAAAATGGACAGAAAATATGAACAGACAATTCTCCAATGAAGACATACAAATGGCTAACAGACACATGAAAAAATGTTCATCATCACTAGCCATCAGGGAGATTCAAATTAAAACCACATTGAGATACCACCTTACACCAGTTAGAATGGCCAAAATTAGCAAGACAGGAAACAACGTGTGTTGGAGAGGATGTGGGGAAAGGGGAACCCTCTTCCACTGTTGGTAAGAATGCAAGTTGGTGCAGCCACTTTGGAGAACAGTGTAGAGATTCCTTAAGACATTAAAAATAGAGCTTCCCTATGACCCTGCCATTGCACTACTGGGTATTTACCCCAAAGATACAGATGTAGTGAAAAGAAGGGCCATCTGTACCCCAATGTTTATAGCAGCAATGGCCACGGTTGCCAAACTGTAGAAAGAACCAAGATGCCCTTCAACGGACAAATGGATAAGGAAGATGCGGTCCATATACACTATGGAGTATTTGCCTCCATCAGAAATAATGAATACCCAACTTTTGTAGCAACATGGACGGGACTGGAAGAGATTATGCTGAGTGAAATAAGTCAAGCAGAGAGAGTCAATTATCATATGGTTTCACTTATTTGTGGAGCATAACAAATAACAGGGAGGACATAGGGAGATGGAGAGGGGAAGGGAGTTGAGGGAAATTGGAAGGGGAGGTGAACCATGAAAGACTATGGACTCTGAAAAACAATCTGAGGGTTTTGAAGGGGGGAGGGGAGGGAGGTTGGGGGAGCCAGGTGGTGGGTATTAAGGAGGGCAGGTATTGCATGGAGCACCTGGTGTGGTGCATAAACAATGAATTCTGTTATACTGAAAAGAAATTAATAAAAACCTCTTTGGTTCTTTTTTTTTTAAGATTTTATTTATTTATTTGATAGACAGAGATCAGAAGTAGGCAGAGTCAGGCAGAGAGAGAGGAGGAAGCAGGCTCCCTGCTCCATCCCAGTACCCTGAGACCATGACCTGAGCCGAAGGCAGAGGCTTTAACCCACTGAGCCACACAGGCACCCCTCTTTGATTCTTTTTTATATCTTTTCTCCCCCCCAGGACTTCCTCTTTTTTCCTATTTGTTTCAAATGTTTGTAAATCTCATCAATACAGTGTCATGAAAGGTGTTTTAAAATCCTTGTCATATAATTCAAACAACATTGGTGTCATGTCAGTCTTGGCATGTGTTTACTGCTTTTTCCCATTAAAGTTGAGATTTTCCTTATTTGGGTAGGAAGAGTCATTTTTTTACTGGGTGTTTTAGACATTTTGGATATTATGAGAATCTGGATCTTATTTAAGTCTTCTGCTTTGGCAAGCCCCCCCTGACATCACACCAGTAGGGCAAAGGGAGGAAGTTCTGGGTAGGGTTGGAGATCTAGGTTCTCAATTCAGTCTCTTGTGAAATCCTCAGAAGTAGAGGGCACCTTATTACAGCTGGGTGAGGATGGAAGTTTTAGGCTCCCCACCTGGTCTTTGCTGACAAGAGTAGGGTGGAACTCTAGTTTTTTTCATGGTATTTGGCTGGAGTTGGGTGGTTGTCAAAAATTTTCCATCTTGGGGCACCTGGGTGGCTCAGTGGGTTAAAGCCTCTGCCTTCGGCTCAGGTCATGATCTCAGGGTCCTGGGATCGAGCCCCGCATCGGGCTCTCCGCTCAGCAGAGAACTTGCTTCTCCCTCTCTCTCTGCCTGTGTCTGCCTACTTGTGATCTCTCTCTCTCTCTCTCTCTGTCAAATAAATAAATAAAATCTTTAAAAAAAAATTTCCATCTTGCTGTCCTGTCGCTTTCTTGATTCTCTGGCTGGGGTAAAGAAGATTTTTCTAGGCTTTTTTTTTCTTTTCTTTTGTTTTTTTTTGGGAGGGGCATTTGTGCCTATTGGTATTTCTGGTTCCAGGCTTCTCCAGTACCCAGTCCAGAATATGAAAGGCAAAAAAGAAAATCTAGAGAATTGACTTCCGTGTTGTGTCTAAGGTTTCTAGGTCTCTAGCGGATCTGTCTTCTTCTCTCAATCTTTTCAGCTCTTCTTTTTTCTTGAGGTTTTATTTATTTGAGAGAGGGTGAGAGAGAGCATGAGTGGGGGGAGAGGCAGAGGGAGAGGGAGAAGCAGACTCCCCACTGAGCGGGGAGCCTGGCAATGTGGGGCTCCATCCGAGGACTCTCGGCTCATCACCTGAGCTAAGGCAGACAGTTAAGCAACTGAGCCGCCCATGTGTCCCTCCTTCTAAGTATTCTTCTGTTTGCTTTATATGCAATGTATAGGTATTACAGGATTCCTTTTCTTTCAGTGCCTGTGGTTCTTGGTCACACTCCTTTGAAGAATAAAGAAGTAGACCGGATGAAGAATGGTGGGCAGCAAAGCAAAGTTTATTGAGTGACAGTAAAACTTTTTGAGTGATAGTACAAAGCTCAGGAAGAGGGAGGGGACCCAAAAGTTTTGCTAGGTAGTTTCTAAGTCTAAAGACCTTTACGTGCTTGCTAACACATTGTTTTAATCTGAGTAACCCTCCTTCACCTACCTATTATGTGGGAAAGGGTGGAGGCATCATTCCAGGGTGGTGTAAAATCCTTTTAAGGGTGGCTTGCTCTTAAGGTGGGAGACCCTTGTCCCTGCCTGTCTTTCTTCCATCTGTCCTTCTTCTTAGGGATCTAGCTGTATACCTAGAGGAAGGAATAGGAAGAAGTGTGTCTGCTCTGTCTTCTAGCTATCATCTTTTAACTCGGTTTCACGCACCCCCAGGGTCCAGATATTTTGAAGCAACTGTGAGCTCCGCCAAGTTCTATTACCAAGGTGGGTCTATAGATCTCTGTCAACTGGTCCCACCAAATATTCATATATATTGGAGATGTCGTTGTGACTGGGGATATTAATTTAGGGGAAAACTTACATTGGCTGACTTACCTGGGTCTAATTTGCCTTTTCAAATTGCATTCTGCCAGATTACTTTTGGCCATATTTCTTCCCCACCCCCAAATCATAGGCAAAGTTTTACCTCTTGAGTGAATATTGACTTTTTTCCTGATAGGTGAAATAATTTCAGGAAAGTTTGTTTTGGGTTTAGAAGTGAAACTGAAAAGGTCTCTAGTTGCCTCCATTTTGATCTCAAGCTTTCTAGTTGGGTTCTTTTTCCAGCTTGTCTCTTGGCTCAGGTGGAAGATGTGAGGGCAAAGCATCTGCTGATGGGAAGGGAAACTAACCCTTGAAGGAGTAAGTACTGCCTTGAGCCAGCAAGACCCCATGTGACTGACACCAAGACAGTGATCAATTGTGGGGTCATAGGGAAGCTCTATTTTTGAATAGATTTTTAAATATATTTATATTTATAAATATATTTAAATATAAAATATAAATATATTAAATAAATATAAATATGTTTAAAAATAGAGCTTCCCTATGACCCCGCAATTGCACTACTGGGTATTTACCCCAAAGATACAAATGTAGTAAAAGAAGGGCCATCTGGGGGCGCCTGGGTGGCTCAGTGGGTTAAGCCGCTGCCTTCGGCTCAGGTCATGATCTCAGAGTCCTGGGATCGAGCTCCGCATCGGGCTCTCTGCTCAGCAGGGAGCCTGCTTCCTCCTCTCTCTCTGCCTGTCTCTCTGCCTGCTTGTGATCTCTCTGTCAGATGAATAAATAAAATCTTTAAAAAAAAAAAAAAAGAAGGGCCATCTGTACCCCAATGTTTATAGCAGCAATGGCCACGGTCACCAAACTGTGGAAAGAACCAAGATGCCCTTCAACGGACGAATGGATAAGGAAGATGTGGTCCATATACGCTATGGAGTATTATGCCTCCATCAGAAAGGATGAATACCCAACTTTTGTAGCAACATGGATGGGACTGGAAGAGATTATGCTGAGTGAAATAAGTCAAGCAGAGAGAGTCAATTATCAGATGGTTTCACTTATTTGTTGAGCATAACAAATAGCATGGAGGACATGGGGAGTTAGAGAGGAGAAGGGAGTTGAGGGAAATTGGAAGGGGAGGTGAACCATGAGAGACTATGGACTCTGAAAAACAGCCTGAGGGTTTTGAAGGGGTGGGGGGTGGGAGGTTGGGGGAGCCAGGTGGTGGGTATTAAGGAGGGCACTATTGCATGGAGCACTGGGTGTGGTGCAAAAACAATGAACTCTGTTATGCCGAAAAGAGATTAAAAAAAAAAGACAAGACAGTGATCAGCTTCACCTTCTCTGCCCACCTGCTTGATCTTATGAAGGATAATTAGAAGGCGGACAAGCAGGGACAAGCCCCCACCCCCACCCTGACCCCGCCCCAAGAGAAAACCACCCTTAAAAGGATTTTACACCACCCTGGAAGGAGCCCTCCAGCCTTTGCATGTGACAAAAACCTGATTGGATGACAGGCCCAGGGAGGTTAATCAGATTAAAACAGCCGGCCAATAAGCCCAGAAAAAGCCCTATACTTAGACACTCCTGGGCAACCCTCTTTGGTCCCCTATCTCATTAGGAGCTTTGTACTCTCACGTTGCTATCACTCAATAAATCTCACTTTGCTGCCCACCACTCTGTCTGGTCCACCTCTTCATTCTTCAAAGCAGCGTGACCAAAAATCTGGTAGTATTTCCAGCACTTGGGAGATAGTCTTTGAGACGTTAGTCCACTGTCTTTCCGGGGTTGGCCTCACTGAAATAAACCCGTTTTTCATTTCTCTACCACTTTGTCTCTCTGCTGTTGGCTTTTATCACTGGCCGGTAGCCAAACCTGGTCTGTTTGGGACCACCGATCCAAGGGCTCTTGTGTCCCTGCAACAGATCTGCTTTCTGGAATCTCAAAGTTCATTTCAAATATGGGCTCCATTTACAGAGTTTACCTGTGAGGTATGGTTGCTGAGTAAATTGCAGAATGTTGTAAATTCCTTGTCAAGGGATTGTAAGTCTTGATACAGTGATGAGCATTCTGGAGTAAGCCCTGTCCAGACTGAGGACATAGATGACATGCCTGGAGGGCATCTCCAGAGGCAAAGGGGATCACAGAAGAGCCTCAGGGGACGGCAAAGGGAGGGAAGGGCGTAACATAAGGCTCAATGGGAGAACCAGTAATGTGGGAGAAACCCCAAAGGCTAAGAGAGGAGCCCACCCAAGGTGGCATATTCCTAACAGTTAGTCAACGTGACTGATTTTGCCTACCCAGATGGAGGAAGCCAAGTTATTTTGTACTGTATTATGATAATAAGAAAAACCACCTGCCAGGAATTGCAAATTCAGATGGCCACAGGCACCGTGGTGATGACATGGTTATAAAGAGTATTTCCCTTCCTTCTTAGCTCTCCCATAATAAAACCAGTAACTGCAGCCTTTTTAATACTGACAAAACTCTACAAAGGCGTCCCGTCTCACCCAATAAATGACAGATTCCCATCAGTAATCTGGGAGACCCTATCCTACCTCTTCCATGGTATCTCTCCGATCTCTTTTTTTTTTTAATTTTTAAATTTATTTTCAGCGTAACAGTATTCATTGTTTTTGCGCCACACCGAGTGTTCCATGCAATCCGTGCCCTCTCCAACACCCACCACCTGGTTCCCCCAACCTCCTACCTCCCACCCCTTCAAAACCCTCAGGCTGTTTTTCAGAGTCCATAGTCTCTCATGGTTCACCTCCCCTTCCAATTTCCCTCAACTCCCTTCTCCTCTCTAACTCCCCATGTCCTCCATGCTATTTGTTATGCTCCACAAATAAGTGAAACCATATGATAATTGACTCTCTCTGCTTGACTTATTTCACTCAGCATAATCTCTTCCAGTCCCATCCATGTTGCTACAAAAGTTGGGTATTCATCCTTTCTGATGGAGGCATAATACTCCATAGTGTATATGGACCACATCTTCCTTATCTATTTGTCCACTGAAGGGCATCTTGGTTCTTTCCACAGTTTGGCGACTGTGGCCATTGCTGCTATAAACATTGGGGTACAGATGGCCCTTCTTTTACTACATTTGTATCTTTGGGGTAAATACCCAGTAGTGCAATGGCAGGGTCATAGGGAAGCTCTATTTTTAATTTCTTGAGGAATCTCCACACTGTTCTCCAAAGTGGCTGCACCAACTTGCATTCCCATCAACAATGTAATACTATAGCACCAAGAACCATAAGATACCTGGGAATCAACCTAACCAAAGAGGTAAAGGATCTGTACTCGAGGAACTACAGAACACTCATGAAAGAAATTGAAGAAGACACAAAAAGATGGAAGACCATTCCATGCTCTTGGATTGGAAGAATAAACATTGTTAAAATGTCTATACTGCCTAAAGCAATCTATACTTTTAATGCCATTCTGATCAAAATTCCACCGGTATTTTTCAAAGAGCTGGAGCAAATAATCCTAAAATTTGTATGGAATCAGAAGAGACCCTGAATCGCTAAGGAAATGTTGAAAAACAAAAATAAAACTGAGGGTATCACGTTACCTGATCTCAAGCTTTACTACAAAGCTGTGATCACCAAGACAGCATGGTACTGGCATAAAAACAGACACATAGACCAGTAGAACAGAGTAGAGAGCCCACATATGGACCCTCAACTCTATGGTCAGTTAATTTTCGACAAAACAGGAAAAAATATACAGTGGATAAAAGACCGTCTCTTCAATAAATGGTGCTGGGAAAATTGGACAGCTATATGTAGAAGAATGAAATTCGACCATTCTCCTACATCATACACAAAGATAAACTCAAAATGGATAAAAGACCTCAACGTGAGACAGGAATCCATCAGAATCCTAGAGGAGAACATAGGCAGTAACCTCTTCGATAATCAGCCACAGCAACTTCTTTCAAGATATGTCTCCAAAGGCAAAGGAAACAAAAGCGAAAATGAACTTTTGAGACTTCATCAAGATCAAAAGCTTCTGCACAGCAAAGGAAACAGTCAACAAAACAAAGAGGCAACCCACGGAATGGGAAAAGATATTTGCAAATGACAGTACAGACAAAAGGTTGATATCCAGGATCTATAAAGAACTCCTCAAACTCAACACACACAAAACAGACAATCATGTAAAAAAATGGGCAGAAGATATGAACAGACACTTCTCCAATGAAGACATACAAATGGCTATCAGACACATGAAAAAATGTTCATCATCACTAGCCATCAGGGAGATTCAAATTAAAACCACATTGAGATACCACCTTACACCAGTTAGAATGGCCAAAATTAGCAAGACAGGAAACAACGTGTGTTAGAGGGGATGTGGAGAAAGGGGAACCCTCTCCGATCTCTTATTTTATGTTTGCTGCTCTGAACCAGAGTTGCTTTTTGTTGAAGACACGGGGTAAACTCCCCTGGGTGGGGAATCCAAATCTTCCTCCCCCATCCCCCTTCTGGGTGGGGCTGTTGCCTCTGGCTAGAGCACTGTTCCCCAGGATGTACACAGGGCTCACTCCCTTCCCCCGTACAGATTTCTTCCCAAAAGTCTCCTCTGACTGAGGGCTTCCCCGGCTCCACAGATAACATATTAGCCCTGAATTGCTCTCTACTTCTTCCTGGACTTTTTTACTTGGTACTTATCTCATCCAATAAACTATATATTTTACTTATTACATTGTGTGATATCTGTCTCTTTCCAACCCCACGGAACAGAAACCGCACAAAACCTTGTGATGGTTAGGCATTTTTGCCTGTTGAGTCCCTGCTTTATCTCCAGTACCTAGAATGAGGTACTGTACTATGTCTGCCTGTACTAGGTTCTCAGTAGATGGACAAGTGTTAAGCGAATGACACAGAGCACGTTATGAGTGTTGGGTAAAGAATAGTGAGTGGGAAACTTGCAGCAAATAGAAAGGGGGTGTATCCCATTTCCTGTGATTTGAGGGCACATGAAAATCCAGATCAAATGATGCCAGACATTTGGATTTTCAGGAAAAGCTAAATGTCTCAAGTCATATATAAGTGTTCCCAATTTTCAATTTTTCTATTTTATTGGGGTATTCTTTAGGTATAATAAAGTGCATTTATTTAAGTGTTCAATTGATGAGGGTTTTTTAAAGATTTTTTTTTTTTAAGATTTTATGTCTTTATCTGTCAGAGAGAGAGAGAGTGCATAATGCAGGGGGAGTGGCAGACGGAGAGGGGGAAGCAGGTTCTCCACTGAGCAGGGAGTCCAATGTGGGACTCAATCTCAGGACCCTGGGATCATGACCGGAGCCAAAGGCAGATGCTTAACTCACTAAGCCACCCAGGTGTTCCAAAGATTTTATTTTTAAGTAATCTCTACACCAACGTGGGACTCAAACTTATACTCCCCAGATCAAGATTTGCACACCACCCACTGAGCCAGTCAGGCACCCCTCCATGAATTTGGCTGTGTGTGTATGCAACCATCGTCACAAGTAAGAAACAGAATATTCCCATGGCCCCAAATGTTTTCTTGCGCAGCTCTGTGGTCCTTTCCTGCCACCTCTCCATCCCTGAGCCAACGATCTGCTTTCTGTCAATGCCTACTGGTTTGCATATCCTTGAACGTTATACAGATGGAATCATGCGGTGTATGCTTTTGTTTTGTTTTGTTTTTTAAAGATTTTATTTATTTGTCAGAGAGAGAGGGAGAGAGAGCGAGCACAGGCAGACAGAATGGCAGGCAGAGGCAGAGGGAGAAGCAGGCTCCCGCTGAGCAAGGAGCCCGATGCGGGACTCGATCCCAGGACGCTGGGATCATGACCTGAGCCGAAGGCAGCTGCTTAACCAACTGAGCCACCCAGGCGTCCCTATGCTTTTGTTTTCTGACCTCTTGCACTTAGCATAATGACCTAGAAAGTCAATCATAATGTGTATATAATTCTTTTTTTTTTTTTTAATTGTCAAGTAGTGCTTTCTGGGATGAATATGCCACAATTTGCATATCTGTTCACCTGGTGATGGACATCCGGGTTGTTTCCGGTTTGGGCAATGACAAATAAAGCTGCTGTGAATATTCATGCACAAATGTTCGAGGGGAGCTGTGTTTTCATTTCTCTGTAATTCTCCTGATTTTTAAATATTGGTCACTAGTGTAAAAAAAATTTTTTTTAACCCAAGCAGGTCAATAATGAGTGGTTCAAACAAAACGCAGCTGCCAGCCAGATCCAGCCTGTGGCTGGCTGATTTGCAGTAGGTACTAGTGTCCTATGCTTTTCTTTCTTTTTTTTTTTTTTTTTAAGATTTTATTAATTTATTTGAGAGAGAGTGGGAGAGCACAAGCAAGGGGAGGGGCAGAAGGAGACACAAACTCTCCATTGAGCAGGGAGACTGATGTGGGACTCGATCCCAGGACCCTGGTATCATGATCTGAGCCGAAGGCAGACGCTTAACCGACTACGCCACCCAGGTGCCCCTGTGCTTTGTTTCGGTGACACATATATCCAGTGGTTTTTTAGTCACACTGGCTTGAGACTGTAGCCTAGATGTCTGCATTCACCATCCAGAGGTTAGGTCAGGGTACACCATGAGAGGAGGCCATCATTTATGACCTTGGCAGTGCTCCTCTGCCTGGGAAGCCTCCAGGGGGCCAGCTGTAAGGGGTTGATCCTTCCACAGCAAGGTTGGGTTCTAAGGACAAGAGGGTATGGTATATTGGCACATCTCCGGTGGGACTGGACCCATCAGGACAGTTGTCATAAGTCTGTTTGGGGTACTTACTTGGGGTTCCTCTCTCTGTCCCCTCGCGATTCCACCCAAAAAGCAGCCTGGGAGTCAGACATGCTTCTTTCCTTTCTGTGTGGGTGACCTGCCAGTTTCTTAGCTCCGGCAGGTGGCCTCCTAAAGGCCAGCAGTGAGATTTCCAGGAAGGCCGAATACAGGGATCTTTTGTTCTCTTTGACATGAGGAGGAGGGAACACTGCAGGACTGGGTTGGACATGAAGCCCTGTTTATTTATTTTTTATTTCCTTTCTATCAGAGGTAGAAAGAGGGGAAAAGAGGTCACTCCCAGCTCTGGAAGGTAGCAGAGTCCTCCGTGCAAAGGGAAAGTCAATAGAGGAAGGTCAGTTTGGGCAAAGATAGGGGATGGTGGCCTCATGAGACCTTCAGTCCCTTGGCTGAGATGCTGGCAGGAACCCACCAGCAATAGGGCAGAGATCTCTGAGGACCATGTGAGGACGGCTCCCTGCTGGGGTACTGGCAGGGGACATTGCCACAGGGGAGGTGGCAAATGGGAGACCCCATGGTGGCCGAGACGGTGGTTTCAGGGCACACGCAGGACACCCCCTGCAGACTCCTCAGTGTGGGATGAACTTGAAGGGGCTGGATTCTGCAGATCAGGTGTGAACAGGCCCAGAGGAATATTGCTTTGTTATCAGTTTTATGCCTCTATCCTTGAAAATTAAAAAAAAAAAAACCCTTCATTTTCTTCTTTTATTATTACAATAGTACACACTTGTAAAAATTTCAAAACATTTAGAAAAGTATGAAGAAACATGTAAAAGTCATTGGAGTTTCCACTACGTGTAGAGATACCCACTGTTAAGTTCTGAAGAATATCTCCCTAGATTTTTCAATATTCAGGGAGCCAGGATATATCACATCTGTATTATAACATATATAGTATGTAATATGTAATACACTGTATATTGTATACACACATATATGTATACATGCATACACATACATAAGCAGACACATATTTCACGATGAAGACGTCTTATTCTGCTCCCTTCCTCGCAGGGCTGGATGTGGGCTCACACCAAGCCTTCCTGGGAATCAGGCAGGAAAAAGGCTGAGGGAATCTAAGGGCTCACCACAGTACCTCTGAAGCCTTGAATAAAGCCAGCAAAAACTCAGGAAAGGCTTACGGGGACTGGAGTTACCGTGAAGGACTAAGTTTCACATTGGAGTTCTACGAGGTGAAGTAAGACCCCTGCACGTGGGTACCGAGGTGCAGGGGCAGGTGGAAGGGTGAAGTAAACCACCAGGAAGGAGCCAAACTCTCAAAGGCCTTGGCCTTGGTGTTAATCTAATCCACTGTCACCAGGTCCAAAGCCAGTTCAACCCCAGTGGGGCACTTAGCTACTATGTGGCGTTCTCTCTCTCTTTCCATGCATATGTATATATTAATACCTATATATTAATATGTATCAGTACATACATATGTATGTGTCCACAAACATATATAGATATAGATGTCTATATAAAACTTTAAAAGGAGTTATCATACAATCTATTATGTAGGGTGATGTGCTTTTTTAAAAAATTATTTTTATTAACATATAATATATTATTTGCCCCAGGGGCACAGGTCTGTGAATCATCAGGCTTACACATTTCACAGCACTCACCATATGTGCTTTTTTTTTTTTAATTATCATGCAAGTTGTATCATGGGATTTTTTTCACTTAGCCTATCTTTTTTTTTTTTTTTAAGATTTTATTTATTTATTTGACAGAGAGATAGAGAGCACAAGTAAGCAGAGCGGCAGGCAGAAGGAGAGAGAGAAGCAGGCTCTCCGCTAAGCAGGGAGCCCGATGTGGGGCTCGATCCCAGGACCCTGGAATCATGACCTGAGCCGAAGGCAGCTGCTTAACCAGCTGAGCCACCCAGGCGCCCCTCACTTAGCCTATCTTAAATAACTTTCTACAGAAACGAGAAATTTCCAGATGCTGGCTTTTTCATGGCAAAATGATATTCTACTATATGATTGGATCAAAATATGAACTCTTCTGTGATTGAACAGAAGATTATCTAGGTTATTAGATTATTTCAGTTTTTCACAATAGATGTTTGGCATATATATTGACGCATATTTTGTCTAATAATTTTTTTAAGGGGAGGTTTTTGGGTATTTTTAAGATTTTATTTATTTATTTGACAGATAGAGATCACAAGCAGGCAGAGAGGCAGGCAGAGAGAGAGGAGGAAGCAGGCTCCCCACTGAGCAGAGAGCCCGATGTGGGGCTCGATCCCAGAAGCCTGAGATCATGACCTGAGCCGAAGGCAGAGGCTTAACCCACTGAGCCACCCAGGCGCCCCTGTCTAATAATTTTTTAGGATACATTCCTAGAAGTAGGATTGTTGGGTCATGGAGTATGTCCCTTTTGAAGCCTTTGTAGTACAGATTACCAAAGCTCTGTCCCAAAAATGGTAGTAACTATTTGCCAACTAATTCTGTATGTGGGCTCATTTTCCTAGATGTATGCTTATCAGTGGATAAGGTGATTCTTAAATATTTTTAGCAATCTGTTGGCTAAGGAATTTTAGAGTTTTTTTAAAATCTGTTTTTATTTTTAAATTTTTATTTTTATTTATTTATTTATTTTTTAAAGATTTTATTTATTTATTTGACAGAGAGGTCACAAGCAGGCAGAGAGGCAGGCAGAGAGAGAGGAGGAAGCAGGCTCCCTGCTGAGCAGAGAGCCCGATGCGGGGCTCGATCCCAGGACTCTGAGATCATGACCTGAGCTGAAGGCAGCGGCTTAACCCACTGAGCCACCCAGGCGCCCCTAAATTTTTATTTTTAAATTAAACTCTTTGCCCAGCATGAGGCTTAGACTCATGACCCTGAGATCAAGAATTGCACACTCTATGGACTGAGTCAGCCAGGTGCTCTGAATTTAGGTGTTTTTTAAAAATCGTTATACTTACCTGATTATAGCGAGGATGCATTTCCCCTGTTTTGAATTGAGTGACTGACTGTTAAATATAATTCTTCATCACATACATTTTAATTATGTTCTTTCAGTTGTTGTTTTTTTAAATTTTGACATTGCTTTATTGCATTTATTTTGGGCAGTATAAAAGTTTTCCCTTTTTCCTTTTTGACCATACTTACGTATGATCTAAATTTTTTTTTAATTTATTTGACACAGAGAGATCACAAGTAGGCAGAGAGGCAGGCAGAGCGGGGGGGTAGCAGGCTCCCCACTGAGCAGAGAGCCCGATGCGGACCTCGATCCCAGGACCCTGAGATCATGACCTGAGCAGAAGGCAGAGGCTTAACCCACTGAGCCACCCAGGTGCCCTGATCTAATGTTTCATGGTTCTGTCTTTGCTATTATGCTGCAAAGATCTTAATTTCCCCTACGAGTATAAAATTATCCACCTATTTCATGTTTTTTCTAGGACTTTTATATGATATTTTACACAAATATTTAAATAGACCTGATATATTTTTTCTTAGACCTTTAAGGAATGATTTAACTTTATTTTTCATATAAACTGCTAGCCAGTTGGCATAGCACTTTTATTCCCTCTGACTTCCAATATCTAACTGATGACAATCTTAATTTGGCCCCCATATTGGTGGTAACAGACAAGTATAACAAACACATTTGGAAGCTGCCTGTCCATGGGTAATGCTACCCTTATCCTCTTCACGTTTTGCATTCCAAGAGCTGCATTCCACACTAACCCCTCTAGAACACTTGCTTACTATTTTTATTATACCCTAGAGCAGCCTTGCAAAACTTGGAGGATGCCACCCGTATACTCTGTTCCCTTAGCAGCCAGAAGATCATGCCCACTTTTTCTTCTGTTTTGTAATAAGGACTTCAAACATGAAAAATGATAAGACCTACATTGTTTGTTTTCTTGAGGCCGAAGGAAAAAAAATTCACTTCCCTTTCTTCTAGGCCATAGAGAAGTTTCCTCCTCGGAACCAACTTGTAAAAGACGAACCTGCTGGGGATACTGTTTCTGCTCTTGTCAGAGAGCCCTTAAGACTTGCTCCCAGGGACTGAGCTCCAAGGCTCAGTCGGTAAAGTGTCTGCCTTCAGCTCTGGTCGTGATCTTGGGGTCCTGGGGTTGAGTCCCATGTCGGGCTCCCTGCTCCGCGTGGAGTCCGCTTCTCCCTCTGCCTCTGCTGCTGCCCCTGCTTGTGCTCTCTTCCTCTCTCTCTGACAAATAAATAAAATCTTTAAAAAAAAAATATTTCGGGGGCGCCTGGGTGACTCAGTGGGTTAAGCCGCTGCCTTCGGCTCAGGTCATGATCTCAGGGTCCTGGGATCGAGTCCCACATCGGGCTCTCTGCTCAGCAAGAAGCCTGCTTCCCTCTCTCTCTCTCTCTGCCTGCCTCTCTACTTGTGATCTCTCTCTGTCAAATAAATAAATAAAATCTTTAAAAAAAAATATTTCGTTCCTAAGCATCTCAGATCTGGTTTTAGCCTGGGGACTGTACTAGAATCGCCATTCATTTGGGCCTCTGGGAAGGATATGTTTGGAGAATCTTCTTTGCTTGGATTTCAAGACTCTTGTTGTCAGTCATGTCAACCACAAGTCTCCAGGGAAAAGGAGAGCCTTCTGTCTGAACACTGTTTACTAGCTTATTTTATTCTGTCACACACTCTTTATTTACCCAGGAGCTAGGTACTGATCAAATCTTTTTAGAAAATGGGAACTCGTGACTACACCCTACTTTATATTATAATGATTTGTATACGTTTCTCCCTTACTGAATTATGGAGAACTTGAGGGTAGATTCCTTGTTTTGTATATATTTGTCTCTTTCTGGGGCAAGATACAAGATAAAATAATGAATAGCATAGGAATGGACTTCATTCTCTTGGGACTCCTTTAAGATTAGGCAGGGTGACAAGAATGGCATGGCAACGGAATATAATATGAGATAGATAAATGAGAGATGGATAGGAAGGGCTCGGTATTGCTCGATAAATGAATTCTAATAGAGAAAGGAAATGGGATTCTTCTTAAAAAGCATGCTTGGTCACCCTTGAAAGAGAAGGAGAGGGGCGTTTGGGTGGCTCAGTTGGTTGGGTATCTGTCTTTGGCTCAGGTTATGATCTCAGTGTCCTGGAATCAAGCCCCACATCGGGCCCCCTGCTTAGCATGAGAGTCCGTTTCTCCTTCTGCCTCTAACCCTCTGCCTGCTTGTGCGCATGCTCTCTTGCTCTCAAATGAATAAATAAAATCTTTTTAAAAAAGAGAGGGAGGGGTGCCTGGGTGGCTCAGTTGTTAAGCATCTGCCTTCAGCTCAGCTCATGGTCCCAGCGTCCTGGGATCGAGCCCCATGTCGGGCTCCTTGCTCAGCGGAGAGCCTGCTTCTCCCTCTCCAACTCCCCCGTGCTTGTGTTCCCTCTATCACTATCTCTCTCTGTCATAAATAAATAAAAATCTAAAAAAGAGAGAGAGAGAGGGGGAGAGAAAGAGAAAAACATGAAGAAAGAAGATAAGAAAGGAATCAAAAGAAATGGGATGTGTAGATGCATATGAAAATTGAGAGAGGAAGAAGAGAAGGGGGAGGTGAAGAATAGGTAGGAGTTTAAGCCAGTAGGTTAGCTGAGGGACATCGAGAATACCAGCACTAGATTGTAGTGAAAGTGTAGTACAAGCGTCACTAGATTGTAGCTGGATACTTGCTTGGCAAATCTCACAGTACAACCAACTCCCTTGCCACTGAATCCTGCAAGCCCCTTTTCCTGTCCTTCTCAGGGTTTAGTGATGGGATGGGAAGGGACAGAAGAAGCCAAGGATAGCTCAAGAGAGCCCATCTGAGTACTGAAGTCATGATGACACCATTCATAGTAATCAGAGGTAGGCAAAGAAATTAGTTAGGTCTTAGGTTGCTTTCACACTTGAGTTCCAGATGTGAGCAGCTTGTCCAGATGGAAATAACTAGTAGAATGTACACTGGAGAAAAGGTCCCATTGGGAAGAAGCCAAGAAATTGGATCATTCCTGAGGGACAGGACAGAGAGGAAGATAAGTTAAAGAATTAATACTGAATTTGATGGTCATCACCTCGATGGTTCCTTCAGGTGGCAAGAGGAGGAAAAGGCACAGTCAAAGGAAACTGGGGTTGTCTGGGGAAGAAAAGCCCCAAAAATGTGGTGTCAGCCAACCCAAGAGAAGAAAATGTCAAGAGACGTGCAGTAGGCGACCAATGGTGATAAGAAGTTGAGGACAAAGATTGGATTTGGGGATAAGAAGATCAGTGGCCATGTTTAGGAACAATTTTAGTGAGGTAGAAGCAATGGACATCTGCCGATAGGGAATGAGGGAACGATCGAGTGAAGATACTGGGGAAACCTCTAGCATGGCAGCGTCCCCTGGGGTCTCAGTAGAAATGCATATTCTCAGGCCTTAATGACTCAGAATCTGTGTACTAACATCATTGCCCAGGTGATCCACATGCATGATGGTGTTTGAGAAGCTGCAGGGGGTTGGTTCAAGGTGATGGGTAGGAACTGAATGTTGATAGTAGTATCTGGAGGTGAGTGTATTGTAAAGAAGCATTTTTCAGGATAGGGGAGAGATGCGCAGGTTTTGGGTCAGAAAGGAAGGGATGAGAGGTGGGGAAGGTAGTCAAAAGAGAGAGTTGAAGAAAGGAGATGGAGCGATCCAGGAGCAGGAGGAGAGAAGCTTCTCTCTTCAAGAAGGAAGGAGAATGGAAGGGACACGGAAGGTGGAGAAAAGGTCGTCATTTCTCACATAAGGCACAGCCTTGGGACAGGGGCTGGCCTGGGTCATCTGTCTTTGGGCCATCCTAAGACATTGCTGCCCCTTAGTCATGATTCATGGAAGGAAAACCGGTGTGGAGGGCAAACCTCGACAAAAGCAGAATTCCCCATTGTCATCATTGCAGTTCCAAGGGCGTCAGAAGGAGACCCTTCCCCAAAGTTATTTC
Organism: Lutra lutra; assembly: GCF_902655055.1. Taxonomy (NCBI): domain Eukaryota; kingdom Metazoa; phylum Chordata; class Mammalia; order Carnivora; family Mustelidae; genus Lutra; species Lutra lutra. The sequence goes on from NC_062282.1 coordinate 147,722,285, forward strand.
CTCAATCTTAATTTTTTTTTTTGTTAAATCGCTTTATTGCATCTTAAGTGATATTTTATTTTTTTATTTATTTTTTTAAAATGTTATTTATTTATTTGACACGGAGAGAGAGATGACAAGCAGGCAGAGAGGCAGGCAGAGAGAGAGGGGGAAGCAGGCTCCCTTCTGAGCAGAAAGCCCGATGCGGGGCTCAATCCCAGGACCCTGAGATTATGACCTGAGCTGAAGGCAGAGGCTCAACCCACTGAGCCTCCTAGGCGCCCTTAAGTGATATTTTAAAATAAATTAATTTCTCTCACGTGTGGCTTCCTTAAAGCAGAAGTTCATGCTAAAATTAAGTTTTCATACAATCAATACGATTTTAGTATTCAGGCTCTGTGCATGAACCCCTAAACTTGCTTTGCACACTTGTTTTCAGGTTAAACAGAAAAAGAATGAGAAGGCATATGGGTTTAAAAAGAACTCTGATGGGGGTGGCTGGCTAGCTCAGTCGGTAGAGCCCATGACTTTTGATTTTAGGGTTGTAAGTTTGAGCCCCACATTGGGTATGGAGATCACTTAAAAATCTTAAGAAAAATAAAAATGAAATAAGATAGGGTTTCTTTGGTTTCTTCTTTGCAAGTCCAAGTCTACGACATAATTAAAACATGCGTTTACTCAGGATGTTACAAGAACACCTTCGTAAAGCTCCCGTAATGTTAACAAAGGATGTAACAAGAAGGTCTGAGTTAACAGAACAGTCTGCAGGCTAGAGGCTGCTACTTGATCTTTGATTTCCAAAAGAAAACCACAGAAACCTTTCCTGGTAAAAATGATTGGCATCCTTAGAAAAATTTGTTCAAGAGGAGAAACAGGTCAAAAGAATTTGCAAAGGGGACAAAGTCTCTTCTTCCTTTGACCTCCTTTCCCTCATGCTCTTAAAATCAGAAGCAGTCTTTAGAACCAGAACTTTTTTTTCTTAATTTTTTTTTAGATTTTATTTTCTTATTTGACAGAGAGACAGATCACAAGTAGGCAGAGAGGCAGGCAGAGAGAGAGAGGGAAGCAGGCTCCCCGCTGAGCAGAGAGCCCAATGCGGGGCTCAATCCCAGGACCCTGGGATCATGACCCGAGCCGAAGACAGAGGCTTTAACCCACTGAGCCACCCAGGCGCCCCTAGAACCAGAACTTTTTAAAAAAGATCAAGAAGTTTCCTGTGTCTTCCTATTGGCCCATATTTTGATACAGGGAGTTGGAAGTGTGGGAGACCGTGATCACGGGAAGTGTGTGGTGAGCAGGGAAAAGAACGTGCCAAATGTGAAGGAAAATAAAGAGATATTGCACACCAAAGAGAAATTTCCCCCAGTTCACAAATGTTCTCGGAGTCTCCCTAAAATAAATTTCCCTCCAATTCATGTGGGTTTAGCATTCAAGTTGTAGGAATAGCCCAGTACTTATTTCCAAACGTGTTTTAAAAATAGTTCTCATGTTTTAATCCACGGTTTTCATTTCTACTAACATTAAAGCTCAGCTTTCCTATACGTCACTCAGAGTTAAGATTGAAAATATGCTCTCCTCTTTCTTTTACTTTTTTTTCAGCTGATTATGAAATAATGCAGAGACACAATGTACTCCATACCCCAGGAAGGGTTTGAGGGTTTTAAATCCAGTGCAAAGAGTCAGTGGGTGGAAATATATCCAGATTCCTACATTCTTTGTCAAACATTCATGGCGTATCTGCTTCAAAGCCACTGTGCTCCCAGCTCGGTTCATTTTATAGCAAAACTGGTTTCATGCAATTTCAAAGTTGGGATTTTTACATAAGGTGAAGTTGAGAAATCTTTTCCTTTTTTGAAGATTTATTTATTTGAGAGAAAGAGCATGAGTGGGGACACAGAGAGAGAGAGAATCTCAAGCAGACTTGGTCTTTGAGTGCTGAGCCCATACCAGGGCTTGATCTCATGATCTAAGCCGAAACCAAGAGCTGGACATTCAACCAACGGAACCACTCAGGCACCCTGACGTTGAGAAATCTTAACTCATTCTCACCTACTTGGCTTCAGCTTAAAATCTTTTTGTGGGGGTGCCTGGGTGGCTCAGTGGGTTAAAGCCTCTGCCTTTGGCTCAGGTCATGATCCCAGGGTCCTGGGATCGAGCTCCACATCGGGCTCCACATTGGGTTCTCTGCTCAGCAGGGAGCCTGCCTCCTCCTCTCTCTCCCTCTCTCTCTGCCTGCCTCTCTGCCTACTTGTGATCTGTCAAATAAATAAATAAACAATTGAAAAATAATAATAAAATCTTTTTATGATTTAGGCAGAGGGTTGCAGAAACCAAAATACATCTAAATTGTAGAAATCAGAAGAGCTCGTTGCCATGACAATGTGCCTTTGCCTCCCCTGGCACGTTGGGAATGGCGCTCTCTCATCACCTCACTTCTGCTGCCGCTATCTTCCACCTCAGATTTCTTCCTTAGGTAGTTTCAGTGAACGGTTTGGGCCTCTCCCCAAGATGGAAAATTCCTGTTGTTGACATAAGCCAGCAGGTAGGTGAGGTCCCTAAGACCTGTGACTGCTTGTTGTCTTGAAATTCTACTGATGCAGAAAATGATGCCTGGCATACCCCAGATTTTATTTATTTATATATTTTTTTATTTTGCTAAAAAAAAGGGGGGGGGTACTGATGGAAAGTTAGAACATGTCTGGATAAGGATTGCAGGGTTTTAACACAGTTCTGGGAATATCCGTCATTGTGCAAGAGAGCAGCCCCAGGGTATCTGTGTCCTGCCCCCTCCCCCACCCCCCTCCCCCTTTTAGCAGCTAGGTAAACAGCATTCATCTCTGGAGTCCAGCTTCAAGGCCTTCCTTGCCTCGCTAGTGGAATGACTTCACTGTCATCTGGTGAGCTGACTTATTGCAACAGTCACCCAGCCTCTGAGTTACTGAGTAGAGGGAGGGTGGCAGCCTTTGAGGTCTCCCTGCAGGATTCCAGCCAACGTTTGCAATCTCAAATGTTTACAGGGACAGGTCGGTGATACAAATTGAGCAAGGCAGGTGCGTGGAGACACAGAGAACCGCAGAGCTCTTGCCCAATAGGAAGACCCTGGCTTGGGGCGCCTGGGTGGCTCAGTGGGTTAAGCCGCTGCCTTCGGCTCAGGTCATGATCTCAGGGTCCTGGGATCGAGTCCCGCATCGGGCTCTCTGCTCAGCAGGGAGCCTGCTTCCCTTCCTCTCTCTCTGCCTGCCTCTCTGCCTGCTTGTGATCTCTGTCTGTCAAATAAATAAATAAAATCTTAAAAAAAAAAAAAAAAAAGGAAGACCCTGGCTTGGTTTAAAGTGGCCAACGCCTCTTTGCTCCATGTAGTTTCTGTCACCTGGGAATGTGACTCCATGTTGCAAGCTCTTCAGATTTGTCAAGAGAGGCCAAATATTTATGGAAAATAGATTCATCATAAACTATCGGCACCAAAGTCATAAAATATTCATCAAAGTTTCAAAAACATGTTGCCTCCTTCAAGTCCTTGCTCAAATGCCATCTTGTCAGTAAGGATCTCCCTGATTACTCATTTTTTTTCTTAAATTAATACCATGACCCATGAGATCATGACCTGAGCCAAAAGCAGGAGTGAGAGACTCAACCGACTGAGCCACCCAGGTGTCCCCTCTGGACACTATTTTAAATGACACTCCTTGCCTCGCTCTGCATGTCCTTGTTTTCTTTCTGTCTCATCAGCAACAGTGTTTGGCCTATAGTAGGTACTCAGGAGTATTATTGAATAAATACAGGTCAGGTACACAGAGACAGGACTAGAGGAAGGTGAGTGAGGCCCCCAGGGTGCAGGGAGCTTGCAGAACAGTGAAGGGAGCACCTCCCTAAATTTCGTGTCACAGCTGTCACCCCCTCCTCCCCTCAGCCATTGCCCTGCTGATGCACTGGCCACAGTGGTCTCTGACATGATTTTGAGGGCAGGGTAAGAAACAGGAAAATGGATTGGAGCATTTAGGAATTCATGTGCTGCTCTTATTAAAAACATAATAGCCCCAATAAATTTCGAAAGTGCACAGGTGGTACTGGCTAGGAACGGTTCATGATCTCCAGTGGGAATGCATTTCTTCTGGGGATTGGGAATTGGAGTTTATGCTCTCTTCTGTATTTTTACATAGAAAAAACATAAAATCTGAGGAGCTCATGAGAAAATTTCCATCCGCGAGAAGAGACAGAATTGATTTCAAGGCTAGGCCCAGGATGATGAGAGTTGAGAGTGCCTATGTATTGAAAAGCACGGAACTGTGGAACAAATAGAAAAAAGAAGGAGTGTCTGTGGCTGAGAATAGTATGACCAATTTCAAATAACCCATATAATCCGTTTCAAACTGAAGTCAAGGCAAAGCTTTGAATGAGAAGTAGTAATCATAGGAAAATTTTCAGACACTGCCACAGGGGCCAACCAACGTTTTTTACGTATAGCTCTGCTGGCTGAAAGGGATGTCATTCTGCCCTCAGACCCACCAGAGGGCCATACTATAGAAGGATTAATGTTGTGGGTTGTTAAATGGGAGATTTGGACTGAGGCGCTGAGATAGGATAGCTACCAGGTAGCAACGGGGCAAATGAGGCCAATCAAAATGCAGACTGCTCAAGGAACCATTGGAGAACTGGTTTGTCCAGCAGAGTGCCATGGGAGGAAGCCATCAAGGGCACTTTGAAAGCACTCACGATAGTCTTCATAGAAGGATCATTTGTAGGCGTCCATCTTGCCAGACAGCGCAAAGCCTTTCAGGATGACTTCAGTCACGAAAGAACTCTCTGTACTCCTCTGCCTTCTTCCTCCAACCGCAGGGATCTAGGAGTCTTGTTTAGCAGTTGGAGAAACGAAGAAATGCCCACTTCCACTCCTTGACAGCTACCCTTGCTCGGACTGTGAAAAGATCCAATGAATCACAGAAAGTTCTGCATATTACATGGGACTCAGCCAGCTCATTATCAAATGAAAATTGCTTTGTAACCTAAAGGGACCCAGGACAGCCTATTTCCTAAGAGGGAACAGGAAAGTCATAGAACAGGCTGGATTTTGTTAAGGAGGAGGGGAAACAAAACACATTTTAAAGAGACAGTGGGAGACAAACCTTGCTTTTTTTTTTTTTTAAGATTATTTATTTATTTATTTGACAGAGAGAGAGAGAGAGAGAGAGAGAGATCACAAGTAGGCAGAGAGGCAGGCAGAGAGAGAGGGGGAAGCAGGCTCCCCGCTGAGCAGAGAGCCCGATGCGGGGGCTCCATCCCAGGAACCCTGAGATCATAACCTGAGCCGAAGGCAGAGGCTTAACCCACTGAGCCACCCAGGCACCCCCAAACCTTGCTTTTTTTTTTTTTTAATCACATCTCACGAAAGTGCTTGTTCGGTGCCCTAATCTACCAGAGCTAAAGGAGACCCTGCAGTGATCCTATGACCAAGTCTCGGCCCTTCTTGTTAAATTACCTAGAAAACTTGCTCTTAAGAAGAAAAACTAATGAGGGTAGCTTAATAAGAGTGGGGGAAAAAAAAAAAAAGATCAGGTGTGGCCGTAAGTGCATTTGTATGGCAGTCCCTGGGAGTTAAAGAAGTTTCTTAGCTCAGGTTGCTATAACCATTCAAAGAGTGGTTCAAAGAACAAATAGTTATTTTTCACAGTTGTGGAGACTGAGAAGTCCAAGATCAAGGCACTGGCAGATCTGGGGTTCTGGTGCGGACGTTCTGTCTGGTTTGTAGATGACTGTCTCCTCTTTGTATCTTCACATAGCAGGGACAGCAGAGAGGAAGCCAGTTTTCTCGTGTCTGTCCTTAAAAGGTCCCTGATCCCAACATAGGGTTCCACCCTCACAAAGGCCCCATCTCCAAATCAGATTGAGGATTAGGGTTTCAACCCAGGAGTTCTGGGGTCAGTGGGGAGGGCACAAACATTCAGTCTAGAGTAAGAAGGGAAGGAGCTCCCAATAAAGGTCTTGGAAGGGAGAAAGGGGACCCCTGCAGTCCTGGGGAGCTTGCTGGTGGGGGTCTTATCCCCTCATTAAAGATTTAACCCCTCACCAGTTCCAAAAGATGAGATTCTCCCTTGCAAAATAGAATCCATGTTCTTCATCCAGACCTTTCAATCCAGATGTTGTAAAAAGAGATTTTGAAGCATAATTAACAAACTCTAGTAACTGAGAGAGCTAGCGATTTTATTGTCGAGTCACATAAGCAAGTGGAAGGAGGGCAATCTCAGAAGGCAGATCTCCTGCTTAAGGCTCTGTGCATCTCCGTTTTCTCACCTGTAAAAAAAAAAAATAGGGACATTAAGACTGCTTTTAGGATTGTCAGGGTATGAAATGAGAACATAAATAGAAATATAGTGTCTTGCACATTGTTGGACCACAGCCAACTTTCAATAAATGAGAGCTATCATTATTAAAGTAGAAGATGAGCCACCTACATTGAGAAGAAAGTCACTTATAGCATTACATTACTTATCTCTCGGGTCATCATTATTGTGCAATGAAAGTTTTATGAACATTCTCATGGAAATTTTACATAGGAAGAAATGTATGTATTGAGTGTCATCTGCTTGCCTTCCATGACTACAAGGAAGCACGTGACCAAAGACTTGTATAATGGCCAGAGAAAAGCTTCCACATGAACCCTCCTAGAAAATGGTCACTTTTATTTCACACCCTAAAGATATGTTTGGAGGGTTTCAACAATAACTTCCAAATGCTTTAGGAAGATTAGAAGGGCTGTTCCAAAGTGAGTTGTTTAGAGGGAAAAGGCTGAATTATTTACACTATTAGTTACACTATTACAGCTAAAGTGACGACTCCTCATGCAAATAGTTTCATGATTTTTTTTTTCTTAAGCCATCTTGGTAAATATTTGTAGGACCTGACCAACCAAACTGGGATGAGTTCCCAGAGTCTCAGAGGGTAAAACTGTTAAAAGGTTTTGTCTGTAGTTTTTAGAAGTTTCAACAACATACAGCTTAAGTTGTGGCTCATAGAACAAATATTGTCCCATGCCAATATATTTAGCAGCGTGCATGCCATCGGCCAATAAGAATGGATGATGAGATTCTGGCCCTTTCTTGACGAGTAAAAAGTTGTGACCTTGAGGCTGGTGACATAAATGATTGCACAGGCAGATATTTGAAGACTCCTATTAGACTGTTCATGTATGGCTCACGTCTGTGCCCAAGTCCCTGATTTTTGATATGCCATCCCTTTGTCTACCTAAACTTTGTTGGGAACCATTCTCCCTCATCTGAGCTCAGGTCCTGGGACCCTCAGTGAAATGCTGGTGCACTTGTGAGCCCAGAGTAGGGCTCTTTTGCAGATGGGAAAATAGGATGTACGATTTTGGAACTTTATTTTCTACTACCCAAATTTTTTTTTAAAGATTTTATTTATTTATTTGACAGAGAGATCACAAGTAGGCAGAGAGGCAGGCAGAAAGAGAGGAAGGGAAGCAGGCTCCCTGCTGTGCAGAGAGCCCGATGTGAGGCTTGATCTCATGACCCTGGGATCATGACCTGAGCTGAATGCAGAGGCTTTAACCCACTGAGCCACCCAGGCACCCCTCTACTACCCAAATTGCATCTTGATTGCAGTAGTACTTACATGTGTGTATCTCACACACACACTTCAAAACTCACTGAACTGTGTACTTTAAAGGGATGCACTTAATTATATCTCAACACAACTGATTAAAAAACTGTAGAATGGTTATGCTACAATCAGATTACTATTCACTTCTCCATAAAGTAATCATTGACATTAAAAACAAAACCCTTTGAGTGCCTCAGCAGCTCAGTCATTGAGCGTCTGCCTTCAGCTCAGGTCATGATCCTGGGCTCCTGGGATAGAGTCCCACATTGGGCTCCCTGCTTGGTGGCAACCTGCTTCTCCCTCTCCCCTGCTTGTGTTCCCTCTGTCCCTGTGTCTCTCTCTCTCTCTCATATAAATAAAATCTTAAAACAAAAACAAAAACAAACCCTTCACTGGCTCCCATTTATCAATAAGATTAAATTCACACTGCTACAGTAGATATTTAAATTTCTCTTCTGTATGGTCCCCAGCTACCTTCAGCAAAGGTATTTAACCTCTTTTGTGTTATGGGTCTTTTGGTGGTCTGGTAAAAACTATGGACTCCTTCACAGAGTCACGTTCTTAAACACATGAAACAAAACACACAGGAGAACAAAGGAAACTGATTCTATGGAAATGATAGCAAAATCCCTGTGCAGTCTGTGATAGAGTAGTATATGTGCTTTCTTATGACCTAACTTGTTACGTCAATGTACTGACGAGCCACCGATGAGCATAAATGACAGCTTCAGATGTCTACAACGGTCAGGTGGAAAGAAAAAAGTTTGTGAGTTTTAATGGTGAAGGAGTAACACATACTGCTAATAGTCTTATGGGTTTTTGTTGTTGTTCTGGTTGTTTTCGCCACATTCATGATGGAAGGAAATGCTAAATTTCAGTGAGAGGTCAATGAAAATAAAGGTGCATTTTTTTCCCCCATCACATTCAGCCTCCCTCCGCACACACCATCCCCACCCCCGACTCCTTCCCTGCCTTCATTCCAGGTTAAAAATGCCTGCCTATTCCCGAGCTCCCTGACAGGCCCCAAGACACCCCTTGCTTGAGTGCAGAGGTCCCCATCCTAAAGACGCAGAGACAGCAGGTAACATGAATATGTGAACAGGTGGGAAAGCCAGACAGTGGAGGATGGGACCGTAACGACTGATATACAAAGCCTGTGTCTTTGCTCAGGGCATTTGCATAAAACTTTTTCTTCTTGGGGCGCCTGGGTGGCTCAGTGGGTTAAAGCCTCTGCCTTCGGCTCTAGGTCATGATCTCAGGGTTCTGGGATTGAGCCCCGCATCGGGCTCTCTGCTCGGCAGGGAGCCTGCTTCCTCCTCTCTCTCTCTCTGCCTGCCTCTCTGCCTACTGTGATCTCTATCTGTCAAATAAATAAATAAAGTCTTTAAAAAAAATAAAAAAAAAACAAAAAACTTTTTCTTCTTTCTTTCTTTCTTTTTTTTTTTAAATGTAGTAATGTGCTCGCCAAATAAAGATTAGCCTGGAGTTGGCCAGTGTGTAACTACTGCTTAATCAACCAGAATGAACTGCCAGTTCTCTTCCCTCTGCCCTCCCCTGCCACATCTCCAGAGAGTTTCCCTCTGCACAAAGTTCTTCCCCTCTAATCTCTTGTTAATCAAAACATAGCTAGTTCAGAAGTTGGCATTTCCTGCTCCCCCTCGCTGGAAGTCATCTGGTCCTTGTTTGGGCTCACAGAACACTGGGTTCAAATCTTTGTCTGTGTTCTGTTCTGTCTGTTTTGTTTTGTTTTTTAAGGACAGGTCACATTTTGGCTTGTACTGTGTTGACTGATGTGCACATTTCACCTGCTCCAATCCATCCCAAGCTCCTGGATGGCAGGACACAGCCCTGTTTCTCTTTGCACTTACCCCCCGCCCCCCCCCCCCAACCTGCACTCTCTATGCACAGAGCTGAGCAGACATAGGAGTCAGGATAGTTGTATGGAGTCAGCCCCTGCCTCCCTGCCTCTTTCTGCCTGTGTCTCGGTCTCTTTTCTCCCACCACTAGAACTAAAGCCCTGATATAACCTTTCTTTCATGGAAGGGCTTACAATGTAGCCACAAACCTCTCAGCCAGAAAAGTAATTGATGTTACTTAAAAAGTAGCCTTCCTCCAGGAATGGATATTCCTTTACTAAATCACCCATTCTTATAACCCCTTAGAGATCAAGGGGTTACTGTATGAAATGCATCAGGTCGGATCACATCTTGATCCGAGTTTGTGAAACTGATTCTTAGTAGCCTGGAGACTTCTTCCTGAAGGGTACTCATTCCTCTTCTCATGAGGTGGACATGCCCGAAGACCGTTCTGTTACCATGGTTGGTCAGCAAGTGCCCAAGGTCCCCTTAAATCCCCATCTGTGTGGACTCCATGAAGTTTGTTTAAAGCCGTGAAAAATGAAGAAATCTTACTTTGCATCCTGGTTTTTATAATTATTTAGACTGTGACCTTGAGTAAATTACTGAAGAACTCTGAGCCTCCATTCTGTCGTCTGTAAAATACGGGTGATAACATCTACCCCCCAGGGTTTGAGGGTTACATGAATTAGTACATGTACAGAGCCTAGAACAGAGCCTGGCATGTGGTAAGTGCTCAGTGAAGGTCACCAGCACTGCTAAAACAAAACACCCCCAAATACCTGCTTCTTATCTAAGCACCTGCTGTGAGCTAGCCCCAGCTTAACCATCACGTTCTATGAAGCTGAACAAAACATAGGAAGGAGTTCATAACATAAATGGAATGGTTTTCTATCTGAAGACTGGAGATTCCTTGGGGAGACATTTTTCTGAGAATCTATTTGTTCATCAGACTGAATAAATCATCTGGCTCAGACCTATATGTTTTATTTTTAAAAACATATGCAGTGACTTTGGGATTAATACATGTCAAAATCATTTAGAAGAATGCCTTATTTCATATGTTTTGTCATTCTGTGTTACCTCAACCATAAATGTGATCATGTGGTGGTTCCCAACACTTTTTTTGAGAGAGAATGAGAGAGAGAGAGAGAGAGAGAGAGAGAGAGAGAGAGAGAGAACATGAGTGCGGGAAGAGTCAGCAGGAGAACCAGACTCCCAGCTGAGCGGGGAGCCCAATGCGGACTCAATCCTGGGACTCCATCCTAGGACTCCAGGATCATGACCTGAACTGAAGGCAGTTACCTAACCAACTAAACCACCCGGGCATCCAGTTCCCAGCATTTTTTGGAGGATACTAAAAATAGCTACTGAGACACCAGGGTGGTTCAATCATTAAGCGTCTGCCTTCGGCTTAGGTCATGATCTCAGGGTTCTGGGATCGGGCCCCACATTGGGCTCCCTGCTCAGCGGGGAGTCTGCTTCTCCCTCTCCCACTCCCCCTGCTTGTGTTCCCTCTCTTGCTGTGTCTCTCTTGGTCAAATAAATAAATAAAATCTTTAAAATAAATAAATAAAAATTAAAAAAAAATAAAAATACCTTCTTATGGCTAAACTGTGTGGATCTATCAACTGAGTGGACGGTGTGGTGTGGTAGAAACCCGAAAAACCATGTCGGCTTAGGCAGAGGAAATTATGCCCCTGAAGAGTGGCAGTCAGGACCCATATAATGCAGGATAGAGACCGACTTTCAAGGACTATTTCACCAAAAGTCTTCAGGTGCTTCCCAACAAAGTTGGGAACCCTTCACATAGAAGAAAGAAGTAGAGGGAATCTCTCAAAATGGCCCCACACAGTGGGCTTCTGTTCAAGAGCAAACTGTTTCTTCAATCCAGCCGACAAGGGAGAAGGTCTCTCAGATGCCTCATGGCCATGGCTACCGATGGAGGGTCCCCCCTAAAGAGCCTAAGTTTTCAGAGAAGCATTTGAGTCCCTTCCTCCTGCTGCTGTTCTGGTCCTCTGGGAACTTAGGCATTGTTCATCCCCATGGGGTCAGTTGCTAATAAGCAGGTTTAAGTTCTTAAGTCATCTCTTTTTATAATAGATGACACTATGTTGTGGGGGTGGGAGAAGCAGAAGAGAGTTGGGTTCTGGTCCCCTGTGCAGTTTGAATTTTCTGTGTTGGCAGTCCTCCTAGGTAAAGTCTTTAAAAGACCGCAATGACTTTTCTGGCAAAATTACTGGGAACCTCTGCCAACACTAAGAAACCCACAGTCAGAAACTCAGAGATTGGATACGAGCAAACCTCCTACTTTTTTCTTTAAAGTCCCATGCCTGAAAAATAGTCATGGTGCTATTTTGTTGTGTAAAGAAGATCGTTAATATTTCCACCCTGATCCAGAGGAAAAGGTCAGTATGCTTTTCTGCAGGCAGGTCTTGGTGACCCCTGGATAGTTACTTAATTCTCAAGGCACTTGGTGATCTCCATGGAAAAAGAAACCTCCCTGTTTTTGTGTTCCGTTTTGCTTTGTTTGATTTTTGTTTTTCTTGTCTGAGAACTAATGTCTGGTTACTCCCAGAAAAAATGTAAAGAGGTACCAAGTATATTGGCTGGCAGAGAGCCGACACTCACTATAAGTCTACTGATTGACTAAAGAAAGGACTTTTTTCCCTACCAATCTGTGTTAGCCCTCCTTAATCACATTCCCATATGTGAGGTGTTTCCCTTCAAGCACTTACCTTCTTTCATTCAAAAAGCTGCTACAGGCCTGATGAACAAGTGGTATTGTTTTGTAGTTAAGAGCATAAGCTTTGCAGCCAAATATACCAACCTATGAATTCTGGTTCTGCAAATATCAAGATGGGTGATCTTGAACAAACAGAATGAACAAACAAAATGAACAAACAGAATGAACAAACAAAACAGATCTTGAACAAACAACTCTGGAGCCTCAGTTTCTTCTTTGTTAGTGTGGGTTCATCAACAAAACTAAAAGGCAGCCTACCAAATGGGAGAGGATATTTGCAAATGACATATGTGATAGAGGGTTAGTATCCAAAGTATATAAGGAACTTCTACAACTCAACACCCCCCAAAACAAATAATCCAATTAAAAATTGGACAGAAGACATGAACAGACATTTCTCTAGAGAAGACATCCAGATGGCCAATGGACACATGAAAAGATGCTCCATGTGACTTACCATCAGGGAAATGCAAATCAAAACTACAATGAGATATCACCTCACACTTGTCAGAATGGCTAAAGTCAACAACATAAGAAACAACGGGTGTTGGCAAGGATGTGGAGAAAAAGGAACCCTCATGCACTGTTGGTAGGAAGGCAAACTGACAAAGCCACTGTGGAAAATAGTATGGTGCTTCCTCAAAAAGTTAAAAATACAGGGATGTCTGGCTGGCTCAGTCAACACAATATACATCTCGATCTCAGGGCTGTAAGTTCCAGCCCCACACTGGGTGTAGAGAATACTTAAAAATAAGATCTTTTTAAAAAAGAGTTAAAAAAATAAATAAAAAAGAGTTAAAAAAAAAAAAAGTAGAACTACCTCATGATCCAGCAATCACACTACGAGGTATATGCCCAAAGAATATAAGAACATGAATTCAAAGAAATAAAATGCACCTCTATGTTTATAGCAATATTATTTACAGTAGCCAAGATATGGGAGCAGCCTAAGGGTCCATCAGCAGATGAATGGATAATGAAGATGTGATATATCTCTATCTATCTATCTATCTATCTATCTCTATATTTATAATGGAATACAACTCAGCCATCAAAAAGAATGAAATCTTGCCATTTGGAATGACATGGATAGAGCTAGTGTGTATAACACTAAGCAAAAATAATTCAGTCAGAGAAAGACAAATACCATATGATTTCACCCGTGGAATTTAAGAAATAAAACAGACTAGCAAAGAGAAAGAAATGAGAGAGAGAGAAAGAGAGAGAAAGAGAGTGAAACCAAGCAAGAAACAGATTCTTAACCGTGGAGAACAAATTGATAGTTACCAGAACAGAGGTAGGTGGGGAATGGGGGAAACGGGTGATGGGGACGGCATGTGCTGGTGACGAGCCCTGGGGGATGTAGGGAAGTGTTGAATCACTATATTGTACACCTGAAACTGATATGACACTGATTGGAATAAAAGAAACACTTAATGGAAAAAAATCCCATGTGTTCAATAAAACCTACCTTACAGATTTGTTGGAAGGATTAAATGAGATAGAGCAGGTTTGTCCAAATTTCAGTCACTTGCAATTTGCCTGCACGTTTTTGGCTGTGTTCAAATATCACCTATCATTATTCCCTAATGTTTTCTTTAAGCTAACTCAATTTTTTAATACAGCTCAATTTCAAAAGGTAAATGGACAGTTATCACCTCCCTGGTGATAGAATTTAAGTGTAAATATAAACATAATGGAGACTAAACAGTAGTTCATTAAGTTCAGCCTCGTTATTTTTGACAGTCGGCTTTGTCCTAAAGAAAGACTATTGTCAAGTGTTAAAGCTCTATCAGCCCTGACCTGATACTTTCTTTTGTATTTAACCCAAAGAACTGAAAAGCGATCTAAAGGAACTTTTTCACTATTTGATAAGAAGTAACTTAATACTGTGCTTTTGTGTGGCATGTAATACAGTCTCACATATCACCAAAGACCCGGGCATCACATTTTAGAAAACTGGGACAAAAATTATGAAGACTTAGAGAACTGGGACAAAATTTATGAAGACTTTGTGTTTCTTAGCAAAGATCCTATGTCGGAAAAATTCTGCTGAGAAAGGGCAGTTTGACATAGAATGGAGGGAAGGAGACACCGGTCTGGAACCCCTCCGAAGATCCCTGAGCTGCCACACTGGACCTAGAGGGCAGTTCCTAACCTGACAGTGGGTTCTCAACCTTGGAAGTCACTCCTGGCCTCAGATGAGACTGGGAACCTTCAGGCATTTACAGTCTTCTCGGCTGTGGGGGTTTTCTGCAGATAATGGAAGGAATCTGAAGGGGTAGAAGCACCTTCCAGGTTTTCAAAACTCAAAATCCATCCTGGTCTCCATCTCCCTACAGGCCGTCTTGGGCTGAACACCCCGACCCAGTACCTCATGTCATTGACTGTATATGGAGATAGGGTCTTTGCAAAGTTCATTTAGGTGAAGTGAGGTCATTAGGGTGGGTCCTACTCTAATAGAAGTTGTGTCTTCTAAGAAAAGATTAGGACAGAGAAGGGGTTCACCAGCAAGCCAAGGAGAGAGGCAAGAAACCAAGCTTGCAGACATCTGACGTTGGACTTTGAGCTTCCAGAAATTTCCGTCGTGGAAGCCCTGCCCCCACCCCCCAGTCTGGGGCACTTAGTGACAGCAGCCACAGTGAACTGTTGTATAGAATGCGTGCTTCCCGGGGCACCTGGGTGGCTCAGTGGGTTGAGCCCCTGCCTTCGGCTCGGGTCATGATCCCAGGTCCTGGGTTCGAGCCCCGCATCGGGCTCTCTGCTCAGCGGGGAGCCTGCTTCCTCCTCTCCCTCCGCCTGCCTCTCTGCCTGCTTGTGATTTCTCTCTGTCAAATAAATAAAATCTTAAAAAAAAAAAAAAAAAGAATGCGTGCTTCCCATCTGAATAAAGGGGATACATGCTAAATAGCGCATCGTCCCCCGCAGAGGCCGGTGTGTGAGAGATTCAGGCCTGTCCACCTTCTTGCATATGTTCTTTCATTTACCGTCTCCTCAATCTGCCCATCCAAATTCTTCCGTGCCAAGAAAATAAAAGGTGGGTGGGTGGGTGTCCAGAAAGACTTGGTTATTCTTTCAGCTGGGGGCACAGATTTTAGGGACGTTTGATGTAATCCTGGCAAGAGATTGGTAAATTGGATTATCTTACACGCCGCGACAGAAATCTGTCTCCTAGCCCACTCGAGTCCCAAATAAGCATGTTTTTCCCTCCGTTGACCTTTTCCTCCCTTGCATTTCTTAAGCACAAAAAGAGCATCTCCACTTTGCTCTGTCCTGTGCCTAAGTCTCAAGGTGACAGCCGCAAACCATCTCTGTGTTCTTCCCTCTTCCATGCTTTTTCCTCCCCTCCTTCATGCCAGCTGAAGCTGACCCTTGTCTCCCCTCCTCACTTTGGTGCCTCTCCGAGCATCCACAGAGTGCACGAAGCTCTGGTCAAGGACCAGTTAATATTTAAGCCCACTGAGCTCATTATATATTCGTTCTGCTCATGGTGTACCCAAAGAATGCGTCACAGCCAGAAATCTCAAAGGCGTTGAGAAATCTCAGACTCAAAATCTAGAGTTAAGCGGACGTTCCCTTGGGGACCGTGTAACCTTTGCAGCTCGCCTCAGGAATTTGGACTGTCCCCAGTTAAGTCTGTGACATGTTGGCCGTGGTACATTCCGTTTCTTGAGAAAAGTTCTCCTAGCCCCATGCATTCAAATAAAGTTCAAACACGACTTCTTTGAATATCATCTGTAATCCCGAACGTTGGCCAGAGAAGCCCAGCCCTCGAGGAGGTTCTCAATGCTTCTGGGCTCCCTACTCGGTTAGTTGGGAGAGGAAGATGTTTGAGTGTTTGACCCAGGCACATGTTTTGAGGCCTTCCATCCAACCAGTTCATCCAGGAGTAATGGGAGCATGTTAGAAATAAACAGTTTAGCTCATCCTCAGTCATCCGGTAGGGACAGGAGAAAAAGGAACAAGATTAAGGAAAAGGAACAAGATTAAAAAAAAAAAATACCCTCAGAGCTGCAGATAAACAGTAGATCAGTCAATCCCAGGAGGCTCTCCTAATTTAGTGTGCTCTGCCAGGGACTCAGAGGACAAGGATTGCACGTTAGAACCCCCATCCCCACCCCACTCCTGGTGCTAAACAGCAGCTTCGCATCATGGGTGGGAAGGCCACAGGGGTTACTCACTGCTGCTTTTGTTTTTTGTTTTCTGTGGCCACTGTCTCTCTTTGGGAATCAATCCCTCCCTCTGAGAGTGTTTCCTGGCCTGATGGCGGAGCCTATCTCTTAGTTATACAATGTGTTCTGATTCATAGGTTTTTGTGAAGGCTCTGTCTTTGAAGAGATCCTTTATCCAGTTTGCAAGTTTCTGCGCGCTTGGAGCATAGAAAATCTGCTGAGCTCTCTTCTCTGTGTTTGGCCTCACGCACCTTGGGTTTCTGTGCGGGAACAGTCCAATGTTTTCCTTCTTAAAGAGCTCCTCACCCCTCTCCTTCATAATTCTGCAGTTTATGGAAAGTGTTGCTGGACATGCCTTTCCTGATTGCCATATCTTCTCCCATGCACACACACTTGCACACGGACACGCTGACAGCCAGTGCTTTTGAACATCAGACTGTCTCGTTTGTCAACCGAGCTCTGTCTTGTGTTTTCATGTTTTTTCTTATTTGTTTATTGGAGAGAGAGATCACAAGTAGACAGAGAGTCAGGCAGAGAGAAAAAATTCCCTTCTCATTTCAATCTGTCTTTCCTTTTCTTTTCTCTCTCTCTCTTTTTTAAAAAATATTTTGTTTATTTATTTGTCAGAGAGGGAGAGAGAGAGCACACCCAAGCAGGGAGAACAGCTGGCAGAGGGAGAAGCAGGCTCCCTGCTCGGCAGGGAGCCCAATGTAGGACTCAATCCCAGGACCCTGCATGACCTGAGCTGAAGGCAGAAGCTTAACCGACTGAGCCATCCAGACGTCCCAAATATTTAATTAATTTATTTATTATTTGACAGAGAAAGAGATCACAAGTAGGCAGAGAGGCAGGCAGAGAGTGAGGAGGAAGCAGGCTCCCCACTGAGCAGAGAGCCTGATGCAGGGCTCGATTCCAGGACCTTGAGATCAAGACCTGAGCCAAAGGCAGAGGCTCAACCCATTGAGCCACCCAGGTGCCCCTGCAAATAAATTAAAAAATCCAGATGAAATGAAAACTTTTTCTAAGCAAATACAATCTGCTAAAATTGGTAAGAGAAACGTCTAAACAGTATGAAAAACCTAAGAAAAAGGAAAAAAAAAATTTAATTGGTAGACTCCCAAAGACCTGAGCCGAAGGCAGAGGCTTAACCCACTGAGCCACCCAGGCACCCTTCTTTTCTCTTTATGCCCGGTGTTGCTACCTGGAGATGGAGAGTCAAAGAAAATAGTTCTTGAGACTTTATGATATAAAAGTACTTTAGAAAGAAAGGAGATCATCCTTGTTAACATTTTTGTGACACCTCCAAAGTTCTATTTTTGTTTTTGTCTTTAAGATTTTATTTATTTGAGAGAGAGGGGGAGAGAAGGAGACAGCAAGAGAGAGCACGAGCAGGGAGGAGAGGGAGAAATAGACTGTCTGCTGAGCAGTGATCCCCACACTGGGCTCGATCCCAGGACCCTGAGATTATGACCTGAACCAAAGGCAGATGCTTAACCTAGTGAGCCACTCAGGTGCCCCACATTTCTAAAATTTCTGAAGAGCTAGAGCCAACCACACCTGGGCACCTGGGCATCAGGCCCATCTGAGAGCAGATTGGGTTTCTGTCCACCAAAAAAGATGTCCTCACACAAGGTTTTTTTTCCCTCCTCCCTTATCTACTGGCTCAATTTTCTAAACAATTCTTCACCATGACCTTCTGTCATAGAAAACAGACAAGTTAACTAGGAGTGAGTAGTAGTGAAGAGCCAGGCTTTACCCATCACAATAAAGGCAAGCCTGTTTCCTAGCCTCATGCCCGCCCGTCAAGTTTTTTCCCTTTCTTTACAACAGGCGTGAAACCAGAGCCATTCAGTCAGTCATTCACGGGGAGACATTAGTCAAGGAGGGGACACTATTTTAGGCTCAAGGTGTCTCTAGAGCAGGTCGGCTGGGGCCTCTTATCTCACCTGCTCACACACTGCATGCACTTAACAGCTCTCCCTGACCTCATGGGGTTCCCTCCAAGAGGCTCCTGTGGCAGATGGGCTGGCAGGTGGTCCCCAACAAACCCATCTTCTGGTGCTCATGTCCTCAGCTCGCATGTGGTTGGGCCTACAACCTCTAGCAAAGGTAATGGAATGTCCCTTTGGGGATTAGAGTAGGATATACAAGATTTCGTCTTGCTGGCATCCTCACTCTAGAAACCTCCTAACTGACTTTGAAGAGGTAAGGGGGTGGCCCATGTGCGAGCAGCTGAGGACAGCTGTCTGCCAACAGCCGTCAAGCAGCCGGGGTCCTTGGGCCTGCAGCGGTCAGGCGCTGAATTCTGCTGGCCACCTGAATGAGCCAGGAGGTGGAGCCTTCCCCGGTCAGGCCTCCAGATGGGAACGCAGGCTGCCCCACACTCTAACTCTAGCCTTGTGAGATCCAGATAAGCCATTCCTAAGCTCCTGACTCACAGAAACTGTGAGATGATATATAAATGTTGTTTTAAGCTGCTAGGTTTGTGGTCATTTGCTAAGTAGCAAACTCCTAGGATAAGAAGAGTCACCTGGCCCAGCATGGCCCCACAGACTCCAAGAGCTGGTTAGGTTGGCTTCCTCTATTCATCTCTCGAATCTCTCTTAGGGTCCTTGGTATGCAGAGTTGTAACCCCTCCATATAACCTCCCTGAGCTGGGCAAATGTGTTTACACTTCAAAATCAGAGAAATGATGGATTTCTCAAACTCTTTAAAATCAGAGAAATGATGGATCAGAGTTGTTTGAAGCAAGACCATAAAGAGTTTTTTCAGGGAAAAACTATATAGGTTGAGCGCTGCATCACAGAAGGGATTTAAGACGTGTCCTCTCCCATCCGCCCCCCACTCCCAAGTACCTTTCCGGAACCCATATTCCCGCTGTTGTAAGACTTGTCTCAGGGTAGTCCATTTAATGACATGTGGTGACTTTCCATTCTTTCATTCATGAAGCTCAACAAACAGATTTCATTTCCTCATCTGTAAAATGTCATAATAGTGCTTGCTTCGTCTAGTTGTTGTGAGAGGAAATGAATTAATTTATATAAATTGTATAAATAATTGCTTAGCACCTTGTAAATACTATCTAAATGGACATTATTATGATGATGCTATTATTATTGATGTCATTCATGGTGTCGTTTATTATTATAGCCAGGCAGGGACATAGACACAGGGAATGCAGATAAGAATAAGACATGACTCTACTCTGTAGCAGGTTCCTTACCTGTTAGTGAGCTAAGTTCTGAAAAGAGAGGTAAACAGGACAGGAAGTTTATGAAATAGGGGCTTGAAATTAGCAATACAAATTCCAAAACCAGGGGCACTTGGGTAGCTCAGTCAGTTAAGTGTCTGCCTTCAGCTCAGGTCATGATCCTGGGGTCCTGGGATTAAGCCCTGTGTTGGGCTCCCTGCTCAGTGGGAAGCCTGCTTCTCCCTCTCCCACTCCCCCTGCTTGTGTTTCCTCTCTCGCTGTGTCTGTCTCTGTCAAATAAATACATACAATCTTAAAAAAAAAAAAAATAGAAAACCGGGGCACCTGGGTGGCTCAGTGGGTTAAGCCTCTGCCTTCAGCTCAGTCATGATCTCAGGATCCTGGGATTGAGCCCCACATGGAGCTCTCTGCTCAGCGGGGAGCCTGCTTCCCCCTCTCTCGCTCTGCCTGCCTCTCTGCCTACTTGTGATCTCTGTCAAATAAATAAATAAAATCTTTTTAAAAAAAAAAATCAAAAACTAACAAACAAAAAAAAAGCCCAAAAAACCAAAAACCAAATTCCAGAACCACATAAGGCGTCCTGGGAAAACACATTCTAGGAGGACTGGAGCCTAGAAGTGGGAGTTACAAAAAATGCATCCACTAGCATCCTATGTCCTCTTGGTTTCTTAGAAGTCAGTCAGTGCTGAAAGAGAAGAGATTGGTGAAGAGAATTTCATCTATGTTCTCATTTTACAGGGTCAGTGTGGCTAATGCAAAAAGAAAAAAAATTTAAAAATTTAAAAATAAAAAAAGAATTAAATAGCAAAAACCATAGCCGTGGGATTATAACTCATAGCAAATTATATACGTGGTTATATAAATAAACATTAGATATATTTATATATAAATATTATATATTATTATATTAATTAAATATTATAATATTAAATATTATGTAAAAATAAATATTAGAATAATAAGTGTAATGATAATATTAACAATAACTAATATGTATTATACAAATATATTTGTTTATTATTTATTTATTTATCACTTCAATTACAGGATAAGTATCAGGAAAGTTAGAGTTGCTGGTTCTTGTTTCCAGAAAGCTCGTGGGGAGTCTCAGGGTCAACAGTCTTTGCTGGTAGGCAGGAGTAGAGTGCTGGTTCCATAGTCTATTCCTGTTCTCTGGGAGCGTAGTTGTTCCTTTTCACAAAAGGAACATGAGGAACCCTAGGGGACATGAGCTGCCTTGCCCTGCATGGGACAGTTGTGAAAAATGAATCCCTTGGGGCCAAGACTTGGCCTCCAAACAAAGAAGATATTCAGAGGTTAATCTGTGTTTTCCTTGGGGTTTCTTGATCAAGGTCTCATCCAGGATGAGAATAAAAAGGAGACTGTATCCTTACGAGATCGTGTCATGTCGTAATTGGCTGCTGGTGAGTGTGTCTCAGCCTGAGCTTGAACCTTGTATTGCTTCTTTTTACCTCTGTTCCTAGCATGCTGCCTGCAAATAGCCAGATAGTCTATCTACATTTACAAATAATGAGTCACTGGATTAATAGAACTAGACAGGAATAGTTAAACGTGCAAAAGAGGGGCAAAACAACTCATTACGCAATAGTTCTATAGTTCTCCTTTCCATTTGTGGGCTCCCTCACCGAGGGTACATTTTGGCCAATTTAGATATGATCCTGCTAGGGACATACTTTCCATCTATAAGTGAGAGACCATTTTCAAATATTGCGTCTCCAGTAATAACCGGTTTCTTGAGATCTTTCCAAGACTTTTCCCTAACTATTTCATACAACTAGTGCTTTGTTTTTCTGGCACAGAAAGGATGAAAAAGAATTCTCCAGTGCTTTTCTCCTAAACTGCAACTCTGCCAGGCTTTATAAATATTTGTGTATCGAGCGAAGCTAGGTGTTTTGATTTCCTCTCCTGGTCTGTCACAAGAGGCCAGGATCGTCACCATTGGGGTTCTTGAGAGCTTGAAATCTTGTTATAAAAGTTCCTGTCACAGTCTCATATGCTGAGGGGACTGTGTTGAGGCCCAAGTGGTGAAGCATTGTATCTGGGTATGTCTGAGAAGCTGTTTCTGGAAGAGCTTAGCATTTGCATGGGTAGACTGAGCCAAGAGAACCTTCACCAGTGTGGTCAGGCCCCATCCAAGTAAGGGCCTGAATAGAACAAAATGGTGGAGGAAGGATTTTGCTCATTTTGCTTGAACTGGGACATTCACCTTCTGCCCTCAGACACTGGTGCTCCTGGTTGTCCCAGAGTGTGGGCATTTAGACTCTGTCTGGGTTTTATGTCATCAGCCCCCATGAATCTCAGGTCTTTGATTTGGACTGAATGACACCACTGGCGTTCTTGATTCTCCAGTTTGCTGATTTTTTTTTTCATGCATATTGTGTAATTCTATGACAGCTTGAGCCATTCCCTATAATAAATCTTCTCTTGTGTATCTATAACCATCTATCTCCTATTGGTTCTGTTTCTCTGTTGAATCCTGACTCATACACTCTTCTTCATAGATCAGCAAGTGTACACATAGCTTTGCTGTATGAAGATTTGAACTTGAATTAGCTTTGCGGTTTATTTCTTAGAGTGGAGGTAACATGAAAATGAAGTGCCACACGGAGGTAGGGTTTGGAATGATTAAAAAGAGGGCCTTGTGATGGAGTCTAAGCTCTACTGTTCATGCTCTTGAATGGGGTAAACTTTCTAAGTCTCTTCTTCCTCTAAAATGAGAATACAACTACTTCATTGAGATCCTCTAATTCAATGAGATGGTTTATGTGAAAATAGCATAGAAGTAAAACAATCAGTAATTACTAACTCTTCCTGTGGTGTTTTTGTTTTTTTTTTTAAGATTTTATTTATTTGACAGACAGAGCTCACCAGTAGGCAGAGAGGCAGGCAGAGAGAGGAGGAAGCAGGCTCCCTGCTGAGCAGAGAGCCCGATGTGGGGCTCGATCCCAGGATCCTAAGATCATGACCTGAGCCGAAGGCAGCGGCTTAACCCACTGAGCCACCCAGGCACCCCTTCCTATGGTGTTTTGATTGGGAGTCAGGACAAGGAAAGAGGAGGAAGTTAGGAACTCAGGTGCTACCTGACACTAATGGAGGGAGGGGGTGTAGGAGGCAGTGTTTTAAAAATGGCGACATGAGGGACACCTGGGTGGTGTTTTTGTAGCAATATGAAACTAATACACAAAGGTGAAGACGAAAGTCTCATTTAATTCCATTTATGCATTTATTTGCTCATTTATCCATTTTTTAAGCAATCGTGAGCAGCTCTAGTGGACAAGGGCACGAACCCATTGCTGGTAATAAAAGCACGAGTAATACCCAGTCCTGACTGTCAACATATTCAGAAAGTTGGTGGGAAGACTAGAAAAACGTTTCAGACTTCCTAAAGTACTTGCTGTGCCTTAATTCTCTGAACTACTCAACCTCTCCTCTTGCCTACAATTTTCAAAACAATTAGTCACAGTAGGGGTATGTTATGTTTTGCAAACTCGTTGGCATGAATGTAGTGTAGGCAAGTTCAAGAAAAGCTAATGGATTTTTCCCTGTTGGTCTAGGTCCAATGAGATCATGGCTTTGGTGCCCTTAGTTGTAGGGCTGTGGCCATTTGAGCAACACCCGCATCACACTCCCGCTGCCCACTGACACAGTGGCATCTTCCCTGCTCAGAAGAGCTACCTGCAGAGGGTTGCCTAGAACAGGGCTTCCCAAAACCCTGGCGTGCCTAAAAATCATCTGGGACATATTAAAACACAGAGTCCTGGGCCCCAACCCCAGAGAATCCAGTTCAGTAGCTTTGGGTTGGGCCTGAGCATCTAAATATCTAATAATTGCCCAGATGGGGCTGCCTGTCCACCAGGCATGCTCTGAGAGTCTTTGGTGAATCCCTCCTTATTTAATGAGAAATATGGCTCATGGAGCTGGGGGGGCGGGCAGAAGCAGACAAACCTCAAAAACATGTCCCATATTGGCCCCGTACTTTGGAATACCCGCACCCTGCCAGTCCTCCATCCTGGTCTCTTCCATTTTTGTCCCCAAACAGAACTTCTCTGCCCTCCTGTGGTAATCTGAGATGCCCTGTAGCTTGCCAAAAAGACCACTGAGAAGCAAGGGAGAGGAAGGGAGAATGAGTGGTGTTTCCAGACACCAGGGGCCTGGTGCCCTTGCCATCATAGCCAGCATCCTATCCTCACTGATAAGGTCAAACAAAACAAAATAAAATGTTGAAATCTCTGATTGGGCAATTTGGCCTAAGAACAGAGTGAGTGTCCCACTGAGTGGTAAGCACGGTGATTACACAATGTGCTCTGTGTTCACCGGAGGCATCACGTGATATGGCCGCCTCTCCCATCCCCATCTTCTAATATCCCCTCACCAAATGCTGCTGTCCTTTTTTTCCCTCACTGCTATACTTCCGTGAACTCTTTAAAGCCAAAAGGCACACCGGGATGTGCTGACACCCACTGCTTGGTCCTCTGGCATGGTCCTTTGACAGATCTTTGATGCAAGCCATGACATGGCCATAAATTTCCACACGGCAATTCCAGGTGATAATCTTGAACCCCTCCATTGAGTACATGCACCTGTCACATCCCTTTGATTGGCTTTATGGATCCCAGGTCCTCTTTTTTAAGATTCAGGAAGATAAAAGGGAGTTGGGGTCCATTGTTTGGAGAAATCCAGTTGGAGTTCCAAAGTATCCTCTCCATCATTTGAAAGACTAGAAGTGTCATAAATCAAAACTTTGTCAAGTACTGCTTGCTTGATTAAAAGGAAAAATATCATCCTTGTTGTCAAAACTGGTTTTTGCTGAGGTCCTCTTTCTAAACGAAAGATCTTTCTAGAGCTTGAGGAAGATGGTGTATCTCGATGACTGTGGTAAAATTATTTCCTTTCTGGCAGGTCTCTGCAAAATGAAAAAAGACTTGTTTGGCGTGAACTCTTCCACATCTGTAAATCTCTTTTCTTTTAATGAGTAAAAGACCATGATTGCTTTTATTTGTTAAGTGATTACTTTTGTTTCGCTCTAAAGCTCTAAAATAAAGAGACACTTATTCTCTTCCAGGTGTATAGTCTCCATGAATCCATAGCCATTCTTGGAGGTCATTGGATCACGGGTTGAGAAAATCTGCCTAAAACATCACTGGCTTTATTTTATTTTATTTTACTGAAGTTTATCTACTTATTTACTTACTAATCTCTACACTCAGCTTGGGGCTGAAACTCACAACCCCAAGGTCAAGGTTGTGTGCTCTTCCAAATGGGCCAGCCAGGTGTAAAGCCCCTCAACTTTAATGTCTCCTTTCCCTCTGAGCTTCCTTTCATCAACTCTCAGTTTTGATTAATTCAAGAAAAAGATTTCTGTGAATCAGCCAGCCTGTGAGAAATGAAAGTATAATGGATCATATCCCATGATGACTTCTTGTGGGGAACATTCCAAAGCTTCCAACGCAATTCCAGAAAGTATAAGGATCAAAGTACAAGAATCAAAACTCCCTCATGCAGTTTTAATTATTCAGACAACAAATTGATCCAATGTCTTTGAAAATTTTCTAAACAACATTGAAATATACATACTAAATGTGAAAAAAAAAGAAATTTATCCTCCCTGCTCCCACTTTCCACTCTCTTGCCCAGAGGGGAATCTCTGTTGACAATGAATTTATGCGATATATACTTTATAGTTCTCTGATCTTCATATGTCAATGGGAGCCTGGGTACATTATTATACTTCCCCAGTTATTACTGAGAAAAAAGAAAGTATTCAGTTTACTTGAGCAAGTTTAATATTTGATGTTTCAGGCCCCCCAAAAGAGAGTAATTCTGTTTTCTCTCACATGCCCAAAATCCCAGGGAAGCTTTCTCAGACCTCCCCTGGGTCAGATACAATTCTTGGTACAGTCAGCTGGCTGGGATGGGTGTCATGTTGGATCCAGCTAATTCACGGGCGCTTCTGCCACAACCATGTACATATGTGGGTTGAGCAATTTTCTTTTTCGAGAAGAACCGAGCAGGTGCCTCCACTAGCCAACCTTTAGAAGACTGGTAGTGTTTGTTCTCAGCCGAAAACAGAATGGAGAGGCGTACAGGAAATGAGAGCACTTTCTTTGTATGATGAACAAGGATTCCTTCTTTTTCTTCAATTTTTTTTTTCTAAATAACAAGAAATGCACAAGAAACAGAATTGGGGAAATTTTCCTAAGTGCAAATGCAGTAAAATGTCTCCCATCTTTTTATGATAAGCTTTGCCAACTATGGGGGCTATCTTTTCTTCTTGCCTTTGTCCTTTGGCCCTTTGGGTTTAAATGTCTAAGTCAGTGGTAATTACCCTTGATTACCTATTAGAATCACCTGGGGAATTCCTAAAACTACTCATGCCTGGGTCACCTCCCAGAGATTCTCATGCAATTAATTTTGGGTGTGACTGGTCATTGCATTTTTTTTTAACTCTTTAGGTGATTCTTATATCTAGACAAAGTTGAGAACAACTGAACTAGGCTGTTCTGCAACTCTTTTATGTTTGCAAGTAATGCATAAATACGTTCTTTTTCATTTTTTTTTCCAAACATGGTTCTTAGCATTTAAAATAATTTTCAAAGTACATGGAGAAGGGGTTCTTAAACTCTGACATGCAGCAGAATTACCTGGGAGTGTAGACAACAGGCTCATTTCCATCCTTGCTCAGATTCATTAAGTATGAGGTGGGATCCAGAAATGGGTATTTTTTACAAGCTTCCCATTTTCTCTCTTTCATGAAAGTCTTTAATTTGCAATAAGTTTGTTCTTTTATTTATTTACTTACTTATTTAAGTCCTCACTATACCCAGTGTGGGACTTGAACTCACAACTGGAAGATCGAGAGTTGCTTGCTCTTCAAACTGAGCCAGCCAGGGTCCCCCTGAAATAAGTTTATGTTTAAATAAGAGTGGCAGAGAATTCCCCTCTATCCTGCCTCTGGCTTCAAACATCTTATATAACCATAGTATACTTAATCAAAACTAAGAAATTAATACTAATGCAATTAAATAAACTACAGACTGTATTTGGATTTTACATTTTTTTAAAAGATTTTATTTACTTGACAGAGAGCGTGAGAGAGCACAAGCAGGGGAACAGCAGAGGGAGAATCAGACTCCCCGCTGAGCAGGGAGCCTGATGCAGGGCTGGATCCCCAAAACTCTGGGATCGAGACCTGAGCCAAAGGCAGACGCTTAACCCAGGCGCCCTTTACTCTGGAATTGAAAAAGAAATTTTCTTTTACACTTAGCCTCAAATTTTAGTACCCTCCCTTGAGATAACTACTGATAACTCCTCTATCCTTCTAGGTTTTTTCCTAGTTAACAACATGCACATACCAACATGTACATTATATAACAATATAAATATTGATGAGTACCTTGCTTTTAGTCATGCAACAATTTGATAGGGCAATTTTTTAAATGATAGAATGTAGACCATCTAATTTAGCATTTATATAACTTGGGAAAGATAAAGTGTGTTCTAAACAGAAAACCTTCTGTAGTTGATGTTCAAATCAACAGAACCAAAATCCTGGGGAATGGTAAGGCAGAGAAGACATTCTCCTGATTTTGTTTCATAATGCTTATACAGACCTGGAAATGAATAAAAGGGAGGCACATAGCAAATGGAAATGGTAATAGTCTTCTGAACTTTACTGTCTGAACATGTATTTAAATGCAAACAACAAGAGAAAGAAAGCAACAGGCTAGTTGCTCCAGTTGCTCTGGGTACTGAGAGGAACTGAGAGAAATCCTTTGTTAGTCTTTGAAACTGTTTCTGGGAAAGTTATTCAAACTCCTCTAGCTCCCTTTCTTTCTTGTGTTTAGTGGAATTCACTACCGCACAACACTGCTGCAAAGGCTTAGAATACACATGAATATGAACTTGAAAAATCTTCATCTGCTTGAAACAGAGGAAGTAGCGTTTTAGCGTGTGTTGGTGGTGGAAGCAGAAATAGATGTGGTCTCCAAAAGAAGGCAAAACTGCCTTGTGGTCTTGTATGCTTATGATTTTAAAACAAATGAATTTTTTCCAATTCTGTCTCACTGACGTTGGAATGCTTGTTTCTCTGGAGCTTTTGGTATTCGGAGAGAGGTCTGATAACATAAAATAAGGTCCACTCCTGGTGGGTGATACATCGAACAGCCTCACCTGTCACTGGAAAAGTTGTCTGGTCAGCAATGAAGCCAAACATTTGGGGCAAAGAGAGCTCCCCTGGGCTAACTCATGGTATTCTGAATTCTCATATTCAGACCTTGAAATAAATATATACATATAATTTATTTAAAGAACAAAAAGCTTTATTTTAAAAAAAAAAGGGGGGGAGGGGTCTTGCGGGGCCTGAGTGGCTCAGTCGGCTAAGGGTCTGACTTTGGCTCAGGTCATGATCCCAGGGTTTTGGGATCGAGTCCAGCATCGGGGGTCTATACTTAATAATGGAGTCTGCTTGTCCCTCTCCCTCAGCTCCTCCCCCCACCCCACATGTGCTTTCTCTCGCTGTCCAATAAATAAATAAATAAAATATTTTAAAAATTAAAATGAAATTTTAAAAACTTTAAAAAAAGGGTCTTGGTCTAGGCTCATCACTTCGGGTCCTTATTCAACATGGTGGTCCTACGGGATCAAGTTCATAGATCTGATTTTTTAAATGGCTTCAGTTAGCTTTCTCTCTTCTTTTCTTCAATGAACACATAGTATATTATTACTTTCAGAGGTAGAGTTAAGTGATTCATCAGTTGTACATAACACCCAGAGCTCATAACATCACATGCCCTCCTTAATGCCCATCACCCAGTTACCCCATCCTGCCACTTCCCTCCCCTCCAGCAACCCTCAGTTTGTTTCCTATGATCTAGTCAGCTTTCTCTACGGAAATATTACATTCATAATAATTTACCTGCATATAATTAACCTACAGAGGTCACGTGTTTTTGATTTGAGTTTTTTTCTCCCATAATATGAGATTGACAACAGGATGGCTATCACTATCATATAGAGATAATTATAAATATAGCTCTGCATGATCCACAATTCACATACAACACATATTCTTAATCATTTGTAGTAGTATTCATTTTTATAAATTCCTGGAACAAATTTTTGGCATGTCCTAGAAGCCTTCTGGGAAACCCCCAACGTAGACAAAATAACATTTTTATTCAAGATCCAGAGTGATGAACCCAGACCAAGACCTATTTTTTTTTTTAATGAAGCATTTTTTTCCCTTAAACAAATGACATATATCTGTTCCAAGGTCAGAATATGAGAACTAGGAATGCCATGAGTTAGCACAGGGGAGTTCTCTTTGCCCCAAAAGACAAAATAACATCCTTAGACAAAATAATATCTTAGCATTTTCATTATGCGATATTTGGAGCCAAGATTTGGGAAAATCAGTATCAAAAATAATTATCAAAACATTTCATAGCAGGTAAGTTATTGGTTTCTAAAGAAAATAATTATTAGTTTTATCCATACAAATAATCAGAAAGAACAATGGAGTCACAGAAGTAAAGTAACAATTGATAGATTTTTAAAAAAAGATTTTATTTCTTTATTTGAGGGAGAGAGAGAGTAAGAGAAAGAGAAAGAGAGAGTGCACAGAAGTGGAGTAGGGGTGGTAAGGAGGAGGGGCAGAGGGAGGGGGAGAAGCAGGCTTCCCCACTGAGCGGGGAGCCAGACTCTGGTGTCAATCCCAGGATCCTGGGATCATGACCTGAACTGAAGGCAGATACTTAACTGTCTGAGCCACCCAGGCTCCCCCAATTGATAGATTTTTAACCTTTTTTCAGAAATAAGATTTTGTAGTCAAAAAGTGAATCAAGGGGTGCCTGGGTGGCTCAGTTGGTTAAGCATCTGCCTTTAGCTCAGGTCATGATTCCAGGGTCTTGGGATGGAGGCCTGCATCAGGCTCCTTGCTCAGCGGGGAGCCTACTTCTTCCTCTCCCTCTGCCCCTCCCCCCACTCCTGGGAGTGCACGCGCGCGCGCTCTCTCTCTCTCAAATAAATAAATAAAATCTTTAAAAAAAAAAGTGAATCAAGAAATCAGCAGGAAACCACAAAGATTTAGGAGCCTCTCCAGAAGTTCTCTCTCTATGAGATAAAGAAAGTTTTGTTCTTCATAAAAGCCACAAAAGAAGACATTTTTTTTTTTCTTAAAGAACAGACTGAATATTCAGGAAGCATTTCCCCCTCAGCTGTTGTTTTTTTCTCTTTATTATTCATAAGATTCTGTTTTCACATTTCTAATATAACTCTCCATGTGGGTTTAAACATACACAAATACATATAAACAAGATGAATATTTTAAAGCTTTAATTTTGGTGTCCAGATATATTAACTGTGTCGTTGACTTATATAAAATTGGGAATGCACAATACCATGTTTGTATTTTTTTTTAAATTTTAATTTTAGATAGTGAACATACAGTGCGCTATTGGTTTCTGGAGTAGGAGTCAGTGATTCATCATTTACATGTAACACCCAGTGCTCATCACAAGTGCCCTCCTTACTGCCCATCCCCCTCTAGCCCATCCCTCCAGCAACCCTCAGTTTGTTCTCTACCATCAAGAGTCTCTTATGGTTTGTTTCCCTCTCTCCTTTTCTTCTTTTCCCCCTTCCCATATGTTCATCCGTTTTCTTCCTTAAATTCTATGTATGACTGAGATCATACGTTATTTGTCTTTCTCTGACTTATT
Source organism: Lutra lutra (assembly GCF_902655055.1). Classification (NCBI taxonomy): domain Eukaryota; kingdom Metazoa; phylum Chordata; class Mammalia; order Carnivora; family Mustelidae; genus Lutra; species Lutra lutra. Next base: position 147,752,599 of record NC_062282.1, read on the forward strand.
TCACTAACATAATACACTCTAGCTCCATCCACATCATTGCAAATGGCAAGATTTCTCTTTTTTGATGGCTATTATATTCTGATATATATATATATGTATATATATACATATACATATATCCTCTTTTTTGATGGCTATTATATTCCACTATATATCTATACCACATCTTCTTTATCCATTCATCAGTTGATGGACATTTGGTATCTTTTCCATAATTTTGTTATTGTTGATAATGCTGCCATAAACATCAGGGTGCATGTATCCCTTCGAATCTATATATATATTTTTAAGATTTTATTTATTTATTTGTCAGAGAGAGCAAGGGAGAGAGAGCGAGCACAGGCAGACAGAATGGCAGGCAGAGGTAGAGGGAGAAGCAGGTTCCCTGACGAGCAAGGAGCCCGATGCGGGACTCGATCCCAGGACGCTGGGATCATGACCTGAGCCGAAGGCAGCTGCTTAACCAACTGAGCCACCCAGGCGTCCCTCGAATCTATATTTTTATATCCTTTGGTTTGTCATCTTAATCACACCTTTACCAAGACCAAATATAAATTACTTTTGTGTACTGCTTTTGTACTTCCTAGGTTTATAACTTTTAATCTCTTTAGAAGTGTCCAGGTAACCAAAGATTTCAGATAACTAAAGTTTATCTGTAAGTTAATTTCATATTAGTCCAAGCTCTAAGGATCTTGGAAACATATTTGAGTTGGGAGGTGTAGAGTAATAGAATTGCAGTTGGTCTTAACATTTAGATGGATGGTATTTAAAAGTTTTCAGTAAGTAAAATAATTAAGTCAAAATTATCTGCACTATTGTCTGATGTTTATAAGATACAATCCTTTTAAAATATAATAATTACTACGATTTAATTTAGTCAAGCACTTATGTTTATATCTTTGTGACCTTAACTATTTTATGGAAGAAACAACTTATCTGATCCATTAAATCATAAGAAATTTTAGAAAGTTTAATCAGTCTTCTTCAAGAGTAACCAAATCCTAAGTCCTACAGAAAGCAGAATGTACATTTTAACCTTATTTCACATTTTATTGTAATTAAATCAGCAAGAGGATATGCAGTTTTCTTTAACAGCTTTATTCAGATTCAATTCATGTAACATATAGTTCTCTAGTTGAAAGGTTATCATTCAGTGGTTTGTAGTATATTCACAGATATGCGTAACCATCATCATAGCCAATTTTAGAATATTTTCATTATTTTAAAATGAAACCCCAACCCTTTATTCATTCATTCATTCATTCATTCATTCATTCATTTATGAGAAAGAGAGAGTGTGAGCAGTGTTGGGGAGGGGCAAAGGGAGAGGGAGAGAGAGAATCTTAAGCAGGCTCCACGCCCAGCACAGAGCCTGACATGGGGCTCAGTCCCTCGACCCTGAGATCAAAATCAAGAGTTGTATACTTAACCCCTTGAGCCACTCAGGTGCCTCTAAACCCCAAACCCTTTAGTTACCTCCCTGCCTGCTGCCATCACTCATTCCCCCCAAGACCTAAGCAACCACTAATCTACTTCATGTCTCTATGGATTTTCCCATTCTGGACTTTTTGTATAGTTAGAATTATAAAATATGTGGTCTTTTGTGGTTGGTTTATTTCTCTTAGCCTAAGTTTTTTGAAAATCTTTATTTTTTGGAGCCGACTTAGATTCATGGAAAAATTGAAAAGGAATTACAGAGATTTCCCATATATGCCCTGTACCTACCTGCATAGCCTTCACTGCCACCAACATCTGCCACCGGAGTGGAACATTTGTCACAACTGATGAACCTACATCGACACCTCATTTTCATGCCAAGTTTCATAGTTTACAGTTAGGGTTTTCTCTTGATGTACATTCTACGGGTTTGGACAAATGGATGATGACATGTATCCTTCAGTACAGGGTCATACGAAGCATCAGTCCCCTAGAAATCCTTTGTGTTCTCCCATTCATCCCTCTTTCCAACCTAACTACTGGCAACCATTTATCTTTTTTACTCTTTTCGTAGTTTTGCTTTTTCAAGAGTGTCAGGTAATTGGAATCCTATAGCCTGTAGGTTTTTCAGATTGATTTTTTTTTCCGTGTAGTAATATACATTTTTTAAAAGATTTTATTTATTTATTTAAAAATAAAGCTCCAGCAGGGGGAGGGGCAAAAGGAGAAGGAGGGAGAATCCCAAGCAGACTCAGTACTGAGCGTTGAGCCCGACGCGGGGCTCAGTCTCACGACCCTGAGATCATGGCCTGAGGCAAAATTAAGAGTCCGATGTTTACCCACTGAGCCACCCACATGTCCCAGTGATATACATTTAATTTTCCCTCATATCTCCTCGTGACTTGATAGCTCATTTTTTTTTTTAATGGCTGAATATTTCATTGCCTGGGTGTACCACAGTTTATCTATCCATTTACCATTGAAGAACATCTAGGTTGCGTCCAAGTCCTGGCAATTCTGAGTAAAACTGCTAGACACAACCATGTGCAGGTATCTGTATGGACATGTCTGTGACTCCTTTGGGTAAACACCAAGGAGCATGATTGCTGGATCATACGATAAAAGGATATTTAGTTTTGTAGGAAACTACCTGTCTTCCAAAAAGGCTGTAACATTTTTGCATTCCCACCAGCAAATGAATGAAACTTCCTATTTCTCCACATCCTCACCCTCATTTGGTGTTGTCAGTGTCTTCAATTTTACTTTTTCTAGTAAGTGTGGCATAATGTCTTCAAGGTTAATTCATATTGTAGAATGTACCCATAGTTTGTTCATTTTTTAAAAAGATTATATTTATTTATTTGACAGAGAGGGAGATCACAAGTAGGCAGAAAGTCAGGCTGAGCAGAGAGCCTGATGTGGGGCTCGATCCCAGGACCCTGAGATCATGACCTGAGCCGAAGGCAGAGGCTTAACCCTTTGGACCACCCAGGTGCCCCGTATTTTGTCCATTTTTATTGCTGAGTAATATTTCATGAATGTGCAATATTTTGTTTAGTCATGCATCAGCTAATGGACATATGGGTTGTTTCACTGTTTTCCTACTATAAGTAATGCTGCAGTGGACATTCATGTATAAGTGTTTGTGTGGACACATGTTTTGATTTCTCTTGGGCATATACCTAGGAGGAGAATTTCTGTGTCATGAGGTGACTCTATGTTTAACTATTTGTGGAAGGGCCAAAATGTTTCCAAAGTGGCTGCGCCATTTTACATCTGATGTAGTCAAAGAACTAGACAATAAATTAAGTCAATAATAAATGCAATGGAGAAAAAAATGAAGAGACATGGAAGGCTATACCGTGAGTGGGTCTTGTTGAAATGAGAAGGCCATTCTGTGTATAAGCTGAACTACACGTAGTATTATCTCAGTCCAAAAGAATGAGACTGAGAGTTTGATCATCATGAGGGTACCTGATTCACAGAGGTTAGACTTTGTGCCCAAGATTACAGGGTGGGTAAAGGGTGAGCTGGAACTTCAATCCAGATTGCTCTGACGTCATGACTCAAGCTCTTCTCACTCTACCACGTTTTCCTAAGTGTTCATTTTTCTAGAGGAAGAACTTATTCCTTAAAATGGAAGCATAATACATTTGGGACAAAACTGACAGTTAATGTTTGGAGCTCATTTTCCTTAAGAAATAGTCTTAGCAGGAAATATGAACATACTTGAAAAGAGTATGTTCTTTGACCTGATTGATGCATAAATAAGATCATAAATATGACCTAGCCTAGAGAAACGTCTTTCCTACTCTCTTCAGGAGCCTCTTCTGAGGTACAACATTGCATATAAATTTTGAGGAGTTCCTACACTGTCAGATGTCTAGCTGAAAAATAAAAATGTCCTCATATAAACGAAATATCATCATGTAGCCAGATTTAATACTTTTGAATCCTGACATAGCCTCAGGCCCATGCAGTTGAGGAGGGATGACAGGTCTGAATTTCATAGGGCAGGAGGCTGTTAGGCTGGAGACCCAGGGAAGAGGTGATGTTGCAGTCTTGAATTGAAAGGCAGTGTGGAGGCAGAATTCTTTCTCAGTTCTTTTTTTTTTTCTTAAGGCCTTCAACTGATTGGATGAGGCCCACCTTTACCATGGAATGGTGGATAATCTGCTTTATTCATAGTCCACTGATTTAAATGTTAATCACATCTCAAAAATGCCCTCTGAGCAACATCTAGACCAGCGTTTGACCAAACACGTGGGCACCATAGTCTAGCGATGCCAACACATAAAATTAACCATCCTATTCCCTTACCCTGGGAGACCAACCTGAGTCCACCTGGGTTGGAGTATATCCAACTGCAGTTGAGGTATATCCATGCAGTTTGGAGATTTTTCTGGATTGCTTGAGCAGGGCTTTAATGATTCAGCAATCTGTGGGTCAACTCTAAACAAGGTGGCCTGTGTGAGTTTAGTGAGAAAGACCGGCAAGTGGGGAAACAATGATTTTCTGAACCCCTCTTCTAGGCCCTGAGACTGTAGTTGTGAATGAGACAGATGATATCTTACAGAATTTATTTTGCAACAGGTACAGTTTTTTAAAAATCTACCTACATAACACAAAATCATCTATGTGCCATGGGAAAGGAAAAAACGAGAGTGGCATCTGGGCCAGGCTTTGAAGAACAGATATGCTTTTAACAAATGAAAATGGAGAAGGGGTGTGGGAAGTATAAATTGGATACTGAATGAATGCTGTTGAATTACTTTCTAGGAAACAACAGCAACAAAAATTCTTCGGAATCATCCTATGCGATCATTGCCCCTTTTATTCTGAGCCAGTGGAGGAGCCACAGTTGGTAAACCCTAGATTAAAAATATGAGATTAGGGGCACCCTGGTGGCTCAGTGGATTAAGCCACTGCCTTCGGCTCAGGTCATGATCTCAGGGTCCTGGGATCGAGTCCCACATCGGGCTCTCTGCTCGGCGGGGAGCCTGCTTCCTCCTCTCTCTCTCTCTGCCTGCCTCTCTGCCTAATTGTGATCTCTCTGTCAAATAAATAAATAAAATCTTTAAAAAAAAATATGAGATTATTCCACGTTCTGGACATGGAAATCATGGTGGATTGACTTGGATGGAAATTTCCATTTCCAAATGGAAATGGAAATCATGAATAGGAAATGGATGAATAGGAGATGGAAACGGATTTCCATGAAAATGGAAAACATGAATAAGAGTGCTTTTTCTGTATCCAGAATTTTCCAAATGAACTGGTACCTCAGTTAAAAAGTTAGCCCACGGGACGCCTGGGTGGCTCAGTGGGTTAAGCCGCTGCCTTCGGCTCAGGTCATGATCCCGGCGTCCTGGGATCGAGTCCCGCATCGGGCTCCTTGTTCTGTGGGGAGCCTGCTTCTCCCTCTGCCTCTGCCTGCCACTCTGTCTGCCTGTGCTCGCTCTCTCTCTCTCTCTCTGACAAATAAATAAATAAAATCTTAAAAAAAAAAAAGTTAGCCCACGGATGTTTTAAAGCCCTCGTATCCCCCTTCTTAAAGATACACTGTGTTTGCTGTGTCCACGCACCCAATTCCCAAACCCTTTTGACAAATAAATGTTCTGACCCAGTTGTTTCTGCACAAAAATTCTCTCACTGCCTTGAGCAACGCTTTTTCTCTATCAGCTTCTCAGAGTAGCTGGTTACTGACTAACCATTGACTTCTTCAGGGCTTGGGTTGGGAATTATGTAAGAAAAAAAAACATCCAGCACAGCCAAACCCAGGCCCAATAGCCAGAGGGCAGGCAGGCAGAACAAGTAGGTTCTGAGGACTTCAGTATAGCAAAAAGTTGTACATTAAGCGACTAGAACACTGACGGTCAGTATGCAGCCAAGCATCTGGTTTGAGTTCTGCCACAGTTTGCCTTTAGTTAAAAATAGATGTGATGTTTGCCAGTAACTCTCCCTGAGGGATGAAAGTGGCATGCTTCACATGGAAGGAGGAAATACCAAGCCATCTCAACATGTATATTTTCATCGTATAAGACTGTTTAAGCGTGGTATCTAGTATTTTGGAACAACATTAAAAATGAGAGCTTTTTTTTTTTTCACATTTTTGTAAGACACCAGCAACTCTTACCTCAAGTTGTCTTTTCTTTTTTCTTTCTTTTTTTTTTTTTTAAGATTTTATTTATTTGACACAGAGAGAGAAAGAGAGAACAAGCAGGGAGAGCAGCGGGCAGAGGCAGAAGGAGAAGCAGGCCTCCTGTGGAACAAGGAGCCTGATGTGGGACTGGGTCCCAGCACCTGGGATCATGACCTGAGCCGAAGGCGGTCATTTAATCAACTGAGCCACCCAGGTGCCCTGTCAGCTTGTCTTTAAAACTATTTTTGCAGGTGACAGGCATTTGCAGTTGTCCTCATTACATCACTGAAACCAGACATTGTCAGTCAAGGTCAGATCAACCCATCATGGACACTGTGATGGTCTGCTCACCAAACGACAAACTGTTAGACAAGAAAGGGGCATTACTGAGATGAGGGCCAGAGTGTCCAGCTCTCAGTCGCAGACTGCTTTGATGTTTTTGCCTCTGCTGCCATGGCTTATCCCTCTCGCCTCCTTGAGGCGAGGACAGCTTTGAAATATCACACCTGTTTGCTAGTACTTTCTTTTGTGGACACTCTACTTTTTTCTTGAGTCCATCTTGTCCTATTTAGTAGAAGTTTTCTGAAGGCATTACTTAGCTCCAAGAGCAAGAATGCCCAGTATGAGATGCCCAGGTTGCTCAGTCAATTAAGCGTCTGCCTTCAGGTCATGATCCTGGGGTGTTGGGATTGAGTCCTGCATTGGGCTCCTTGTTTAGCGGGGAGCCCTCCTTTAGCCTACTGTTACCCTTGCTTGTGTGCTCTCTCTCTCTCTCTCTGACAAATAAATAAATAATATCTTAAAAAAAAAAGAGTGCCCAGTGTTTGGACCATTTCCCAATGCTGAAGATTTTAGAACCCTCTATATATGGTCACCATTATATCCAAATGCCTGGTGGGGTTCCTGACACATCACAAACACTTAGTAGTATTTGTTAAGTTAATAAATATAACACACAAGGGTGTGTGTGTGTATTTAATCCAGGCTGTTGATGATACAGCTTTTAGAAAGTAAAGCTTTCCTCCCAATACACGTATTCTTTATTCCACTTCTCTAAGAAGGTAATGATTTTTTTTAACCTCTTTTAGAAAGACAAATAGTAAAGATGGTCACAATCATGTTGCTCTATTCCCTACAATAGCGGAACAACTCAGAGAACAAAAGTCTTTCTCCTTAAGTTTCACTTGTATTACAGACTGTGTGGGTCTTCTCTTTTCACTTGGAAATACATGTTCCCCAGGCAGTGAGAAGAAATGGTTCAGTTTTGGGGCATCCTGGAGTTGTTTTCTCTTGTGGATAGGTAGGAAAAAAAAAATCGGCATCAGTATTGTGCACTGGATTCTAGACCCCGGTTCCCCCCAAGGAGAACTGAATGATGACATGTTAAAGCTGGCAAGGCACTGAGAGAGCTTTGTGTCCAGGCTTGTGGTTTTACTGAGAAAGAAACAAGCAGTTCTGAGAGACGAGGAATTCCCCAGTTAGCCATGACAGGCCCATTGATGGAAATTGAGTCCCTTGTCCCAAAACAGGTAGTGCAAGGCTCTTCCTTCCCATTTCCTGTCTCAGCAGTCCTCATTTGAATGCTCTCCAATTTCTGTTCCAATCTAAGGTTTCAAACGCTGGTGGAATCAGTGTTCTAAACTTTCAGATTTCTGGAGTTCTGGGTGGAGTTGTTGTTTCTTCTGGATTACAGGAGAGTGGAAAAGCTGAATGATTGGAGAAACAATAACATAACTATGTGTTTTCGGCCATGGCAAGACATTAGGTCAAAAAAGCAAGTTGCAGAAAAATAGATAGCAATCAAGGTCATTTTGTGCACGTGAAGTTTAAAAAGAAATCTGCACTAAAATTGTTAAAAATGGTTACTCTGGGGAGCATGAATGAGATCAGATAGTGGGGCTTGAAAAGGAGTTTCCTATTTTTCTGGTAGATGCTGTTCTGTTGTATTACTTTCACAGTGAAAAAGTAATCATGTGTTTCGTGAGTAACATGCTAGAAGTTACTTGAATTCAACAAAGGACTAGTATCTAGAATACATAAAGCACTCTGAAAAGTCAACGGTAAAAGCAATAACCAGTCCAGTTAGAAAATGCACAAAAGACATGACAGACCTTTCGCTGCCATTCAGATGACAAGTAGCACATGGAAAGGTATCCGATGGGGGCGCAGGGTGGCTCAGTGGCTTAAACCTCTGCCTTCGGCTCACGTCATGATCTCAGGGTCCTGGGATCGAGCCCCACATTGGGCTCTCTGCTCAACACGGTGCCTGCTTCCTCCTCTCTCTCTCTGCCTGCCTCTCTGCCTACTTGCAATCTCTGTCAAATAAATAAATAAAACCTTTTTTAAAAAAAAAGGGAAAGAAAAGTTATCTGATGTCATTAGACATAAGAAAAATAAAAATTAAAACTGCAGCTCAATGTCCTTAGACAACTCTCAGAGTGGCTAAAATAAAGAAGAATGAAAATTTCGACAAGGATGTGGTAAAATTGGGCTCCTTTGCTGGTGGGAATATAAAACAGCTACACTGGAAAATAATTTAGTGATGTCTTATGACACTGAAACTTATGATCCAGGAATTGTACTATTTTTTTAAGATTTTATTTATTTATTTATTTGTGTGTGTGTGAGAGAGAGAGAGAGATCACACAAGCGGGCAGAGAGGCAGGCAGAGGCAGAGAGAGAAGCAGGCTCCCTGCAGGTTAAGGAGCCCGATGCAGAACCCTGGAATCATGACCTGAGCCAAAGGCAGCCGCTTAACCGACTTAACAGCAGCTTAACCTGAGCCACCCAGGCATCCCTGCAGCAATTGTACTCTCAAGTATTTATTCCAAATACATGAAAATTTAATGCTCGCAAAAAACTGAATGCTCCTAGCAGCCCTGTTCATAAGAGCTAAGATGTGGAAAGAGTCCAGAGATTCCTCAGTGGGCGAAGAGCTCAATGCACTGTGGTGTGCGTGTACCATGGAACACTAACTATTGACACGTGACAACTTGGATGACTCCAGGGAATTACACTGATGAGAAGAGTCAATGCCAAGAGGTTATATAATGGATGACTCCATTTATAGATGATCTTGAAATGACAAAGTTTTAGAAATGGAGAACAGACTAGTGGTTGCCAGGAGTGAGGAATAGAGAGGGCTGGGGGAGGGGTGTGGATGGGATTGTTGAAGGGGGCTACATGGGATCCTTGCGGGAGTAGAAGGGTTTTGCTCGTTGACTATGGTCAGACACATGAATTTACATGTGATACAGTTGGATACAGTTGACACACACAGTACAAGGAAACCTGGGGAGATGTGAATAAGAGTGGCAGATTGTATCTACACCGATATCCTGATGGTGGTTTTAGATACTATAGTGTTGCAAGATGTTCTCTTGGAGGAAAACTAGGTAAAAGATTCATGGAATCGCCCTATTTCATGTCTTACAACTGCATGGGAACCCATAATGATCTCAGTGAAACTTTCAATTAAAAAAAAAAAAAAAGAATTGTGGGACACCTGGGTGGCTCAGGTCCTGATCCCAGGGTCCTGGGATCGAGCCCCGCATTGGGCTCTCTGCTCAGCAGGGAGCCTGCTTCCTGCCTGCCTCTCTGCCTGCTTGTGATCTCTCTCTCTCTCTGTCAATAAATAAATACAATCTTAAAAAAAAAAAAAAGAAAAGAATTGTAACATGTTGAATCATTTAAATACATGAATCAACTCCTTCCTCTAGAGCTTTGGGCAGACAGTGGCATAAGCCCCTTATACCTCCCCAGCAGGTACAGTCTTCCCAAACACGTCTCCCTCGTTCTTTCCCCAAGCACAAGTGGGAAAACAGGGATGGCTATCACTTCAGTGCACTGCTTTCTATAACCGTAAAATCTGATCTGATTGTGGTCTAGGTCTACATCAGAGGCTGTTGGCCCTGGCTACGGATTAGAATCCGGGACCGTGGCAATTTAATGTGGTTCAGTAACTCACCCCTGCCAGCACCCCACCCCAGACTGATTAAATCTGAGTCTTGGGGATTAGATCCTGGCGTAGTTTTTTGTTTGGTGTTTAAGCTGCTGATAGTAACATGCTGCCAGGACTGAGAACCACCCCTCCTGGTCAGAGTGCTTGTTGCCATGATGGCATTTAAAACACCAGCCCACGTTCCCATTTCTCACTATCCCAGACTATATATGCTACTGGGATCAGAAGGCTCTGTTTTCCGGGGTTCACCTCCCCTCTGCAATGAAAGCTGACACTGAGGGTAGACCTCAGGAAGAGGGGTGCTCGGGGAAGCCGGGGTGGGGGGTGAGTTCTAGAACACACATAGGCATGCTTAGTACTCTCCAGGCTGTGTACTTGGCTGGGTTCCTCCACGCATGACTGAAACTCTGCCGGTTTTCTCTGCTGGCTGCTTCTGAGGCTGTTGAGAGACTGAGCAGACTGTGGGCAGACCCCTGAGGAATGGGAAGGGTAAAAGAGGCAGAGGTCCTTGGAACGACAAAACCTTCTTGGACCTAGCTCAGCCTCCAGCTGAAAGCCCGTAGTCATGCCACAGAAGACTGGAACCTCTCTCCGGGTCTGGCTGGCGTCAGGGACGTAAATGGAGCCCGGGGATTAACCTCGGTGCCTCCAGAGCAGAAAAGAGGTTTCAGATTTAGTGCCCCCCCCCCCCCACATACTTCTTGACAGGGTACCGGCTTCCAAACACCCCCAGAGACCAAGGGGAAAGGAAAACCCATTTAAAATCGCCTGTATGGGGGCGCCTGGGTGGCTCAGTGGGTTAAGCCGCTGCCTTCGGCTCAGGTCATGATCCCAGGTCCTGGGTTCGAGCCCCACATCGGGCTTTCTGCTCAGCAGGGAGCCTGCTTCCTCCTCTCTCTCTGCCTGCCTCTCTGCCTACTTGTGATTTCTCTCTGTTAAATAAATAAATAAAATCTTTAAAAAAAAAAACAAAAAACAAAATCATTAAAAAAAAAATCGCCTGTATGCACGTGGCATCCAGCGGTCATTAGCATCTGGAAGGCATGCAGAGCTATGAAAAACCCTGCCTGACTCTATCAGAAGTAATCGGAGAAAGACAACTATCATATGATCTCCCTGATATGAGGGAGAGGAGATGCAACATGGGGGGTTGAGGGGGTAGGAGAAGAGTAAATGAAACAAGATGGGATTGGGAGGGAGACAAACCATAAGTGACTCTTAATCTCACAAAACAAACTGAGGGTTGATGGGGGGAGGGGGTTGGGAGAGGGGGTGGCGTTATGGATATCGGGGAGGGTATGTGCTATGGTGAGTGTTGTGAAGTGTGTAAACCTGGCGATTCGCAGACCTGTACCCCTGGGGATAAAAATATATGTTTATAAAGCTGTAAAAAAAAAAAAAAAAAAAAAGAAAGGATGAATCCCCAAGTTTTGTAGCAACATGGACGGGACTGGAAGAGATTATGCTGAGTGAAATAAGTCAAGCAGAGAGAGTCAATTATCATATGGTTTCACTTATTTGTGGAGCATAACAAATAGCATGGAGGACAAGGGGAGATGGAGAGGAGAAGGGAGTTGAGGGAAATTGGAAGGGGAGGTGAACCATGAGAGACTATGGACTCTGAAAAACGATCTGAGAATTTTGAAGGGGTGGGGGGGTGGGAGGTTGGGGGCACCAGGTGGTGGGTATTGTAGAGGGCACGGATTGCATGGAGCACTGGGTGTGGTGCAAAAATAATGAATACTGTTATGCTGAAAAAAATAAAAAAATTTAATTTAAAAAAAAAAAAAAAAAAAAAAAAAAGAATCTCTCCAATCACCCAAACGCATTCCGCAGACTCTGCTAAAAGCCAAGCCGAGGGAGAAGAGCTCTCTGGCCCTTTATGCTCCGCCCCCCCCCCACGCCACCACCAACCCCATCCTTCTCTACGAATTCCAGACATTTTCTGGATTGTCCCGGAGGACAGCAAAGTTAGTTTCTCCCTCCATCCAACTGTGTCCCGTTTTTCACACTCATCACCATTCCCATTCCGTTCCGAGGCTGCCGATAAGGATCCATTCATCGGGTTCCAAAAAGCCGCACTCTGCTTGACCCAGGATTCATTGTGTTTACAGAATCCCAAGGGTAACTATTGAAACAGATGCTGTTCATCCGTGTGCCAAGGTCGTTTAATTCAGCCCTCTCCTATGTCCATCCTCCGTGTCTCGTTGCGAGCAAGGAAGAAAATAAAGTCTTCTCTCTCATCTCTGTTCTTTGTTTGCAACTGCCCACACTCCTGCAGAAAGACCTCTCTGAGAAGTCATTGTCAAGAGAAACAGAAGATTGAAAAGGCAAAGCCACTAGCACCTGACCCCTAGGTACTAGCATCTGGGCTGAGGGTGTGCTGTCGGGTTCTGGGAGCACCGCTGCCTGGGACCTTCACTGACTCAATTCCTAACTTCTTCATCTTTCCTCTCTCTGGTCTTGACTGAAAGTGAGGAAGCCATTTATGTTTTCCATAAAGCAGCTCCAAACCTACATGAAAAATCCACTGAGTCTTTAGCAGATTTCTGTTTTTTGTTTTTTTTGTTTTTTTTTTTTTTTTCCTCTTTAGATCAAAGGTGCTCAGCTCTTAAGATAAAACTTAAAAGGTCAGCCACTCTGGCACTCAACTCCGGTTCATTCATGGACTTCTCCTGGACTTTCTCATGCACCTCTCGTCTTAGCTGATTCTACTCTGTATCCTTTTGTTGGAACAAACCATAACCAGAAATAAAACAGCCTCCGGTGAATTCCATGAGTCCTTCCGGGGAACTGTCAAACCTGAGACCGCTGAACTTGCAGTTGCCATCAGAAGTGGTTTTGGGGGGACACGTGGGTGGTTCAGTGGGATAAGCATCTACTTTCAGCTCAGGTCATGATCCCAGGGTCCTGGGATCGAGTCCCACATTGGTCTCCTTGCTCAGTGGAGAGACTGCTCCCTCTGCCTGCTGCTCTCTCTCTGAAAAATAAATATATAAAATCTAAAAAAAAAAAAAGGAAGTGGTCTTGGGGGACTTCCTTAATTGTGCGGTTCTCATGAATAATTCTGGGAAAGTAAGGGGCACCTGGGTGGCTCAGTGGGTTAAGCCTCTGCCTTTGGCTCAGGTCATGATCTCAGGGTATTGGGATCAAGCCCCTCATTGGGCTCTCTGCTCGCAGGGAGCCTGCTTCCTCCTCTCTCTCTGCCTGCCTCTCTGCCTGCTTGTGATCTCTGCCCATCAAATAAATAAATACAATCTTAAAAAAAAAATAATTCTGGAAAAGTCAGATGACTTTTCTGGTCTTCCATGAACTCACTGGAAAGTGGGGACATGATTTTATCTGACCTTCTAGCCCTCATATAAAGAATAAGACAACTTAACCAACAGATCTGAAAGCACTTTGTGAACCGTGAGGCAGTTTGTAAATGACAAGAATTATACCATCACAGCCTCAGGCTGTCTCAAAGAGTTCCCCGTGAGAGGTGACATAGCCGTAGAGGCTAATGGTTCAGGCTTTGGAGTCACCCAGGTTTAGCTTTGATTCTCCTGTTCATCAACTACTGAGGCTGCTTACTCTCTACATTTCACATTCTTCGTCTACAACACGGAGGTAATAATATTTAGTTCATACACTTATATTAACAACTTAAAAAGACTCTAAGGACTCAGCTGCTGTACAGATGGTCTTCAACAAATTACAATGGCTTGACTCATGGGTTTTCACCTGTATAATGGGGCGAGAACCATACACATTTAGTAGAAACCGTACTTGATATTTTGAGTTTTGATCTTTTCCTGGGCTAGCAATATGCGAACGATATTCCCTCACAATGCTGGGCAGCAGCAGTGAACCAAGGCTCCCAGGCAGCCACCCAAACACGAGGGCAGACAACCAATACACTTGCAACCATCCTGCACCATACAACCGTTCATTTCTCATTTTCAGTCCGATATCCAATAAATTATAGAAGGTATTCAACACTTTATGGTAAAATGGGCTTTGTGTTAGATGCTGTTGCCTAACTATAGACTAACGCAAGTGCTTGGAGCACGTTTAAGTTAGGTTGAGCTAAGCTATGATGTTCGCTAGGTTGGGTGTATTAAATGTATTTTGACATTCAATATTTTCAACTTATGATGGGTTTATCAGGGTAGAACCTCATTGTGAGTCGAGGAACATATAGAGTTATTATTGTTGCTGTGATTGTTTTTGCTTATTTTTGCTTATTCTGTGGCTAACCGGCTGTGGATGTGGGTACAGGACAATGGGGATACATTTCCATATTTTTGTGTAAAACTCAACATGTTCTTCCTCTTTGCTTCATAGTATTAGCCTGATATTGGTTAGTAAGTTATTGCTTTAGAATATGAATTAGCTACTGATATTAATATAGTAATATAACTTCAAAACTCTAACTTACTACTAAGGTATAATCAAGATTGCATTTTATATGCCATTTTGGTTTTATTGAAGGATGTATATTAATTGGCTAGTTGTGGGTTGGTTGATTAGTGTACTAATTAATATTCTTCTTTACTATATTAATAATCAGGAGTGGATCTTAACAAGAACTCATAAAAACATATAATAAAAACAGGCATAAGGGATTAGAATAAGGTTGGAGGAAATAGAGCAAGGCCAGTGTGTTTAAGAATAGCTTTAGGGACACCTGCGTGACTCAGTTCATTAAAGTCTGCTTTTACCTCCCGTGATGATCCCAGGATCCTGGGATAGAACACCGGGTCCGTCGGGCTCCCTGCTCAGTGGGGAGCCTGCTTCTCCCTCTCCGTCTGCCCCTCCCCTGCTTGTGCATGCTCTCTTTCTCAAATAAATAAATAAAAATCTTTAAAAAAGAGAGAGAGAGATAATGGCTTTAAAACTGGGATTTGTAGGTGGCTCAGTCAGTTCAGCACCCATCTCTTGACTTCGGCTCAGGTCCTGGAGCATCGGGCTCCGTGCTCAGTGTAGAGTCGGCCTGGGATTCCCTCTCTCCCTCTGCCCCTCTCCAAACTCTCTCTCTCTCTCTCTCTCTAAAATAAATAAATAAAATATTTAAATTTTTAAAAAAAGAATAGCTTTAAAACTGTTACAGGACTTTACCAATGTTTCCTCTCTTGGCTTGAAAATATGATTTCTTTTCCTGACTTCCGTCCCTCCTCGAAGGACAACATACAGTTTCCTTCTTGCCTAGAATGATTTCTCTCAGAGCTTCCTTGTGCTTTTCCCCTTTTGTCCAGCCCTGTATCCCTGCTGAGGGTTTGGCATCGTGCCATGCCAGGCAGCACTCTCATCTTCCTCTGAAGGATACCCAAGATATGCTTTTGAACAACCAGGGGTCCACCGACAAGGATGTGGCTTTACTGCCTTGAAACTGGAATGGGAGGTGACATTTTGATATCACCACCAGGGCAGCCTTATCCAACGGTGGGCCAAAAACATACAGTTTCTTTTTTGTTTTTGTTTTCTAGTGATTAAGCTGTGTGTGATGCAGAGCTCGGTGAGTGTGTGAAAGAGATCTGCTTGCACACATCTCTTCTCTTCACCAGTTCCGGCGTCTGTCACAGCCTCTTTACCCCCGAGCCCCACCCCGTCTCTGAGATTCACACGCCCCCATCTCTGAGCCTCCTTGTTTCTTACTCTCAACTTACAGCCATCAGGAGCTAGGGTGGCACGCTGCACACCTTTAAAAATGAACACTGGAGGGGTGCCTGGGTGGCTCAGTCAGTTAAGCGTCTGCCTTCGGCTCAGGTCATGATCTCAGGGTCCTGGGATCGAGTCCCACATCAGGCTCCTTTCTCAACAGTGAGTCTGCTTCTCCCTCCTCCATGCTCTCTCTTTCACTCATTCTCTCTCTTCTAAATATGTAAAATCTTAAGAAAAAAAAAAAGACCACTGGAAAAGGCACACAACTCTTTTTTATGTTCCATGAACCACACTGGAGTGACATGACCATATCTAACTGTGAAGGCCTGTATTCGAGGAACTGTGCCCACCTTCTGCCACTACCGCTTTGCCTGGCTTATAGTGATTTGCAACACCCTTGTAAAATATTTTGGTTTGTTCCCTAGCATTTTATACCATTTTTATTTCTCTTTTTTTAAAAGATTTTATTTATTTATTTGACAGAGAGAGAGAGATCACAAGTAGGCAGAGAGGCAGGCAGAGAGAGAGGAGGAAGCAGGCTCCCCGCTGAGCAGAGAGCCGGATGCGGGGCTCGATCCCAGGACCCTGAGATCATGACCCGAGCCGAAGGTAGAGGCCTAACCCACTGAGCCACCCAGGTGCCCCACCATTTTTATTTCTTGATGATCAAAGCCATGTGGCTGTGGTAGAAAATTGGGAAGTACCTCATGCTGCTAAGAGGCAGTAAAAATCTTACCCACAATCCCATCACCCAAGAGGAACTTTCTTTCCAGAACTTTCTCTGTCCGTTCCTTTTCTTTCTTTTTTTTCTTTTAATTTTATTTTTTATAAACATATAATATATTTTTATCCCCAGGGGTACAAGTCTGTGAATTGCCAGGTTTACATACTTCACAGCACTCACCATAGCACATACCCTCCCCAGTGTCCATCATCCCACCCCCCCCTCCCAACCCCCCTCCCCCCCATCAACCCTCAGTTTGTTTTGTGAGATTAAGAGTCACTTATGGTTTGTCTCCCTCCCAATCCCATCTTGTTTCATTTACTCTTCTCCTACCCCCTTAACGTTCCTTTTCTATACCTAGTGCAGACGAAATCATACATGCAATTTGTACTTCAAGTTGTGTTCTCATTTGTGAGTAATGGTATCATCCAATTGGGTCGGGTTTTTGCCTAAATTAAGCAGTGTCTCTGATTCCTGGGAGAGGAAGAGAGTGCTTCTGTCCTCAGAGCCTGGAAGAGGGAAGTGAAGTTGATAGAACTGTCTAAGATGGCAGCCACCCATTCTCATTGTAATCTAGACAAATTGGTAGGAGCTGGGCCCTGGGGAAATGACTGTGAGCATGAATAATTCAAAAAAAAAGAGCAAGGCTAAGCTCAGACCCTTGATAAGTGGACACCAGAGATCTTGGAGCCAAAAGCCTGTAGGCAAAGGTGGAAGGAACCATGGCCCATGACTTTGTGCAGGAACAGTGTTCGAGGGACTTGTGGATGAGATCCAGGTGTCTGCATAAGATTTGAGTCGACAAGTGGAGGAGGACGTGTCAGTTTGCCAGATGTCAAACTGCAACATTCGGGCAGTTAGAAATCTTAGCCAAAACAGGACAGCAAAACAGGACAGATGAGACTTTTCCAGTTTCCTGATGAATCTACCAAGGGTAGGTGATGGACAGGACACAGTAGAAGAAGGGCATTCTTGCAGTAGAAACCGGACCTCAAAGGGAGCTTTGCAGAACAAGTGTTCATAGGTCCCTCCAGCACCGAGTGCTGAGGGCTACCACATGGGACCCCAATCACGAAGAGGGCAGGTTTGAGGGCAAGCTGGCATCATAATGGACCTCCCTAAAATAACAGTGAGTGCAACCCATCCTCTTCCGGTACCACTCTACCCAATGGGCAGTGATAAAATACTTAGAAAGGAGTAACTGCAAGTTACGATGTTGGACCCATATTCTCAAACTTTTCTTACCTTTAATCAATTCTGTTTTGATAAGGGAGACCCCTTGTTTACCTACAACTACTTCCCCCTGGGAAAAGAACCTGGGGATTACAAAGCATTAAAAGAAAGCCAAGATTATAATGAACACGGTCTTATTGCAGTAATGGGGGGAAAATAACAAAATGATCAACAAAAGTAAAACATTCATAATTCTACCAATCTATGATTAATATAAACCTTATGTATTAATTGAAACCCTTGGCCCACGCAAGCCGATATTGATGATGCGGTCAAGTGTGCCTCATCTAAAAACTGTGGTAATCTCAACTCTGTGTAAAAAGCTTTGGAACTAAAGAATCACCACTAAGCATTTGGTATAAATGTAAATTACCAAGTACTGTGCTTAATAGAAAGCCTTGTCCTCGATTCCTAGTTGCATCCCTGACCCTCCCAGGAATCCCTGATTCTTGCCCAGCTCTTGCTTCTCAAATCCCACCCCCATTCCTGAGCTTCATGGTAGCCCTAAGCCCCCATTTAATAACTCGATCACCTTGAAAAGGTCAAAGTAGAATCTTCTTTTTAGCATCACGAGCCAGGAAATGAATGTAGAACATCACGCGTTCACGACTACAGTGGCTTGCTGTGCCCAGTCCTGTGTTACTTAATGAAAGGTCATCTTTAGATGCAGACTCCAGCCCAATAATTCAGACATTGTGATAACAGAGACCCAAATGTGAGAAGCATGAAAAAGAAATCTACCTTCAAGTATTAACTATGTGGTGCTGGCAAGAGCTAAGGATATTGATCATTCGACCGACGGAATCAGTGGCATTAGGGTGGTTTTATGCACCCTAACGTGAACAGCTTGCAGAATTAGAATTGGACATCTGTTGGGATGACTGGGTCGCTCAGTTGGTTAAGTGTCTGACTTCGGCTCAGGTCATGAACCCAGGGTCCTGGGATTGAGCCCTGCATTGGGCTCTCTGCTCAATAGGTGGTCTGCTTCTCCCACTCCCGCTGCCTGCCGCTCCCCTTGCTCATTTTCTCTCTCCCTCTCTCTCTCTGACAAATAAATAAAACCTTTAAGAAAATAAAAATAATTTGGGGGGTTTCCTTTTTTTCTAATGTAAATTCCATTAATTAAAGTATAGTGTTAGTTTCAGAGGTAGAATTTAGTGATTCATCAGTTGCACAGAACACCCATTGCTCATTCCATCAATTGCCCCCTTAATTTCCATCACCCTCTTACCCCATCCTCCAACCTGCCTCCCCTCCAGCAACCCGCAGTTTGTTTTCTGTGCTTAAGAGTCTCTTATGGTTTGTCTCCCTTTAAAGAAAATTTTAAAATTTTTTAGAAGATTCACTTATTAAGAAAAAGAATTGAGCATCTGTCATTATACAGGCATCAGTTCAGTCAATAAAGTGTGGCACCAAATAAATAATCTTTTATGACTCAAAGCAGAGTCAACAGTGTTGACCAGGGATATTCTTTTTTTTTTTTTTTTAAAGATTTTATTTATTTATTTGACAGAGAGATCACAAGCAGGCAGAGAGGCAGGCAGAGAGAGAGGAGGAAGCAGGCTCCCCGCTGAGCAGAGAGCCCGATGCGGGGCTCGATCCCAGGACTCCGAGATCATGACCTGAGCCGAAGGCAGCGGCCCAACCCACTGAGCCACCCAGGCGCCCGACCAGGGATACTCTTGCACACCCATAAGTCACCTCAAGTCATCTGGGAAGCAGATGCTGATGCAATTCCAGAGATTTGCTGGGGGAAGTGCCTGTGATGGCTAAAAGGGAAAGGGAGGTAGAGGATGCAGGGAGAGACTCCAGGCTTCGGGGCAGGTCCAGCACCTGTGACAGGAGACAGGGAAGGAAGATGGAGAGGAAGAGTCTTAGGCTGGGGCCCAGTGTTCAGAAAGTCAGCTCTAGACTGGAAGGTTCCCCATTAGATGAGTCCTGCATCAGGCAGAAGTAAGACTGTCTCTATTACCACACTGTGCCCAGTCACTGGCTGGTGCAGCCTGGGGAGAGCATGGCCCCAGCACGGACAGTTAGAAACACCTGTTGCAGCAGGTTTTCATGAAGGACGATCTGAGAGGCGCACCTTCATAAATGCCCCAGTCCACCGCCTCGTGCTGCTCAGATCCTCTGCTCTTATATTCGAGGAGCTGTGGACCTCTCTTCTTGAAGGAAAGTCTTACTGACTTACTTGGTGCTCTGACTCAAACCCTCATTTCTGCCGGGTCTGAGCCCTTGGTAATTGTACTCAATTCAAGCCGGGGTTGCTACACATGTCCATTCACTGTTTCAAAAGGGCAAGGTCTGCTAAGAAGTACCTGAATGGATTACCTCAGCTGTACATTATTCTGTACTGCTCTGCTCTATGAGCAGGAGATGGGCAGTCCTACCTCATGCATCTGCTGGCTGGGCTCAGTTATCCCTGCCCTGATGGTGAGTCTTCTTCTCACCCGCTGGAACATGGTCATGGGGAATCCAAGGTTCCCTGCCAATAGCCATAGAATATAGTTCAATGGAACCCTGGCTGTGTGCACTGGTAAGAGTATGCCCCCACTGGATACCAGGACCTCTAACCCCTGTGATCCCAGAGTTGCCCAGGAAGTACCTAGTCCCTTAGGGGTCATTGAGAGTAATGATAAGTGAGGCCTCTCTTGCTTCCACTTCTTGGGTCTCAGATACTTCCATGTTTCCTGTAGAAGACACATCATTGCATAAAGTTCTCTGATTCTATGTCTCTAGTGCATC
This sequence comes from Lutra lutra, assembly GCF_902655055.1. Lineage (NCBI taxonomy): Eukaryota > Metazoa > Chordata > Mammalia > Carnivora > Mustelidae > Lutra > Lutra lutra. Next base: position 147,772,987 of record NC_062282.1, read on the forward strand.
CCAAAGGAAAGCACCCCATATTGCCAGCAAGATAGCGCCTCAGTTGCACCTCTGGAAGGCCACCAATGGAAGGCTACTTCTGTCAGATGGTGTTGGATATGATATAAGGAGATGCCATGGTCATGGCCCACTGCCACATCTCCTTTGCTGTGAAATGGGTCCCCTGGCTGGCTGCAGTGATGTGTGAGATTATATGCCTGTGAATCAGGCATTCTGCAAGTCCCTACATAGTAGTGTTGGCTGAGGCTCTGTGAATGAGAAAAACAAGCCCATTCCCCAGACAGTTATCTTTCCATCTGAAGATGAACCACGAGCTCTTCCAGCATGAAAGGAGCCCAGCAGAGTTTACTTGCCATAAAATGATAGACTGGCCTCCTCAAAGAATTGTGCCATTTAGGGGATTCAGTTGGGTCTGTTGCTGGAAGGTCAGAACTTCAGAGGGCGTGGTAGCTCAGTCAGCCTTGGTAATGGGCATGTATCCTGTTGAGTTCATGGGCAGCCTCTATCTCTGCCCTTGTCTAGTCCACTCCATTCATATGCACAATGTATCAATTCTGGAATGGTCAGTGATGCAGGTTAATATCAACTGGCTACATCCTTGGGTCTAGTTGGGTGTTGAGTATCTTCCATGGATGGTTTCTGATGGACGTTAGTATGTGATCTGAAAGTCTTCACACTTGATGCCCATACCATCCAGTGCTGTTACCCCAGACCTCCTTGACTCTAATCCTCCAGTTGTATTGTTTTTTTTCCTTCCAGGCCCCTGGAACTGCGTCCTCAGAATCTATATATTCTCACCTGGGGCTACATTTTCTTCCACACAAAGTCAGGGACGGGATGCCCTGCTCCCAGCTTTCACATTGGAAAATTTTTGTCTCCAGTGTCTTTTAAGGCCGACTCTAAATGTGGCCATACTGTAGCCACTGTCCATTTTCGGCTTGCATTCACAGACCAGGTCAACTCATGGCAAAGCCTGGCTTCTTCCTCCTCCTTCATCTGGTTATATGAGATTCCCACATAGGTAGTCATATGTACAAGCTGAAGGAGGGTCACTGGTGTGACCAGGGTGCATGACATGGGTGTCTGGGCTAGTGGTCATGCAGCTTATTCACGCCTTCCAGTCTTGCTTGGCCTCAATCCCAGACATTCCATTTCCATCTTTCTGTGGACTTCCGCTGGACCTGTTTCACTTTAGGACTTGGTGGGATTAACAAAAGCCACCTCATAATGGGCCTTTGTGTATGCACAGTCACTCAGTGCCCTATGGTCAAACATTCTGGCTCGAACAGGGCCCAGGAACATGCCAGGAGCTATTTCTCAAAGGGCAAAGGCAAATAATTCTTTGCAGCCTAGATTTGCTGCAGAGCTCCCCCAACCACCTCCCCTCCAGCCCCCTCAGTTTGTTTCCTAGAGTTAAGAGTCTCTCATGGGGGCACCTGGGTGGCTCAGTGGGTTAAAGCCTCTGCCTTCAGCTCAAGCCATGATCCCAGGGTCTTGTGATTGAGCCTCACATCGGGCTTTCTGCTCAGCAGGGAGCCTGCTTCCTCCTCTCTCTTTGCCTGCGTCTCTGCCTACTTGTGATCTCTGTCTGTCAAGTAAATAAATAAAATCTTAAAAAAAAAAAAAGAGTCTCTCATTCAGTTTTCTCTCCCTTCCCATATGGTCTTCTGTGCTGTTTCTTATCTTCCACATATGAGTGAAACCATATGATATTTGTTTTTCTCTGTTTGACTTATCTCACTCAGCATGATTTCCTCCAGTTCCATCCACATCAATGTAAGTGGTAAGTATTCATCTTTTCTGGTGGCTGTGTAATATTCCATTGTATATATGAACCACATCTTCTTTATTCCATCTATCAATGGAATCTTGGCTCTTTCCACAGTTTAACTACTGTGGACATTTTTGCTGTGAACATTGGGGTGCAGGTGCCCCCTTCAGATCACTACATTTGTATCTTTGGGGTAAATACCTAGTAGTGCAATTGCTGGGTCATAGAGTAGCTTTATTTTTAACTTCTTGAGGAACCTCCATGCTGTTTTCCAGAGTGGCTGCACCAGCTTGCATTCCCACCAACAGTGTAAGAGGGTTCCCCTTTAGCTGCATCTTCACCAAGATTTGTTCTTTCCTGTCTTGTTAATTTTAGCCATTCTGACTGGTGTGAGTTGGTATCTCATTGTGGATTTGATTTGTACTTCCCTGATGGCTAGTGATGTGGAGCATTTTTTCATGTGTCTGTTTTGTATGTCTTCTTTGCCATGCATGTCTTCTTTGGAAAAATGTCTGTTCATGTCTTCTTCTCATTTCTTGATTGGATGATTTGTTCTTTGGATATTGAGTTTGACAAGTTCTTTATAAGTTCTTTATAGATTTTGGATACTAGCCCTTTATCTGATAGATCATTTGCAAATATCTTCTCCCATTCTGTAGGTTGCCTTTTAGTTTTGTTGACTATTTCCTTTGCTGGGCAAACAGCTTTTATTTTGATGAAGTCCCAAGAGTTCATTTTTGCTTTTATTTCCCTTGACTTTGTAGATGTGTCTAGTAAGAAATTGCTGCAGCCAAGGTCGAAGAGGTTGCTGTGTGTATTCTCCTCAAGGATTTTGATGGATTTCTGTCTCAACTTTAGGTCTTTCATCCATTTTGGGTTTATCTTTGTGTATGGTGTAAGAAAATGGTCCTGTTTCATTCTTCTGCATGTGGCTGTCCAGTTTTCCCAGCATCACTTATTTAATAGGCTGTCCTTTTTCCACTGGATGTTCTTTCCTGCTTTGTTGAAGATTAGTTGACATTAGAATTGAGGATCTATTTCTGGTTTCTTTATTCTGTTCCATTGATCTATGTATCTCTTTCTGTGCCAGTACCATACTGTCTTGATGATTACAGCTTTGTAATAGATCTTGGAGCCCAGCATTGTGATGCCATCAGTTTTAGGTCCCCGCCCCCAACATTTCTCTAGCTATTCAGGGTCTTTGATGGTTTTATACAAATTTTGGGATTATCTTTTCCATCTCAGTGAAAAATGTCTAAAGTATTTTGATAGGGATTACATTGAATATGTAGATTGCTCTAGGTAGTATAAATATTTCATATTTTTTTAAGATTTTATTTATTTATTTGACAGAGAGAGATCACAAATAGGCAGAGAGGCAGGCAGAGAGAGGGGGAAGCAGGCTGATGTGGGACTCGATCTCAGGACCCTGAGATCATGACCTGAGCTGAAGGCAGAGGCTTAACCCACTGAGCCACCCAGGCACCCTAGTATAAACATTTTAACAATATTTATTCTTCCAGTCCATGAGCATGGAATGCTTTTCCATTTCCTTGTGTCTTCCTCAACTTCTTTCATGAGTGTTTTATAGTTTTCTGAGTACAGATCCTTTGCTTCGTTGGTGAGGTTTATTCCTGAGTGTCTTACGGTTTTTAGTGCAGTTGTAATGGGATTGATTCCTTAATTTCTCTTTTTTCTGTCTTATTGGTAGTGTATAGAAATAGAACTGATGTCTATGCACTGATTGTATATCCTGCCTAGTTGCTGAATTGTTGTATGAACTCTAGCAATTTTGGGGTGGAGTCTTTTGGGTTTTCCACATAAAGTATCATGTCATCTGCAGAGAGTGAGAGTTTGACTTCCTCTTTGCCAATTAGAATGCTTTTTATTTATTTTTGTTGTCTGATTGCTGAGGCTAGGTCTTCTAGCCCTGTGTTGAAAAACAGCAGTGAGATTGGGCATCCCTGTCATGTTCCTGACCTTAAGGTAAAAGCTCTCAGTTTTCCCCATTAAGAATGATATTTGCTGTGGGCTTTTCGTAGATGGCTTTTATAATATTGAAGTATGTACCCTCTTTCCCTACACTGTGAGAGTTTTAATTAGGAAAGGATGCTGTACTTTGTCAAATGCCTTTTCTACATTAGTTGAGAGGATCCTATGGTTCTTGTCCTTTCTTTTAGTAATGTGATGTGTCATGATTGATTTGCAAATGTTAAACCACCCTTGCAGCCCAGGAATAAATCCCACTTGGTCATGGTCAATAATCTTTTTAATGTACTCTTGGATCGTATTGGCTAGTATCTTGGTGAGAATTTTTGTATCTACATTCATCAGGGATACTGGTCCGCAATTCTTCTTTTTAGTGGGGTCTTTGTTGGTTTGGGGATCAAGGTAATGCTAGCCTCATAGATCAAGTTTCAAAGCTTTCCTTCTATTTCTATTTTTTGAAACAGCTTCAGAAGAATAGGTATTAATTCTTCTTTAAATGTTTGGTAGAATTCCTCTGGGAAGCCCTCCATTATTGCTTCAGTTTCCTTGGTGGCTATAGGTTTGTTCAGGTCTTCTATTTCTTCCTATTTCAATTTTGGGAGTTTTTAAGTTTCCAGAAATGCATCTGTTTCTTTCAGATTGCCTAATTTATTGGCATACAGTTGCTCATAATACATTCTTAAAATTGTTTATATTTCCTTGGTGTTGGTCATGATCTCTCCTCTTTCATTCATGATTTTATTAATTCAGCTCCTTTCTCTTTTCTTTTTGGTAAGTCTGGCTAGGGGGTTATTGATCTTCTTAGTTCTTTCAAAGAACCAACTTCTAGTTTCGTTGATCTGTTCTACTGTTATTTTTGGTTTCTATTTCATTGATCTGCTCTGATCTTTATTATTTCTCTTCTCCAGCTTGGTTTAGGCTTTATTTGCTGTTCTTTCTCCAGCTCCTTTAGGTGTAAAGTTAGATTGTGTATTTGAGATTTTTCTAATTTTGTGAGAAAGGCTTATATTGCTATATATGTCCATCTTAGGACCAGCTTTGCTGCATCCTAAAGGTTTTTAACTGTTGTGTTTTCATTTTTATTTGTTGCATGAATTTCTAAAAAATCTTTAATTTCCTGGTTGACCAATTCATTCTTTAGTAGGATGCTCTTTAACCTCCAAGTGTTTGAACTTCTTTCAAATTTTCTCTTGTGATTCAGTTCAAGTTTCAAAGCATTGTAGTCTGAAAACATGCAGGGAGTAATCCCAATCTTTTGGTACTGGTTGAGACCTGATTTGTGACCCAGGATGTAATCTATTCTGGGGAATGTTCCATGTGCACTAAAGAAGAATATGTATTCCATTGCTTTAGGATGGAATCTTCTGAATATATCTGTGAAGTCCATCTGGTCCAGAGTGTTATTCAAAGTCCTTGTTTCCTTGTCGATTTTCTGCTTAGATGATCTGTCCATTGCTGTGAGTGGGGTGTTGTAGTTCCCTACTATTATTGTATTATTTTCAATATGATTCTTTAACTTTGTTTTTAATTGATTTATATAATTGGCTCCTCCCAAGTTAAGGGCATAAATACTTATAGTTGTTAAACTTCTGGTTTGATGCATTTTAATCTTGTTTATAAATTTTAATGCTGTAACTTCAGAGAGGTTCTTTGTATTTTGCCTTATTTTTTTTCTCACTGTTAATATATGTTAATTTTTTAAAATGTGGAAAATTATATAACTTAGTAAAGAAGTGCTTAGAAATAATATCCCAAATCTTACCATCCTTGGGCAAATCATTCTAGTGTCCTGGTGTATTTTCCATTAAGCTTTTCTCTTACTTTTTTTTTTCCTTTTAAAAAAGCTGATGTCAAAGTGTGCCTTTTTTTGCATAATTTTTTCCCTCCCCAAATGTTTCATTTAACGGGGTAGTGTTACCCTTAAAAAAAGTGTCACTCCCTTAGAAAAATGAAATTGGTGTGGGCCTAGGAGTTATAGAGATAAGATTACCTCCAGGTCAGAGTGCAGAGAGAAATGGTGGCTAACGTGTGGCTCTCCTACATGAAACAGGACATGTCCAGACCTAAGCCACCTCATCTGCCCAGAGGAGAGACAGGGAGCTAGTGAAATGGTAAAATGCTGAATTCCTGGAGAAGAAAAAAGAGTCAAGGCCCATAGGGAGTGAAATCCTTCACATTTGTACCATAGTCATGCTCAATGTCATAAGGGGAGGGCATGACTATGTATTTATTTATGATGAGTTTTTAGGCCTAGTTCCTATGTCTAGAATTAACTGCACGGTGCTAATCATGCCCTAAGGCCAGGATCATACTAAGTTCTTGGGTTATCAAGTTTAATTTCATTTCCCCAATTTATCATGCAGTGGGAGCAAGGCACCAGAGAAGAAAGCCAATGCAATTTTCTAATGGCTCTCTATGCATGTTTGGATGATTAAGCCTTGGCTACTCCTGGGCTTCTCATGAGAGCCTGGCCTGCTGAGAAAAATAAAAAGCTATTTTCATGATGCCAGGGATAGAAGAATTAAGAACTATTTTCTGATTCTTAAAATCCCAAACCAGAGAAGGTAGTCATATAAGCTAAAATCAAAGCATCTTTACTGCATCCTTCAACAAGTCTGTAAGTACAGAAGTTACAAATCAAATAAGTTTGCCCATGTGTTAATAATTGTTAAACCAAATAATAGGAACACTGCAGTTTCTCCCTGCTTTTGGATGTTTGACATTTTTTCATAATAATAAAAATTCCCCCCCCCAAAAAACTATTTGTCACAACTTTAATGATTTTATAACATTAACTCATCATGAACTCTTTGTCCATCTTGTTCACCAGTTTATCTCCAGTACCTAGAACTATCCTGTTCCATTAACTTCTCAATGGATTAATTAATTAATTGAGATAAATGAATTTCCTTAAAAGAGACTCTTAAATAGATTCCAGCCCCTCAATGTGTAGATAAATTTCAGGATTCATCTGTATCCTTAACCTAATTAAGAGTAGAAAGTGGAGAATTTTTTTCCTTTCTTTTCTTTCTTTCTTTCTTTCTTCTTTCCTTCTTTTTTTAAGAGAGAAAGAAAGAGCAAGGTGGGAAGGGGCAGAGAGAGAGGGAGAGAAAGAATCTTAAGCAGGCTCCATGCTCAGCTCAATTCAGGGCTTGATCTCATGAACCTGAGACCATGACTTGAGCCAAAATCAAGAGTCAGATGCTTAACTGACTGAGTCACCCAGGCACCCAAAAGTGAAGGATTTCTACTGCAGTTACAGGTACGCCTTCTTTGTAGAAAACAATAGTGTAGCTATGTCCAGAGTAACAAAGCAGTCAGAGAAAGGAGGGCGGTAGGGAGGTTGGAGGCAAAATAATGGAGGATGACATGTACACCAGAAATAAACTTCAGAAACCCCAACCTCTTGTCTTTCATCATACTCTTCTCCACCCTTCATTTTGCACAGAGAGTGCCATCAAAATATTGTGTGCACATAGGCCACCCTTAATTTCCATACAATAAATCATGTATTCCTAAAGGATGTGGTTCCCCAGCCAGAGTTCTCCGGAAACTTTGTGGTTCCTGTAGATTCAGGCTCAAGTGTAATATTAGAGTCCTCTGGAGTTCTTTATTGTAGTTTCTAGAGGAAGAAAATAACATTTAAGCTTCCTTTGTGGGCGCCTGGGTGGCTCAGTGGGTTAAGCCGCTGCCTTCGGCTCAGGTCATGATCTCGGGGTCCTGGGATCGAGGCCCGCATCGGGCTCTCTGCTCAGCAGGGAGCCTGCTTCCCTCTCTCTCTCTCTCTGCCTGCCTCTCCGTCTACTTGTGATCTCTCTCTGTCAAATAAATAAATAAAAAAAATCTTTAAAAAAAAAAAAAAAAGCTTCCTTTGTGATGTTTCTTTGCTAAAGAAGGCTTCTTCTGATATAAATCATAGCAATAGTTCTCATTTGCTGACTATTTACTGATGTGAAAAGCAGTCTACAAAAAGCACCTTATTTAATCTTCACAGTGATCCTATAAGAAAAATGCTGAACCCATTTAAAGATGAGAAAACTGAGATTGAATTAAATTAATCAGTTTCCCAAGGCCACAAACTGGAAAACAGTACAGTAAACTTTGTCTCTAAAACATACACTCTTTACTTATGGAGGGATAATACCCATAAGAGCTCAGTCTGGACTCATCAAGACAAGAACATTTTCTCTTAAATCATTTGTAAAGTTCAAATGGAAACTATGGGATTCCTGAGTACATGATCAGAATTAATTAACTTTATATTCTGTATCTTCTTCTGGGGATGTTAACACAATTGAGCAAAGAGAGTCCTTTTGACAAATGGTGCTGGAGCAACTGGACATCCATATGCAAAAAAAAGAAAGAAAGAAAAAATTATTTATTTATTTGTTTGTTTATTTATTTATTTATTTATTTTAGAGAGGGAGAGAGAGGGGTAGAGGGAAAAGGAATCTCAAGGAGACTCTGTGCTGAGTACAGAGTCCATCACAGGGTTTGATCTCATGACACTGGGATCATGACCTGAGCCAAAACCACCACTCAGGCACCCCAGAAAAAAAAAATGAATTTAGACACAGACCTTATACTCTTCACAAACATTAACTCAAATGGGTCAGAGACCTAAAGTTAAAGTACAAAGCTACAAAATTCCTAGAAGAAAATATAAATAATAGATAAATATATAAAACATATAGATAATAGACCAAACAGAAGCATGTAATATATTCTATTAAATAATATAGAAGAATATATGGATAATAGATGAAGTGACCTCAAATGACCTCAGGTATGGTGATGACTTTTTAGATATAGCACCAAAGACACAATCCTTGAAAGAAATAATCAAAAAGCTGAACTTCACTAAAATTAAAAACTTGTGCTCTGAAAGACAATGTCAAGATAATGAGAAAACAGAATTGGGAGAAAATAATTGCAAAAGATGCAACTGATAAAATATACAAAGAACTCTCAAAACTCAACAGTAAGAAAACAAACGACTCAATTTAAACATGGGCCAAAGACCCAACAGACACCTTACTCAAGAAGATATATACACAGGTGGCAAACAAGCATATGAAGAGATGCTCCACACCATATGTCATCAGGGTATTGCAAATGAAAACAACAGGACCATACCACTACATACCTACCAAAACTGCCAAAATCCAAAACCAAATTCTGGTGTGGATGTGGAGCAATAGGAACTCTCACTCCTTACTGGTAGAAACACAGAATGGTAATGCCACCTTGGAAAAGAGTTGGCAGTTTCTTGTATAATGAAATATACTGTATGATCTTGCAGTTGCACTCCTTGATGTGTACCCAAAGGAGCTGAAAACTTATGTCCATACAGATACCTGCACACAGATGTTTATAGCAGCTTTATCAATAGTTACCAAAACTTACAGAACAACCAAGATGTCCTTCAGTAGGTGAATAGATAAATAAATGTTTGTATATCCAGACAATGGAATATTACTCAGCACTAAGAAGAAATGAGCTTGAAAAGTTCATCCCATGAAAATATATGGAAGAACCTTAAAGGCATACTACTAAGTGAAAGAGGCCAATCTGAAAAGGCTATATACTAATTCCAGCTATATGACATTTTGGAAAAGGCCGAACTATGGAGAGAGCAACAAGATCACTGGTTGCCAGGGGTTGGGGCAGGAGCCAGGAAAGGATGAGTAAGTGGAACACAAATAATTTCTAGGGCTGTGAAAATACACTGTAATTTCTATACCACAATGATGGATTCATGTGACTACACATTTATGCAAATGTATAGAATATACAATAACAAGACATAACGCTAATGTAAAACATGCACTTTGGGTGATAATGATGTGTTGATATAGTTCATCAATTGTAACAAATGCCTCATCCTGGTTGGAGAATGTTGATAGTGGGAAGGTTGTACATATGTGAGAATAGAGGATACATGAAAAATCTCTGTACTTTTTACTTAATTTTGCCATGAATCAATAATTGCTCTGAAAGAAAAGTCTTTTTAAAAAGCACTTATGTAAAACAATAAGTATATAATTGTATTGTTGGGATTATAATTTATGGAAATGCAATATATTTGAGAATAACAGCTCAAAAGACACAGGTAGGAGGAAAGCTGTATTGGAATAAGATAATAATACCAGATGGTAACTCAAATCCACAAGAACAAATGATAAATAAGAAAGTTGACATAACAAACTATAAATAGAAACTTTCAACATTTTAAAAAGACATAAAATTATTGACAGTAATGATTATGACAATATAATATTGGGTTTGTAACACATATGGATATAATATATATAACCATGATAACACAAGAAGGGAAGAAGAACAGAATTATATAGGGTAACCTTTTTATATCTCAGTGGAATTAAATTAGAATAAATCTGTAGTCGATGCTGAGAGGTTAAAACATATATGGTAAATCTGCCATTATGAAAATAATTCCCAAAATTGTGGGGAAAATTATTAAAGGAATAAAAACGTACCAAAAGTATTCCCTTAATGCAAAAGAAATCAGTAAAAGAGAACAGTGGAACAAAGAATACATGAAGCATATAGAAAACATAAAGCAAAATATCTGATATAAATCTAACTATATCAATAATGACATTCAGTGCAAATGCGTTAAACAATCCAATCAAAAGGCAGAAATTGTCAAATTGGATTAAAAAAATTGAGATTCAACTATGTGATATCTACATATTTCCTTTTTTTTAAATTTCAAGTTTTATTTAAATTCTAGTAAGTAACATATCATTTAATATTAGTTTCAGGAGTAAGTAAAGATATTTTAGTTTCAAAGATACAAATAGGTTGAAAGTAAAAGGACATTAGATGTACAAGAAAATAGCAATGAAAGAAAGCTAAAGTGCCCATGATATCAGGCAAATTAGACAATTAAGATAAGATGGGCATTCTATAATGACAAATAGGTCCATCCATCAGGAAGATATAAAAATTATGAATATCTGTACACCAAACCACAAAATACCTGGAGCAAACACTGACAGGATTGAAGGGAGAAATAGACAATTCAATAATAATAGATAGAGACTTCAATATCTTATTTTCAACAATGGGTACAACCCAAGAGAATTGAAATTTACATTGCCATAAAAATCTGTACACAAATATTCACAGCAGCATTATTCATAACAGCCAAAAAAGTGGAATCAATACTGACTACTCCATGGGGCTCCTGGGTGGCTCAGTGGGTTAAGCCTCTGCCTTCGGCCCAGGGTCCCGAGATGGAGCCCCACATCGGGCTCTCTGCTCAGCAGGGAGCCTGCTTCCTCTTCTCTCTCTCTGCCTGCCTCTCTGTCTACTTGTGATCTATCAAATAAATAAATAAAATCTTTAAAATAAATAAATAAATAAAAAGACTGAGTACTCCTAAGTCAGGGGGTTTCTTTTTGGGATGAAGGAAATGTTCTTCAATTAGTGTTGGTAATTGTACCATATAGTAAATATACTAAGAACCACCAAATTGTACATTTTAAAAAGGCAAATTTTTGATACGTGACTTGTATCGCAGTAGAATGAGAGAAGGAGAGCAAGGAGGAGGGAGAAGAGAAGAAGGGTGCAGACAGTTCACTTTAGAAAAGCAAGGCAGGGGCGCCTGGGTGGCTCAGTGGGTTACAGCCTCTGCCTTCTGCTCAGGATATGATCCCAGGGTCCTGAGATCGAGCCCCACATTGGGCTCTCTGCTCAGCGAGGAGTCTGCTCCCCCCTGCCGCCTGCCTCTCTGTCTACTTGTGATCTCTGTCAAATAAATACATAAAATCTTAAAAAAAAAAAAAAAGAAAGAAAAGCAAAGCAAGGCAAAGAAAAAGTCTCAAGAAGGAGGGGGTGGTCATAAGTTAGACAAGTTAGATGAAAATGGCAAAGGGTCTCTTGTATTCAGGAGTGGCAGTGAAATTCAAAATACAGTGGCTTCAGAAGTGACTGGGTGATGGCAAAATGGAAACACTGAGATATTTTGTTGTGGGAGAAAGTGTAGAAAATAGAGTGGTGAAGGAAATAGGGAGTGTTTTCTTTTTTAGTGTTGAGAAAGATTTAGGTTAGTGTTGAGAAACAATTTTTCATGGATCTCTTGCATTTTTACATACCTTGCATAGGTAAGGATTGCTTTTCTGCAGAACTCTCTCTTGAGAATGTTTATGTAGTGAAAAGTCTTGGAAGATAGAGATAATGTTTTCCTTGGAGCAAAAGGCAGATTTATTTACTCTCCAGTAAACAAGATAATGTCTCCCTCTGGGGCAAAATTCAGACAGACATACTGTCCATTATAAAAGATGCAGGTTCCCTAGGTTGGGGCTCCTCTCTCTGTAGTGCATTTTATTATCTCTGTGGGTATCACCTGACACTCCTCATTGTCCTTTGGGAAATGGGACTCAGGGAACCCCAATCCCCTGATGTTTATGCTGCTTGTTGTGTGTTGTGAATGATGAAGTCATTTGTCTCAAAAAAAAAAAAAAAAAAGGACAGAACAATTCAGCAGAAGATCAACAAAAATTAAAAGACTCGAATGATACTAAAAACCACTATACCTACTAGATATCTATTGACTCCACCCAACAACTGCCAGATATATATTTTTCTCAAGTGTCCACAGACTATCTTCTAGTCTACACCACGTGCTGCGCCATTAGAAAAAAACCTTCAATGAATTTTAAAAAATTGAAATCATACAAAGTATGTTCTTCAATCATGGTGGAATTAAATTAGAAGTCAATAACAGAAAAATAGGGGAAATTCACAAATATTTGAATATTTAAGAACATGGTCATAAATAGTCAATAGGTCAAAAAAGACACAAGGGAAAGTTAAAAATAATTTGAGATGAATGAAAATGAAGACATGACACCCTAAAACTTAAGAGACACCACTAACATAGTACTTAGATATTTACAGGTGTAAATGCCTGTTTAAAAAAAAAAAAAGGAAAAGGCTCTAAACAGAAGATTCACAACAGCTATGTTTTGGTGTCCAAAAGGAAAGAAAACTTTTATTTTTTTTATTATTATTATTATTATTATTATTATTATTGAAACCTAATAGAAACAGAAGAGAAAAGGAATCTACACACACAGATGAAAGTCATAGTGGGCAATAAATGAGAACAAGGCAAAGTTACATCAAACTGGGTACTTAATAACATCCAACCTTGTTAGCTGGGGAAGCCCTATGGGAATAGCCAGGCCGGTGTCACAGTTGAGAGGCCTGGAAGGAGTGTCCTTCCTTCAGGTGAGACTCCCAACTGACCATCCCCATAACGGCCATATGTATAGGACAAATGATGGGAAGTTAGACATTTGTTCACATACGTGCAGTTTGGAGCAAGCTGCATTTCTGTGTTATCATGTTTTTGTATTTTCAGGGAGACTGAGCTATGTGTGTCTGCCTCCCCTCCCAGATTCCATTCTGGGTAGCCAGCCCAGCCTAGAGCAGGAGGGGATATGAGACAAGATTTGTAGCTTTTGGCATCCAGAACAGAAGGGCCAGTTCTGACCTGGAGGTCAGATAATACATTTCAAACAACCAGGCTCCCAAGGTTATTCACATAGTGTGATTCTCACAAACAACATTTCTTAGCCTGGTTGCGTAGGTGCAAGTCCGGGGTGGTCAGATATGCGGAGCAAATCACAGAAACGTCAGTCCTTATAGAACAACGCCTACATCAAAAAATAAATAAGATCTGGGCACCTGGGTGGCTCAGTTGGTTAAGCAACTGCCTTTGGCTCAGGTCATGATCCTGGAGTCCCAGGATCAAGTCCCACATCAGGCCCTCTGCTCATCAGGGAGCTGGCTTCTCCCTCTGCCCCTTGCCCCTTTCATGCTCTCTCTCTCTCTCAAATAAATGAAATCTTTTTAAAAATAAATAAATAAATAAGATCTCACATCAATAACCTAACCTTCCACTTCAAGACATTTATGAGCATAGTCAACCTAAAGCAAACAGAAGGAAGGAAATAATAAAATTAGAGTAGAAATTAGTGAAAGAGAGAATTTTTAAAAACCCAATAAAATCAATGAAACCAAAAGTTGGTTCTTTGAAAAGTTTTAAAAAATGGTAAATTTTTAGGTAGACTGATCAAGAAAAGAACAGAGAAGATTCAGATTACTGAATTTAGGAATAAAAGCAGAGGCATCACTACTGACCCTAGAGAAACTCATATAAAAGGATGCATCATCTTTCCAAAAGTGAACGTGAGCACAACTTTCCTATATGTTAAGATCTGTCTCTTCAAAACATAAAATGAAAAATTTCTTGCAAAGGCATTAATGAAAGCCCCTACACTCAGGCCTTGTAACATTTCTTGGACTTTTGCCAACGTAGTGAGGACAAGAGGCAAGACTACTTACCCAAGCTGTTCCCACCTCCCACTGGAAAAAAGAACTCGGTGATAACCAAGGCTTAGATAGGGCCCAAATTAAAATAAAAATGGTAACATTTCAGCAGTTATACAAAAAGTTACCACTACATAAAAACAAAATGATCCACAAACAAAAAACACCATTAAATTATATTAATTATTTCAGAAACAGCCACAATTGAAACCATGACCCACTGCTGTCAGCATTGATGGTGCAGACGATACTGTGCAGTCTGAGAATTATGGAAATTCGGCTCTTTTTGTGCATCAAGGGCAATGGGAATCTTACAGCACTCAGTAGCAGCTAGATGTCTTGTATTAGTCTTCAATAAACTCTTCTCACTGGCTAATTTTAGTCTTTGCTTAAAGTAAAATAAGTCTATATAATTGTGCATGAGTCACCCATAATAATTTTTTAAAGGGGCTTGCACAAAGAGGAGTCCCAAATCCCATTAGTGTTTGGCAAATCTTCTTTTAGGAATCATTGCTTTGTAACTGCATATTGATTGCCATATATGGATTTGGGCATATAATACATAACCCATTGTCAGCAGGATCTTCTTCCTGTCTTCAGATAAAACAAATGGTAAAGTTGACTTGGATCCCAGTCACATGGAAGTCCAACGCTCTTCCATAATTTCTGTCAGTTTCAGGGATGGGGTACAGGTGGGCACATTTCACAATCTTAAGATCTCTTTTTTTGGATCCTATCTCCTGGTGAGAGGTCTCTGTGCTGCATCACAGCAACATGGATGTGAGAGTCAGGCCCCTCTTTACATCTCAACATCAACAACAAAATCTCCTTGAGAGATGTTTTGGGAAGATATGTGGGAAGATGGGACAGGTGGTGGTGAGAGGACAGCAACACAAACACCTTCAGATAAAGGGAGGGGTTTCCCATGCTTAAAATAGCCTTCCCCTCCCTCACCCTCCATTTCCTTCTCTCCCCTTCGCCTGCCCTCTGCCCCCAACTTTGGAGCTTTTTTTTTTTTTTTTTAAAGATTTTTTATTTATTTATTTGACAGAGAGAGAGAGATCACAAGTAGACGGAGAGGCAGGCAGAGAGAGAGAGAGAGGGAAGCAGGCTTCTTGCTGAGCAGAGAGCCCGATGTGGGACTCGATCCCAGGACCCTGAGATCATGACCTGAGCCGAAGGCAGTGGCTTAACCCACTGAGCCACCAGGCGCCCCCCAACTTTGGAGCTTTACGAGCTCTCCTCACCTAGTCCCAAGGAGGTCTCCATCTTGTTTGCTCATCCTAATTCTCCTGTGCCCTCTGCTTTTGGTTTTCTTCTCTCCCTGGTTTAGAACAACAAACTAATTCACCCCGTGGTCTCAGAGAAAAGAGCATTACTACTTCTCTACTACTTTTCTAAAGACATGACCCCTGTGAGTGCGCACCCAGGTCTTTGGGATCTCACCTTGAACTTATTCCCAGGGCTGAGCTTTCCCTTGAGAATAAGCTATAATGGGCATGGAGGATTGTGTGAGAATGTGGGACGGTGTTGCTGAGCTACCTGGGTTGAGAGGAGACTAGAAGCATTTCTTAAGGAAAGCAGTAATTTTTCCCAGGAGGGGGTGATGGGAACATAGGGAAAGCAAGAGCTAAGTGTGTAGCAAATATTTGCTGAGGAAGAAAGAGCAAGGAGCTGGCGAGCTAAGAGAAAGAGAGGGTAATGAGATAGGATAAAAACTAAAGTGAGGTGGCAACCCTTTTTTAGGAGAAAGGGTGCCTCTTTTACTGACAGCATGAAAAGAGATAAGGCAGTACAGTTAAGGAGCATTTGTAGGTTTGTAGGTGGCAAGGGTGGTCAGTTGTGGGTATGCTTGTTCAAGGGACTTGCATTTTCTCAATGAAGTCAGGAGCAAAGTCATTTGCTGATTGTCACAAGTGATAGCCCCGCACTGTGATTGGAGATCATTAGTTACTACTGTTTCCAGGTTATACTGTTGTACAATCTTGTCACACCATATGCACCCACTGATGGGTAGGAGCTGATAAGAAATATGGCTTGGGGGCGCCTGGGTGGCTCAGTGGGTTAAAGCCTCTGCCTTCAGCTCGGGTCGTGATCCCAGGATCCTGGGATGGAGCCCCACATCAGGCTCTCTGCTCTGCGGAGAGCCTGCTTCCTCCTCTCTCTCTGCCTGCCTCTCTGCCTACTTATGATCTCTGTCAAATAAATAATTAAAATCTTAAAAAGAAAGAAAGAAAGAAAGAAATATGGCATGGCTCTTGGGCTGTGGTTTTGTGAATCCAGTAAAACAGAAGACAAGACAAGAAGAAAAGTAAGCAAATATAGTAATGGACCAAAAATGTCATCTAACAGCCTGTGGTAGATTGGAAGAAAATTAAGTGGCTTAAAAGACTCGATATGGATAAGATTAAACATATTGGATATCAGGTGAAGATCAGCTTTAACTTATGATGTAGCCCAGAGTGTGGCCCATGGGAATCGATTTTGCAGACTGTGGATGAAAATCCATGGCGTTGGGGTGCCTGCGTGGCTCAGTTGGTTAAGCAACTGCCTTTGGCTCAGGTCATGATCCCAGAGTTCCAGGATTGAATCCCGCATCTGGCTCCCAGCTCCATGGGAAGTCTGCTTCTCCCTCTGACCCTCTCCCCCCTCTCATGCTCTCTCTCACTGTCTCTCTCTCTCAAATAATAAATAAATAAAATCTTTAAAAGAAAGAAAGAAAGAAAGAAAATCCATGGAGTTGAGAAGGTCAAGGGGCTCAGAAGCTAGGATGTGTCATTGACAATGCTTAGATGTTTCAGGATGTGGCTAGCTGGGGATAAAGAGGAAGACTGAGACAAATGCCCAGACCCCTCGGCCAGGAGGCTGGAATCCAGCAGTAATAAAGTTGTGGAGAAGAAAAACACTCCAGGAGTTCACCAAATACTAAATTTTAACTCTTGAAGTGAAGTCATAATTTACATGGAATAAATACCAAAAATCACTCCTTTCGTGTAGGCATCAGAGTTGATCCTCAAGGGAGGACAGGTGAGAGAAAAAAAAAATAGAATGAGTGACACAGCAGCAGAGAAAAAAGTTGACTACAACTTCTCAAAAGGTCATGCTTCAGAAGGTCAAGACATACTCCAAAGCCCAAGAGGTTGGTGTGTCCAGATTTGGGATTTTTTTTTTTTAATATAGGTTAGAAAGACAGTGGGTTGAGTCCCTGTTCTCGAAAATTGAGCTCTTGGAAAACCCAGTAGTGACCAATGTTAGAAGTTACTGACATTGTTAAAGCAAGAGAAGCTTCTCTAAAACCAAGAAAACAGATGCCTTCAGTGAAAACCACACACATTCGCACACACCACCACAGGCATAATCTTCACGCTAAAAGGCAATCTCCATGCAAAAGAGATAGATGATTGAACGAATAACTTACGAGTGCTTGACAGAAGTTTTCTTCTGTACTAAATATTCACAGTGAAATTCCTGAGATAAATGAGGGAGGAGAGCATCTTTAGCCATGATATGTAGAGCAATATAAAAGCTCTGGAGACTTTTTGCTCTGTTTTTTGAGAACACATTGCCCCTCTGGTGATTTTGCAGATCAGCATCTTCCGAAGAAATATTTATTACCCGTCCTTGGGCGCCTGAATGGCTCAGTTGGTTGAGTGACTGCCTTCAGCTCAGGTCATGATCTTGGAGTCCTGGGATGGAGTCCCACATCGGGCTCCTGCTCAGCCTGGAGTCTGCTTCTCCCTCTGACCTTCCCCCTCTCATGCTTGTTTGCTCTCATTCTCTCTCTCTCTATCAAATAAAGAAATAAAATCTTAAAAAAAAAAAAAAAACAACCAACCAAACAAACAAACAAAAAAAAATGGAGTTCCACTGACCAGTGAACTGGGAAAATCTGTCAGGGCTGTGTGATTCCTGGCCAGTCCTAAGAAGGAAGATGAATATTGTATTTTGCTTCTCAATCACTACTCGAGGTTTCTGGAACAAAAGCTAAGGAAGAAACAATTCCTGAAAAGAATGATATCCAGACACTTGATAAACCCAAAACCTCTACTCAGGACCTCAAGTAGGTTTAATTTAATTGTGAACTATTTGACAGCAAAGTTGTTAAAATTGATTAAATAATGAAAAATTTGTTTTCAATGCCAGCGTTTGGTTAAAAAAGAAAGAAGGAGGGGTGCTGGCTGGCTCAGTGTGGGGAGCATGCAATTCAATCTCAGAGCTGTGAATTCAACGCCCACATTGGGTGTAGAGATTACTAAAAAATAAAACCTTTTTTTAAAATGAAGGAAGCACAGGGGCACCTGGTGGGCTCAGTGGGTTAAGCCTCTGCCTTCAGCTCAGGTCATGATCTTGGGGTCCTGGGATCGAGCCCCACACCGAGCTCTCTGCCCAGCGGGGAGCCTGCTTCCTCCTCTCTCTCTGCCTGCCTCTCTGCCTACTTGTGATCTCTGTCTGTCAAATAAATAAATAAAATCTTAAAAAAATAAAAGAAGCACAATGAACTAGAATTCATCTGTTCCTTTATTCACTTATTCAAGATGTATTTAAGCTAGACACGAGAGATACACTGGTGAGCATAGTGAAAAGAAAAAAAAAAGTATTTTTAGCAAAAGTTACTTGCAGGTATTAAGATTTCGATACCCCCGGTAGGAGGCAGACATGTTTCTTGTTTTTCATCTCTTTGGAGAACTTTAGATGGTGGTTTTATCTGTATATACTGCAGTCGTTAAATATTTGTAAATCAGATATGGTGTATCGCCTTACACTAATGTAACACTATCAATGTTTAGAAACAAAACAAGCAAGGCAGCAAGCCAAAGGAAATACTCCTGTTGCTCCTTTGCAAAAAAGTGCTTTGTTTTCAGCATCTCTTAAAATGGGAATGCATCTCGCTTAATTCAGCCGGAAGGGGGAAATCTACAACGTGAAAACCATCAAAGCCATTGTGAGACAACTTGTCTGCTTGAGGCCCACAGGGCTGTTGTTTGAATAGCTTCCTTTGGGAAGCTGTACATTTCATCAGTGAAGACGCCAGTTTAGAGGCAAGAATAATCCAGTCCTCTGTAGTCTCTACAGCTCTGTCTGATTAACCACTGATTAGCATGAACTCAGAAGAAAGATCTCCTGTCAAAATTCACTCCATTAGAGCGGGCATTGAAAACCACCACGGTGAGAGCTGCAAGCTTTCTGAGCTCCATGCCTTGCCCTGTGAAAGCACCAGAGAATTTTTCTGCATTTATGGTGTAGGAATGCAGGCTTTTTTTCTCTGGAGGAGAGCACAGTCTTGAAAGAGGGCACCCAGAGAGTATCAGCCAAGGGCTGGGGCTCAGAGCCGATCCCACGGTGGAATGAAAATCAGCTCAGCACTCATTCTTCTGGTTCTGTTGATACTGCTGAAATCTTTATTTCCTCCACTCGTGGACTCTGTGGGGAAGTTGAGGATAACGCTCAGAAGGGATGAAGTCCAAGGATTTGAAAGCTTCTGAGAGTTCCACATGCTTTCTGAGAATCCTGATCTTTCTGAGTATTTCGATGGCGCCACTAATTGTAAATTTCACTTCAGCCTGCCTACGTTCAGGAGGCTCCACAGAAGAGAAGAGAACAATCCTACAGGGAAGACGTATTTCTTTTGCAACTGCTGAATGCACATGAACTCTGCCAGATGACTTGATTCACCTCCCAAATTTAAATTTAAACCACTGGCTGAGTCTTTTAAATGTTCCAACAAAAACCTAGGCAATCAGCAAATATTTTACATGTTACACATTATACGGAAACCATCTTACAGGCACTCATTCAAAAGGAGGAAGCTTAGTGTCACATGAAAGGAAAACCTATCTGGAGATCCTGGGGGTTGCTGAAGGAGCAATGATGGATTTTTTTTTTTCTATAAGTAGTTGAGATAGATTTTTTTGTATCAGTCAGCTCTCGCTAGTAGGACATTGGCTGGCAAATGCAGAAATCTAAAACAAAGCAGTTTAGGCAAAAAAAGCAATTGCTTTTGCATCTAGCTGCTGCTGGATCCCGGACCTGCAACGATCTTGCTAGCAATCTTTCTTACACCTTCTCTCATTCTCCATCTCTGCTCTGCTTTCCTCTATGTTGGATTCAACCTCAGGCAAGGCCTTCTTCCCCGTGTAGGAAAGATGGTCATCAGTAACAACAGGCTTAATTCAACCAGGCTAATAACCTTAAGGAAGGAGATCACCATTCTCCCAATAGTTTCTTCTTAAATCATGGGAATGACCCTGGTTGGCCTGCCCAGGACAGGTACCTATCGCTGTTCCAGCCTCCTGGAAGGTTGTGCTCTACTTAGCCATGCCTGGCTCATGGGCCCAATGTAGAACTGGGGTATTTAGGGTCAGCATCTCAGGGAACAAACCCAGAGATAATCAGGACACATGAGGAATGGTTCCCAGAAGGCTACGTGGCAGGCTCCTACCAAAACAAGCGAGAAAGGATGTCGGTCTGGTAAACACAACAGGTTGTAAGAATCGAAAGACAAGGTCAAATTACCTCTCATGATAAGTTTGTATTTCAAGGGGGTACCTGGGTGGCTCAGTAGTTAAGTGTCTGCCTTTGGCTCAGGTCAAGATCCTGGGGTCCTGGGATCGAGCTTCTCACTGGGCTCCCTGCTCAGTCGGGGAGCCTGCTTCTCCCTCTCTCTCTCCCACTCCCCCTGCTTGTGTTCCCTCTCTGGCTGTGTGTCTCTCTGTCAAATAAATAAATAAAGTCTTTTTTTTTTTTTTAAGATTATATTTCTAGAATTCCTGTGGAGAGAAGGGAAGTCAGGAAACAAGCTTCAAGGGTCTTCATGGGAAGCGAAGCACAGTTCCTGATACAGGGGCCCCTCCAGGAGCCAGTCTGACTGTCGATCTAGAACAAAACGGCTGCTCTAGAAATTGCCATTTGACAGTCATACAACAGATGAAGCTATGCTCCCTCTCATTGGTCTGGTTCATTTTGATACTTCCGTTTTTCCTGTCTCTGTAACTACTAGCTCATGACTGCTGTTCATTTTCTTCTCTCTAATGCCTTTTAATGCCTCGTGGCTTCCGTTTATTGCTTTCTTTTTTTTTTTTTTTCTTTTTAAAGTAATTTATTTCATTGAATTAAAGACCACAGAAAAGCAGCAGTATATGCCGTGAGGGCTAAATAGGGTGGGTTTGCAGAGCCCTTATCCTCAGCACGGAGGGTCTAAATTAATGTGACCTACGATACGGTTGCTCCCGTCCAAAGTACCAGGGTGAAAAACAGCACTCTATGCATTTTGACAAAGAGCTTTACTTATTTATCCTTTGGGAAACAGGCTTTGGGTTTCCTCCTTCACTGGATGCCTGCTCCACACACCAAGCTCCCGAAGTCCGTGGTTTGCAACTGCCGTTCATTGCTTTCTTTACATGCATTTCTCTTCTGAGCTACTATTTTCTCCCATTATATTAATTTCTGCTTTTACCATATTTCTGCCAATTTTCTTGAGCACTTCTCTGCAGTTCTTGTCCTAGCATTTTTTCCAATTGGATAGCTCGTTGATTTCCCATCTTTCCTGTTTTCTGATACATACAATCAAGGCTATAAAAGGCCCTCTGAACTCTGCATGATCAGTATCCCCCAAATTTTGATACGCAGGGCTTTCTGTGTCCCTCAGCTCCAAGTGTTGCAGAATTCTCATTATAATTTCTTCTTTATCCCGTGACTGTAAGAAATCTGTTGGCGGGGGTGGGGGGCGCCTGGGTAGCTCAGTGGGTTAAGCCTCTGCCTTTGCCTCAGGTCATGATCCCAGGGTCCTGGGATCGAGCCTCGCATTGGGCTCTCTGCTCGGCTGGGAGCCTGCTTCCTCCTCTCTCTCTGCCTGCCTCTCTGCTGCTTGTGATCTCTGTTTGTCAAATAAATGAATAAAATCTTAAAAAAAAGAAATCTGTTGTGGTGGTATAGTATACATAAACTGCATAACTCTTGAAGTGAGCAGGCTAATGAATGTTATATATGTTTTATACCTGTAGAGCCTAGATCAAGTTATAGACCATGTCCCCATGGTATCCAAAGAGCTCCTTTTTGCCCTTTCCTGATGACTACTGCCCTAGAAGTCAGCACTGTTGACTTTTAGTATCATGGATTCATTTTACCTCTCCTTGAACATCGTCTCAATTGGAATCGTACCCCCCATCTCGTTCCTGTGAGAGCAATTCATGTCGTAACATCTCTTTCCCTCCCTCTCTTCATTACTGGCAGGGAATGCATTTATTCATTCATTCTACCCTTGGGGCATTTTTGGTTTGTTTCTAGTTTGGGGGTATTATGGATAAAACTACTATGGGTGTTCTTGGGGCACCTGGGTAGTTCAGTCGGCTAAACGTTTGCCTTTGGCTCAGCTCAT
Source organism: Lutra lutra (assembly GCF_902655055.1). NCBI lineage: Eukaryota > Metazoa > Chordata > Mammalia > Carnivora > Mustelidae > Lutra > Lutra lutra. The sequence continues at coordinate 147,795,486 of NC_062282.1, forward strand.
GATCCCGGAATCCTGGGATCGAGCCCCACATCGGTAGGGAGCCTGCTGTTCCCTCTCCCTCTGCCCTCCCCCTGCTCATGTTTTCTCTCTCTCTCCCTTGCACATTCTCTCTCAAATAAATGAATAAAATCTTGAAAAAAAACTACTACGAATGTTCCTAAAAACATGTTTTGCTGGATATATGTCCTCGTTTCTCATGTATATACCACTAGCAGAATGGCTGGGTCTTCAGGTAGGCATATGGTCAACCTTATTAGGTACTTCCAAAGTTTTTTTCCATTGCAGTTTAACCAGCTTTTACTCTCACTAGTCATGTATGAGTTCTGATCATTCTACATCCCATCAATATTTGATATTGTTAATTTTCCTTTCTTTCCTTTCCTTCCCTTCTCTTTTCTTTCTTTCTTTGAGAGAGACGAGAGGTGGGGGAGGGCCAGAAGGAGGGAGACAGAGAACTTAGTTAAGGAGGCTCCACACTTAACACAGAGCCTGATGTGGGGCTCAATCTCACAACTCTGAGATCATGACCTGGGCTGAAATCAGCAGTTGACCGCTTAACCAACTGAGCCACCCAGCCACCCCCTTTTCTTTTCTTTTTTAAATTTTAGCTACTCTGGCTATGTGCCTAGTATCTCAAAGTCCTTTTAGTCTGCATTTCCCTGAAATTTCCATGAAATGCATTTCATTTAATGTTGAATACCTTTATCATATGCTTGCCGGCTACTTGTCTATTTTCTTTTATGACTGTTCATTCAAACCCTTTGCCTATTTCTGAACTGGGTTGTCTTCTTATGATCGAGTTGTAAGAGGTTTTTTTCCATACTCAGGATGAGTCCTTCGCAGATAGGTGGATTGTGAATTTCTCCTCCCAGTCTCAGGCTTGCCTTTTCACTCTCCAAACAAACTCTTTTGATGAATGAAACTGAGTAACAATGAAATCTAATTTTTTGTCTTTCAGTGGTTGTGTAAAAAATCCTTGCCTGCTCCCAAGGTCATGAAGATATTCTCTTATGTTTTCTCTTAAAAGCTTTCTTGTTTTACCATTTACATTGAATTTCATGACCCATTTCATGTTAATATTTGCATATGGTATTATACAGGAAGCAAAGTTCATCTTCTTTTTCACGTGGATATCCAACAGACCCAGCATCATTTATTGAAAAGAATGTTGGGAAGATAATCCTTTCCTCTTAGTTAACTGCAGTGACTTTTTTCTGGGAGTCTGTTCCAGACTCTGTTTTGTTCCATTGGCTAGTCTTGTGCCTGTATCACATTGTCTTATTTAATGCAGCTTTATGATAAGCCTTAAAATCTGGTAGTCTAAATCCTCAAACGTTTTTCTTCTGCAAAATTGATTTGGTCATTTTCAAGTCTTTGCATTACCATATGAATGTTTAAATCAGCTTATCAGTTTTCCACAAACAAAAAAAACCTGCTGGGATTTTGATTGGGATTATATGAAAACTATAGATATTTTACAGAGAGAAATGACCTTTAATCAACAGTGAATCTTTTAATCCATGAAAGTAGCGTATCTCTCCTTTACTCAAGTCTGCTTTAATTTTCTCATTTTTTCCCCTAGAGTTTATTTCTGGATATTTGATTGTTTAGCTATCCAAAATGCTATTTAAAAAACTGTTGTGTTCTGATATTTACTGCTAGTATATGGAAATACAGTTGATTTTTCCATGTTGACCTTGTATCCAGGGACCCAATTTCATCTATAAATTTATTTTTATTTTTATTTTTTTTAGATTTACTTACTTATTTATTTGACAGAGAGAGAAATTACAAGTAGGCAGAAGTAGGCAAAGAGGCAGGCAGAGAGAGGATGAAGCAGGCTTCCCGCTGAGCAGAGAGCCTGATGAGGGCTGGATCCCAGAACCCTGGGATCCTGACCTGAGCCAAAGGCAGAGGCTTTAACCCACTGAACCAGCCAGGCACCCCTCATCTATGAATTTAAATAGGTGTGGGCTTTTATTTTATTTTGTTTTGTTTTGTTTGTTGTGGGATGGAGATAGTTTGGATTTCCTACATACGCTTTCATGTTATGAAGACAGAATGGCAATTTTATTACTTCCCTTCCTAAGTCCATGCCATTTGTTTATTCTTCTTGCCTTAGAGCACCCGTGCATTTTTTTCTAGCATGCTTTTAAGAGCTTCACAGCCTTTGGGGGTTCCTGCTCTCTTTATTGTTAAGTTCTCTAATTTTGCTGCCCTCTGCTGTGGAGAAAAATCAAAGAGTGGGGTAATAGAAGACAAGGAAAACATGTTTCTAGAAGATTGCTCACACTTCTGATAATTACATAGTTCATAAAGAGAGAGAATGTTCATTACTTCTCCCCTGCCACATGATGTGCTTTATAGGACCACCCTTAGATCTCCTGTCCTGGTTCCATGCTCTGGAAGGGTCCGCAAATCACACACACACACACACACACACACACACACACACACACACACACAGAATACATTTATCAGTCGATACCTGGGATGATTCCATTTCTAAGGAAAGTCTTCTCCTCTTCTCTTACCCTTTGTCTTTGAAACAAAAAGTCACCGCGCCAGACCCTTGAAGGTGTGTGGGTTGTACCGTTGTTGACACCAAAGAAATGCACTGCTTTAGAATGAAGTCCTTCAACTGTAACCTTTTTGTAACACCTAAGTTACAAACAGAAGACAAATTGATTAACTTTTCACACTTTCCTCTTGGTAGCGTGAATACAATAAGATTCTTTCATAAGGAAGTATCCATCCCCAGTAATGTCACGCAACATCTGTTTTCTTCCTTGTTAATATCTTTCAGTGCCTGATTTCAGAAATACCATGAATCAAGACATTCACAACAGTTTCATAGAGCAACTGAGATTGCTTTACCATATTAAAAATTTATATTCTCTTACATTGTATATTTTTAGGTTTGATCTGTAACACCTTTGATGAATGATGTAAATTGTCAATTTAACGGGTATTGAATATTAAAACTCCAAGTCATCCTATTTTTATAACAATATTTAATAAAATGTAATTAAGCTTTCAAAATACTAAATGAAAAATTTGGTTCTATTAAATGATTTTAAGTTTTTCACATTAGCCATACATTCTATTCTCCTTCACATTTTAAATAGATCATTTTGAATATTTTAGGAGAAAATAACTTTTAAAATAAGAGTGATTTAAAATTTAAATCATGGGATTTTTACACTTATTTTAATTCACTTTTATCAAAATATTTTCAAATTTTATACACTTCAAATACATATTCATGTTTGACTTCAGAATCATTGCTTTCAATAGGATATAAATTATATGAATATATTAATTTCATAGTAGAATTAAACGATTTTGCTGAAATGACAGAAAAAATACATTTTATGAAATAAATATATTTTCTAAATTATTTATATCATACATCAATGAGTAGTTTTAAAACTTTATTGTCTTTAGTGTTTTACCAACTGCAATTACATAAGATCACACTTCATGAAAATTTTTGTTTTGTCTTTCTGAAGTTATGTCTGAAATAAGAAAATGGAACATATTTTATGTTACACTTTCTAGTTTGACTTACTGATTTCTAACCATTCTTTGCATGTTCTAGACACAACATGTATGGTTTGCAAATGTCACATGTATGGTTTGCAAATGTTCTCTCACATTTGGTGGGTTGTCTTTTCACTTTCTTGATAGCTCACATCATGGCCATGGGACCTGGAGGCACAGGGGAACCACACAGCCATGTTGATGTTAGTGCTGCTTGCTGTGCAATGAGTAATAAGCCCTTTATCTCTGGGGAAAAAAATTATCAGACCCATTTTCTACAGATAAGCAAAGGGATCGTCAAAGCAAAGGGACCATCCCAGATGACATGGTCATTTACTGGTGGAGACAGGGCTAGAGCCCAGACTGACAGTCTATCACAAAACACAGAACACCTGGATAAGCATTTTGAGTGAGGATGGGAGCAGCTCTCATCGTCAAACTTCATTTAATTCGTTTATGTCATTTGCTCTGAAAATATCCTCACTGTTGCCCACCCCAGCTACCAGATTACTCTCTAGGACAGCAGTTCTCCAAGTATGATCTCCGGGACCAGAAGCATCAGCATTCTCTGATAAATTGTTAGAAATTCAAGTTCGCAGGCTTTAACCCAGACCAGCTGAACCTTTGCAACCTGTGTTTTAATAGGCCTGTGGGTGATTCTGATGCATGCGAAAGTCTGCAACACACTGCTCTGTGCACAGTGCTTCCCCACCTTCTCCAGCTGGGTTTTAGGGTCACTAAGGGACTTCTGGGTTTGTTCCCACACCTGTTTGTGCTGGTGTACTTGTCATTCCATTTACATATTTTCATTAACTATTGGGGCACCTGAGTGGCTCAGTCGTTAAGTGTCTGCCTTAGGCTGAGGTCATGATCCCAGGGTCTGGGGATCAAGACCCGCATCACATTGGGCTCCCTGCTCAGGGGAGAGCCTGCTTCTCCCTCTCCCTCTGCCCCTCGCCCCCTGCCCGTGCTCTCGCTCATGGTCTCTCTCAAATACATAAGTCAAATCTTTAAAAAAATTTTTACTATTACATTTACCAATGAAATATGAGGGCAAAAAGAGAATTGCTATTTCTATGAAAACGAAACTGAATCTTTGAGAAAGATTCAATGAAGACCCGTCACTAAAGAATTGTTTTTGAAAGAAGGAGAAAAGTAGCAAGCACCCACCAATTTGAACTCAGTCTGTGTCATCCACATCTTTAGGTGTTTATTCCACTTCAGATCTGGAGATCATAAAAAATGGATGTGGTTTAGGTAAGAAATATGGACCAGAAAACCAAGCAATGATTCCATACTTTTTTATTTTTTTAATTTGTATTTATTTATTTTTAAAAAGATTTTTTTTATTTATTTGTCATAGAGAGAGAGAGAGGACAAGCAGGGAAGCTGCAGGCAGAGGGAGAAGCAGACTCCCCACTGAGCAGGGAGCCTGATGCAGGATTCCATCCCAGGACCCTAGGATCATGACCTGAGCCCAAGGCATACACTTAACTGACTGAGCCACCCAGGCATCATCTATCTATCTATCTATCTATCTCTATTTAAAAAGGTTTAAATCTACATCAAAACATTTATAAAGATGTGGTATTGGGATTTAAGTTAAAATGTGTATAGTATATGTGTTTTTCATAATTTCCCTTATAAATAATGTTTTTCCTCTATTAACTGACTGATTTCTGGCCTGCACTCTGTGGGGGAGAGAGCTTCCCTTGGATATAATTTAAGCCCTGATAGAAAATTACTAGCTAGAGGGAGGGATGAGACCCACAATATCTCCTAACTGCTTTTTCTTTTCATTCTTGACTCTCTAAGAAAAAGGCTTCAGTCTCGCCTCTTTGGTTCTCCTCTTCTGCCTCTAAAGCAAGAGGACACCATGGCTAATATGCATACCCTTGAGCAGCTCTTCCTAGGGGCATGTTTTGTGAGAATATCCAGGACATGTCCTGGAGTCCATCGTTAAGCCCAATGGCTGATCAATTTGTAGCGTGGGCTTTAGTCAGAAAATTCTTTGTCCTGCCAAAAGGGACAGAAGCTCAAAGGACAGAACAGGCAGAAGGAAGAGGTTTCAGGAAACCTCTCACCCCCCATACCATCCGAGAGAAGCCATTTGTCCCAAGGCTCCTCCTCCAAGAAACTTCCCTCACTTCCGTTTTAGTAATCTGGCCGCCAGGTTGGCCCACTCCTTACGTTCCTTGAACTCAGGGCGGAAACCTGATTTCCACCGACCGGTTTCTTCGCTCTCCTGCAAACAGGGATGTAGCATATAGAGACTTAACCTCTTCGCTGAATGAATGAATTACAAGGGGTACACAGCTGGGGCGGGAGGGGTGCCAGGATGCTCCCTGGTGCTGGAAGAAGCAGAAAAAGCCATCCCGGAAGAGAGAGAAGGAAGGGCGTGCCTAGAGAGAAGCAGAAACCAGTGATCCTGTACATGGGGACAGAATAATCTTAGTTGGTTGACCAACTGAGATTATGAGAAACAGTGACTAATGGAAAGTACTTAGCCCAGACATCTTCAGGAGCCTGTTCAAAACAAACATTGGCGATTCTATGGTAATAACTCTGTTATTAATAACTGTTATTAATAACTCTGTTAATTAATAACTCTGTTGTTTCAAATCTGAACTTTAAGCAACTACAGATAGAGGGAGTTTACTGATTAGGAACAAGAGCCCTGACACAGACAAACATGACTTCCCGGTAAGACATGGGAACAGCCTGAGTATCATTAAAAAAAAAAAAAAAAAAAAAGATAAGCAGACTTTGGACAACATATTACAGAATAGACATTTAGACTAGAGCAAAACAGAGGCAATTCTCTTAGTCATTCCTAGCAAAGGCAATTTTAAAGCAATTGTTGCTTGATAAAGATATTAGAAATTAATATCAGGAACACTTAAAGCGTTTGTTTTATTGTACGTGATTATGGTTAAATTCGTTCCTATTCTACAGCGTGGATTGAGTAGTTTCTCAGAAACCCTGTTGCTATTTTAATGAAAGCTGGAATTAAAGAACCTTCCCGCCCTTCTCACCCCTTCACCCAGAGCACTATGGAGTCAGGACATAGTCATGGGCCTTACCTGCCTAATATGGTCAAAGCTCAGGTGCCCAGAGCGGGGAATACCCCTGGAATGGCCCCACTTGCTGAATATTCTTTTAGTGAGATTTCTCTCTATCTGGGAGTGTGACACACTCTAGAAACCACTGAAATGCCACAAAGGTTTCCTCCTGCACCCTTTCCCTTGTGTTCCCTCCTGACCTCATTAAGAAAAGAAAACAGATGGAGAAGGTATACCTGGAAGGATCCAAAGGAAGAGGGTGAGCCACAGTTCAGAAGAAAACAATGCTGACATTGACTCTGGGCATCTCTGGTTAAGGGCTTGGAGAGGGGCTTTGGGAAGGAGTCAAGAAGGCTGCTGGGGAAGCAAGGATCCTCAGCTAGGATACATGGAGGCTTGGCCTGGCTGGGAGAGGTAGCTGGGAGGTTCTCTCACGCCCCACCCCCACCGCCAGTGGCTTTGAGAAATAATGGAGGGATTCAAGTGAAAGGGTTGGGAGGCGCTGGGCCAGGGCAGAATCTGATGGAAGGGAAATAAAGGAAGACAGACCATAAAAGGGCAGAGAGAAGGGATTCACTCACAACTGGAAGTGGTTGGGTGGAAGTCAGTAAGAGCCAGGTGCGTGTCTGTGTGTGTCCGTGCATGTGTGTGTGTGTGCGTGTGTGTGCATGCATACTTCCACCAAGGAACACGCTTCTAATGGTTTCAAGGGAAGCAGAGCATATCCATTTCACCTTCTTGTTTGCTTTTTAAGAAAACATTTTAAAAAGCCTTATAGGATGAAGAGTGTAAAATCTGGTGTTAGACCTGGTTTCCAAAAATGGGCTTTACCCCTAATTAACTGGGTGACCTCAGTAAACCTAGTTGATGTAGTTAACCTCTCTAAACCTCCCTTTATTCAGAGTAAGTCACCTTCGTTCCCAGGTACTAGGACTGCCCTAAGAAAGAAACAAGATAATGAAGGGAAAGCGCTAGGTCTTGGCGCACATGAAGTGCTATAAATGGGCTCCACCCGCTGATTGATCAGGAAGTGACTGTGGAGACCTGCTTATCCCAGTTCCTATTTATACCTTTAATACCTCCTTGTGATTAGAGCTCCCATTAATGACGGTGTTTACACCAAGATTTGTAACCTCATCCCTGTATTGTTTCCCGATGACTTTTCTCCATTTCCAGAGTAGACAAGAACACCATGAATGTGTTCTATATGAATCAAGCACATAAAAACTGTAGTCCAGATTGAAATTAGTTACATATCCTATTGTAAGAACAACCTGGTTTTGCGATTTTTTAAAAAAGATTTTTATTTATTTATTTGACAGACAGAGATCACAAGTAGGCAGAGAGGCAGGCAGAGGGAGAGGAAGAGAAGCAGGCTCCCCGCTGAGCAGAGAGCCCGATGCGGGGCTCCATCCCAGGATCCTGGGATCATGACCTGAGCCAAAGTTTAAGGACTGAGCTACACAGGCACCCCTGTAATGATTTTACAAGGGCAGCTACCGCCTGTCAGCATGCAACACTGTCACAATACCATTGACTATATTCCTTATGCTTTAAATGTGATTATTTTAAAATACATTTGCCAGCATGTGCAAGAAAATAAGTTTCATGATTTTATAATCTCCCTTCTCTTTCCCTGTCTTTCTTTAAAAAAAAAAAAAAAGCAATACCTAACTATTCACATTCCAAAGATTTTTAGTTCTTTCTTAAAATAATCACCCTCCATGGGGCACCTAAGTAACTCAGTCCATTAAGCTTCTGCCTCGACTTTTGGCTCAGGTCATGATCTCAGGATGGTAAGATTGGCCCCCAGTGGGGCTCTGCCCTAGGTATGGAGCTTTCTTGGATTCTCTCTCTCTCTCGCTCTATCTCTCTCTCTCGCACACTCCCTCTGCCCCTCCCCACCCACACGCATGTTTTCTTGCCCTCCCCCCCCCCACAAAAAAACCCTAAAAAATAAATCATCTCCCTTCTTAAATCTAAAGCTTTTCCATGCCAGTATAGTCAAAAGAATCTGCCACGCGCAGTAACAAAGGGGACGCCTAAGAGAATCTTTTCTTCCTGGAGCGCTGGCTCCTTAAGGCTACAGCTTTGAGGTTGGGAGGGGACCACACTGATGTTTGGCATGTGAGTTAAATCCAGGCTTTTCCTCATATGTGTTCCTTGGTTTGCCTTCTGTACCCAACCTTAATTCTCCGTTCTACCTTGCCCAAAGGTTTATAATTCTCTATGCTCCTTGCAGTCCTGTGTCATTTTGTGGTAGGACCTCACAGGGTGACCGAAATCCCTCAGAAAGCGATTGCTGGTTTGGTTTCTGTCCCCGGGAACTAGTCTACCTACTATAGTATTTATTTTTACATTTAGTCCTTGGAAGCATGGTTTCTTTTTTTTAAATCTTTTTTTTTTTAAAGACTTTATTTATTTACTTGACAGAGAGAGAGAGAGAGAGAGAGATCACAAGTAGGCAGAGAAGCAGGCAGAAAGAGAGGAGGAAGCAGGCTCCCTGCTGAGCAGAGAGCCCCAGGAGGGGCTCAGTCCCAGGACCCTGGGATCATGACCTGAGCCAAAGGCAGAGGCTTAACTGACTGAGCCACCCAGGCGCCCCCCCATGGTTTCTTTTTATAAATAAGTATAAAGTATCATTATGGGTGGGCTTGGGGAAAGCTTAGGATTATATAGTAGCATAGATAGGACAATGTTATCTAGACCTGCACTGTATAAAAATAACATATTATCTTATATCCCTCTGCAGTAAGAAAGCCCAGGTGCGATTTCTCTCTGGACCCTAGCCTTTTCTCTATCATCCTCACCTTTGAAACACTATCTTGCTGTTGTTTTATTCTCCCGTGTCCTACTTCTGCTGTGAATTTTTCAGACCAAATATGTACATATGCATGGTAGAGGCTAATTCAGAAACTGCATCCTACTCTATTTTTAAAGACCTATTTAAGGAGCGTCTGGCTGGCTCAGTCGGTTGGAGCGAGTGACTCTTGACCTTGGGCTCGTGATTTTTAAAAATATTTTAAAATTATTTATAATTATTTAAATATTTAAAATTTTAAAAAATAAAATCTTTAAAAAAATAAAAAGTAAAAGCCACTTAAACACCTATTATGGTTTGAGCATTAGGAAAGCTCAACAAATTTACCTCATCTCCAGATGAACATCATGTTCTGGAACCAGGGAGCAAGGAATGAAAACTGAGTTAATTTTCATCACAGATGATGTAACTTCAAAATAAAAGCTTTCCCTAGTCTCCATTGGAATTAAGTAAATATATAAAATATGAAACATGAACTCAATATTGCATATAACATTGGTGATATTCCTGGTGAATATTTTTCTTCTTCTTGCTTAGTTGGCTGAGAAATCTGTATTTTGGACAGATAGCCACTCACTGCCATCTGGGCATGGCCAAAAAGCAGAATTTTTTTTTTTTTCCTGCAGAAAGGTCTGTATGCAATTTGTCTAATGATATTTATTTTCCAAAGATGATTATCTGAACTACATTACATGATCCTTCTGTGCTTTTTCTTGATGGGGATCAGATTCTAAGTCACACAAGTTGAAGAAATTTAATAAGCTTTCATCAGCAGAAGCTAAAAGAAACAGAAGCATGAGTCATTATATGATCAGAGTTCTTTTTAACTTATGGATATCATATTCTAAAGTGAAATGAATAAGGGCAATTATGAGATGAACTTTCTGAGCACATGTTATCACACTAATGAGCAATACTTTCAGAGGGATAGCCCGTCATCATTTTGTCAGGACCTTTGGAGACAAGTCCAAGAGCTCATATATAGTCAGCATAAACATTAAAATGCCCAATAATTTAATATGCTATTCATTTGTGTTTTAAAGATTTTATTTATTTATTTGACAGACAGGGATCACAAATAGGCAGAGAGGCAGGCAGAGAGAGAGGAGGAAACAGGCTGGCTCCCTGCTGAGCAGAGAGCCTGACGTGGGGCTCAATCCCAGGACCCTGGGATCGTGACCTGAGCCGAAGGCAGAGGCTTTAACCCACTGAGCCACCCAGGCACCCCTATTCATTTGCTTTTAATCACAAGCCCCAGCTCATCCAAATGATTTCTAAAGTATATTTTATTCATATTTCCTAAAAAGTCAAATGGGTGAAGTGACAAAAATTCAGATTCTGGGCTGCGAGGCCGATTGCCCACGGAATGCAGTAGTGAGATAGCAAATGTCTGGGGCAAATGTCTAGGGTACTAGGTGGGAGACCTGTTCTTGAAGGAAGCAGATAATACAGTGAAAGAGAATGTCATTCAGATTGTAAAATGTTTCCCTCAAAGCACGGCATGAAACTCTAAACTTTTCCATTGCTTGATTAAACCAGAAATCCCTGAAAACCAAGCCCAGAGATTAATTCTTGGGCTTGCCTTATTATAATAGTTGAATTCAGCATCTCTCCGTGTCTTTTAAGGACATCAGGACAACAGTGTGGGAAAATGAGGATGCTGATGGCTAGAAAAGCAATTATCAGGATTGGAGAATCCAGGAGGCGCCCCCCCCGCCCCCGTCCCCGATCTGAAATACTTGCTCCTGCTTACCTTTCCTGAGGCTCACCTCCCTTACAGAAGAAAGTGAACAGTCCTACCGGAAGTCCCCCACTGTGGTTTGGCTGGTGACCAGAATTCAAACTGAGACAGAGTGAGTTATAGAACCAGAGTAGGGAAAATGAGAGTTTTACATTACAAAGAATTACAAGAATTTACTAACTCACATCATGTAAGCTTTGGAGAATATTCGTGGAAATGGCTTTGGAAGGAGCTCAGTTTTCCCATAGCTTGTATTTCTATGTTGGTGTTGCCGTTCTTTGGGCTGGCTCAGGAAATCACCTCTGATTCTCAAAGTTTGATGACTGCACAGGCAATTACAAGCTGGCCATGAACCAATGTATCGAAAGGCAACAAGCTTCTTTGCATGAGGCTGTGGAATGAATTCAAAGACTTCAGAGGACATCCATGTCAGATTTGGTATATGAAATCATCCCTCCAAACTCCCCTGTCACCAAAACAGCTTTGAAGACTGTAGCCCTGACAGGAGGGATAGATTGGAGAGAAAATAATCTGCACTACTAAAGGATGCCTTACTGGCTGTCCTAGTCAGCTGGGAAAACTGGTGGGAAAAGCTGAAGGAAAATGGGCTCCCTAAGCTCATGGGGACAGGAGGGTCCCTCAAGACAGTGCCCTACAGTATATCATTCTGCTCCGTATACTAGGCAACAGACAGATCTTGTTAACTGCACCTAAAACCGGGTGTCCTATGCGGAGATTTCACTGTGGTTAATTCATGGCATCCACAAGAATAAAACCAATAAGCAATATATGAAGTTCTAATTGATTTATGTAGTCACAGCCACCAAGTAGGATCAATGTTAAGAGCGACCTTCATCCACTTCCAGACCCGAATCTGTTCCCAACCCTAGGAGGTCTTGAGTAGGTTGTTGGATATCCTTAGGAAAGTTTCTTTCCCTGATCATACTACTAGCCTCTGTCCTAGGACCTTGGCCATTTTACCTTGGAAACATACACTTGGAATAATAATTTCAGTTTTGAGGATTATTAAATGCTAGCTAGCTAACACTCATTCCAGGGTCTCCAAACATCACTGTGATTCATCAGTCAGAGCAGGTCAAGGAATACAGGGCTTCGATTCAAGTCGGCCTCACCCGAAGCCCAGTTGAGCCCAAGATATATACATTCTTTTTTTTTTTCTTAAGATTTATTCATTTATTTTTAGAGAGAGAGGAAGTGTGAGTGGGAGATGGGCAGAAGGAGAGGGAGAGAATCTCAAGCAGACTCCCTGCAAAGCATGAGCTTGATGGGGGGAACGGGAGGGGGAAGGTGGATGCTTGATCTCATGACCCTGAGACCACAACATGAGCCAAATTCAAGAGTCAGATGTTCAACCGACTGAGCCACCAAAGCACTCCTCAAGATACATTCTGCAGTCATTTTCTCAGCTCCTGATTATAGGGCTGGTGTAGCAACAACAATTGATAACATTTCTAGGTTACCTCCTGACCCACAGAAGGAATATTGGCAACAGGGCAAGAAGCATCAGATGGAAGTTATCAGAGCTCCTTCTCAATATCAAAATACTAAATCAAGGGGCACCCGGGTGGCTAAGTGGGTTAAAACCTCTGCCTTCGGCTCAGGTCATGATCCCAGGGTCCTGGGATCAAGCCCCACATCGGGCTCTCTGCTCAGCGGGGAGCGTGCTTCCTCCTCTCTGTCTGCCTCTCTGCCTACTTGTGACTTCTGTCTGTCATATGAATAAAATTTAAAAAAAAATTTAAAAAATACTAAATCAAAATAATACCGAGGAAAATGGGGAAATCCTGGATGATTCCTAGATTTCTAGATAAATAGATGTGACAACAATAGAATGAGACCATTGCTTAGAGACAGACTAGCCTTCTCTTTTCTGTTTAATGTATTTTATATAGTAGTGTAATCCAGAATAGTTTGTAGGTTAGAGGCTCATAGATGGTGATCTTACTGAAGGATATTCTAACCAGGCTCTTCTCAGTTAATACGATAGTGTCTGCCTCGTTCAGCAAGACCACGGCCAATGTTATTTTCCAAGTGCCAATGTTAAGCTAAATGTTAAGCTAAAAGACATTGTTTTATTATTAGTTCTTGCCACCCAATTATACAATGTGATATAAAGGACATTGAATGTTGTTAGCCTCGCTAGTTAAGCACAATGCAAATGAACTAAGATTCTCTTCAATTGCTTCCTGCCCTAATCACCCATTTGCAACTGTTCCTTTCCATTTGTCAACGTAATTTTATTTCCAACCACAATATTCCTACATATGAAAAAGGCGATCATATCCAATTAAGGGTAAGCCAGTAAACACAGTCGTTTGAAAATGTCATGCTCTATAATCCTAGCATTTTCCAGTAGTTAAAATAAGATTGCCAGGGGCACTTGGGTGGCTCAGTCCGTTAAGCCCCTACCTTTGGCTCAGTTCATGATCCCAGAGTCCTGGGATTGAGTCCCGCATCCGGCTCCCTGCTCAGTGGGGAGCCTGCTTCTTCTCCTTCTGCTGCTCCCCAGGCTTGTGCTCTCTCGCTCGCTCTGTCAAATAGATAAATAAAATATTTTAAAATAAATAAGATTGCCATGTGTAACAATACAAGAGGAAAGAACTGGGACCTGAATGCTGGGTGCTCTGTGTCCAAACACTTATCATTCTTATTCTCCATCCATCCACCCACCCCTTTCACCAAGATATATTTAACACCTCTTATGTGCCAAATAATGCAGCAGAGAAAAAGCAGTTGTCTGTCTTTTAATGTGCTTGTTTTAAAGGAGGAAACTATAATAAAAATAAAGACGCTTGACTTTTTGGTGTTTCAAACCAGCATTTCCTTCCTCCGTGGGTCAGAAGCCGTGCTGGAAATGTTGTCAGTTACCAACCTTATAACCAGGCATCTAGCACAGCGCCTAGAAACCCAACATTCTTATTCACAGAATGCCCCCTTACAGTTTTCTCGGTGATAATCGCTCTCCTCTCTCCTGCCAGGCTGTTCCAGCTTCTTGAGCATCACCAGGATGTTGTTGAATTCCTGAGTATTGCTGTGAAAACCTGGGTAGGGCTTCATTTAGGGAAACATTTCCTTAACCTCAGGAAAAGTCAATGAATCAAATCTCTCTGTCTCTCTCTCTTCCCCGACCCCTTTGCATTCCATATTGAAATAGTTTTGTGACACCACGTCAGACTGGTGATTAAACTTGATAAATGGAATAAATAAATGTCTTTTTGATATAAAAGAGTTACTTTCCTTTGCCTTCCCAATCCTCAGAGAAACGTTTTGTCTAGAAACCTCAACAACAAAGCTACAAAGTTTTGTTTTCTTTGCTCGATACAAGTTGAAGGCAACTTTGTACTTCTATTACTATGATCCTTTTTGGAGTGACCCTATATGGTGCTTCATTACATTAGAGGGTATAATTCCACTCACAATTGATTTTTCTCTTCTGTTATAGAACACAGCGTAAATCAATTCTGAGAGATATCTTAGAGCTTATAACACATTTTATAAAATTTCTAAATTATTAGTAAAGCTTTAGCTGAACTCTTGGCCTTATTTAGCAAGTGACCTAATATACTTCATTTTGAATAAAATGGTCATTTTCTAAGCCTGGAGATAACAGTGTATAATGAAGCATCTGCTGTGTACGATGTACAAATGTTTAGTCTCCCAAAGGACACATTTCAGAGACTCAGATTTTCCTGTTATGTGTGACAAACTTTCCAAGGTCTTCAAAATATGAACATGTTATCTGCAAGATACATATTTTTGACATCTGTGAAACAGATTTTTATCTCTATTGACATCTATCTAGCATTTCTTTCCTTTTTAATAATACTGCTTCATTTTAATATGAAATTATAAAAGCCTAGCAAATAAGAATTGTTATTGTTTGAGGTTCTCATATTTAGCAACTGCCTGTGTTTCTTCATTCATTCGTTATTTCATATCATACATGACTTTATATTAGCAAATTCTTCTTCTTTTTTTTTTCACTTATATATATATATTTTTTTAATTTTATTTTTTATAAACATATAATATATTTTTATCTCCAGGGGTACAGGTCTGTGAATCGCCAGGTTTACACACTTCACAGCACTCACCATAGCACATACGCTTCCCAATGTCCATAACCCCATCCCCCTTCACCCAACCCCCCTCCCCCCATCAACCCTCAGTTTGTTTTGTGAGATTAAGAGTCACTTATGGTTTGTCTCCCTCCCAATCCCATCTTGTTTCATTTACTCTTCTCCTACCCCCTTAACACCCCATGTTGCATCTCCTCTCCCTCATATCAGGGAGATCATATGATAGTTATCTTTCTCTGATTGACTTATTTCGCTAAGCATGATACCCTCTAGTTCCATCCACGTTGTCGCAAATGGCAAGATTTCATTTCTTTTGATGGCTGCATAGTATTCCATTGTGTATATATACCACATCTTCTTTATCCATTCATCTGTTGATGGACATCTAGGTTCTTTCCATAGTTTGGCTATTGTAGACATTGCTGCTATAAACATTCAGGTGCACGTGCCCCTTCGGATCACTACGTTTGTATCTTTAGGGTAAATACCCAGCAGTGCAATTGCTGGGTCATAGGGTAGTTCTATTTTCAACATTTTGAGGAACCTCCATGCTGTTTTCCAGAGTGGTTGTACCAGCTTGCATTCCCACCAACAGTGTAGGAGGGTTCCCCTTTCTCCGCATCCTCACCAGCATCTGTCATTTCCTGACTTGTTAATTTTAGCCATTCTGACTGGTGTGAGGTGATATCTCATGGTGGTTTTGATTTGTATTTCCCTGATGCCGAGTGATATGGAGCACTTTTCCATGTGTCTGTTGGCCATCTGGATGTCTTCTTTGCAGAAATGTCTGTTCATGTCCTCTGCCCATTTCTTGATTGGATTATTTGTTCTTTGGGTGTTGAGTTTGCTAAGTTCTTTATAGATTTTGGACACTAGCCCTTTATCTGATATGTCATTTGCAAATATCTTCTCCCATTCTGTCAGTTGTCTTTTGGTTTTGTTCACTGTTTCCTTTGCTGTGCAAAAGCTTTTGATCTTGATGAAATCCCAATAGTTCATGTTTGCCCTTGCTTCCCTTGCCTTTGGTGATGTTCCTAGGAAGATGTTGCTGCGGCTGAGGTCGAAGAGGTTGCTGCCTGTGTTCTCCTCAAGGATTTTGATGGATTCCTTTCTCACATTGAGATCCTTCATCCATTTTGAGTCTATTTTCGTGTGTGGTGTAAGGAAATGATCCAATTTCATTTTTCTGCATGTGGCTGTCCAACTTTCCCAACACCATTTATTGAAGAGGCTGTCTTTTTTCCATTGGACATTCTTTCCTGCTTTGTCGAAGATTAGTTGACCATAGAGTTGAGGGTCTATTTCTGGGCTCTCTATTCTGTTCTATTGATCTATGTGTCTGTTTTTGTGCCACTACCATGCTGTCTTGATGATGACAGCTTTGTAATAGAGCTTGAAGTCCAGAATTGTGATGCCACCGACTTTGGCTTTCTTTTTCAATATTCCTTTGGCTATTCGAGGTCTTTTCTGGTTCCATATAAATTTGAGGATTATTTGTTCCATTTCTTTGAAAAAAATGGATGGTCCTTTGATAGGAATTGCATTAAATGTGTAGATTGCTTTAGGTAGCATAGACATTTTCACAATATTTATTCTTCCAATCCAGGAGCGTGGAACATTTTTCCATTTCTTTGTGTCTTCCTCAATTTCTTTCATGAGTACTTTATAGTTTTCTGTGTATAGATTCTTAGTCTCTTTGGTTAGGTTTATTCCTAGGTATCTTATAGTTTTGGGTGCAATTGTAAATGGGATGGACTCCTTAATTTCTCTTTCTTCTGTCTTGTTGTTGGTGTAGAGAAATGCAACTGATTTCTGTGCATTGATTTTATATCCTGACACTTTACTGAATTCCTGTACAAGTTCTAGCAGTTCTGGAGTGGAGTCTTTTGGGTTTTCCACATATAGTATCATATCATCTGTGAAGAGTGATAGTTTGACTACTTCTTTGCCGATTTGGATGCCTTTAATTTCCTTTTGTTGTCTGATTGCTGAGGCTAGGACTTCTAGTACTATGTTGAATAGCAGTGGTGATAACGGACATCCCTGCCGTGTTCCTGACCTTAGCGGAAAAGCTTTCAGTTTTTCTCCATTGAGAATGATATTTGTGGTGGGTTTTTCATAGATGGCTTTGATAATATTGAGGTATGTGCCCTCTATCCCTACACTTTGAAGAGTTTTGATCAGGAAGGGATGCTGTACTTTGTCAAATGCCTTTTCAGCATCTATGGAGAGTATCATATGGTTCTTGTTCTTTCTTTTACTAATGTGTTGTATCACATTGATTGATTTGCGGATGTTGAAGCAACCTTGCAGCCCTGGAATAAATCCCACTTGGTCGTGGTGAATGATCCTTTTAATGTGCTGTTGAATCCTATTGGCTAGTATTTTGGTGAGAATTTTCGCATCTGTGTTCATCAAGGATATTGGTCTGTAGTTCTCTTTTTTGATGGGATCCTTGTCTGGTTTTGGGATCAAGGTGATGCTGGCCTCATAAAATGAGTTTGGAAGTTTTCCTTCCATTTCTATTTTTTGGAACAGTTTCAGGAGAATAGGAATTAGTTCTTCTTTAAATGTTTCGTAGAATTCCCCTGGGAAGCCATCTGGCCCTGGGCTTTTGTTTGTTTGGAGATTTTTGATGACTGTTTCAATCTCCTTACTGGTTATGGGTCTGTTGAGGCTTACTATTTCTTCCTGGTTCAGTTGTGGTAGTTTATATGTCTCTACGAATGCATCCATTTCTTCCAGATTGTCAAATTTGTTGGCGTAGAGTTGCTCATAGTATGTTCTTATAATTGTCTGTATTTCTTTGGTGTTCGTTGTGATCTCTCCTCTTTAATTCATGATTTTATTTATTTGGGTCCTTTCTCTTTTCCTTTTGATAAGTCTGGCCAGGGGTTTATCAATCTTATTAATTCTTTCAAAGAACCAGCTCCTAGTTTCATTGATTTGTTCTATTGTTTTTTTGGTTTCTATTTCATTGATTTCTGCTCTGATCTTTATGATTTCTCTTCTCCTGCTGGGTTTAGGGTTTCTTTCTTGTTCTTCCTCCAGCTCCTTTAGGTGTAAGGTTAGGTTGTGTACCTGAGACCTTTCTTGTTTCTTGAGAAAGGCTTGTACTGCTCTATATTTTCCTCTCAGGACTGCCTTTGTTGTGTCCCACAGATTTTGAACTGTTGTGTTTTCATTATCATTTGTTTCCATGAATTTTTTCAGTTCTTCTTTAATTTCCTGGTTGACCCATTCATTCTTTAGAAGGATGCTGTTTAGTCCCCATGTATTTGGGTTCTTTCCAAATTTCCTCTTGTGGTTGAGTTCTAGCTTCAGAGCATTGTGGTCTGAAAATATGCAGGTAATGATCCCAATCTTTTGATACCGGTTGAGACCTGATTTAGGACTGAGGATGTGATCTATTCTGGAGAATGTTCCATGTGCACTAGAGAAGAATGTGTATTCGATTGCTTTGGGATGAAACGTTCTGAATATATCTGTGATGTCCATCTGGTCCATGTGTCATTTAAGGCCTTTATTTCCTTGTTGATCTTTTGCTTAGATGATCTGTCCATTTCAGTGAGGGGAGTGTTAAAGTCCCCTACTATTATTGTATTATTGTTGATGTGTTTCTTTGATTTTGTTATTAATTGGTTTATATAGTTGGCTGCTCCCACATTAGGTGCATAGATATTTAAAATTGTTAGATCTTCTTGTTGGACAGATCCTTTGAGTATGATATAGTGTCCTTCCTCATCTCTTATTATAGTCTTTGGCTTAAAATCTAATTGATCTGATATAAGGATTGCCACTCCTGCTTTCTTCTGATGTCCATTAGCATGGTAAATTGTTTTCCACCCCCTCACTTTAAATCTGGAGGTGTCTTCGGGTTTAAAATGAGTTTCTTGTAGGCAACATATAGATGGGTTTTGTTTTTTTATCCATTCTGATACCCTGTGTCTTTTTTTTTTTTTTTTTTAGGAAAATTATTTTTTTATTTTTTATTTTTTTTAATTAATTTTTTATTTTTTCAGCATTTATTTTTTATTTTTTTTTAATTAATTTTTTATTTTTTCAGCAACACTGTGTCTTTTGATTGGGGCATTTAGCCCATTAACATTCAGGGTAACTATTGAGAGATACAAATTTAGTGCCATTGTATTGCCTGTAAGGTGACTGTTATTGTATATTGTCTCTGTTCCTTTCTGATCTACTACTTTTAGGGTCTCTCTTTGCTTAGAGGACCCCTTTCAATATTTCCTGTAGAGCTGGTTTGGTGTTTGCAAATTCTTTCAGTTTTTGTTTGTCCTGGAAGCTTTTAATCTCTCCTTCTATTTTCAATGATAGCCTAGCTGGATATAGTATTCTTGGCTGCATGTTTTTCTCGTTTAGTGCTCTGAATATATCATGCCAGCTCTTTCTGGCCTGCCAGGTCTCTGTGGATAAGTCTGCTGCCAATCTAATATTTTTACCATTGTATGTTACAGACTTCTTTTCCCGGGCTGCTTTCAGGATTTTCTCTTTGTCACTAAGACTTGTAAATTTTACTATTAGGTGACGGGGTGTGGACCTATTCTTATTGATCTTGAGGGGGGTTCTCTGAACCTCCTGGATTTTGATGCTTGTTCCCTTTGCCATATTGGGGAAATTCTCTCCAATAATTCTCTCCAATATACCTTCTGCTCCCTTCTCTGTTTCCTCTTCTTCTGGAATCCCAATTATTCTAATGTTGTTTCGTCTTATGGTGTCACTTATCTCTCGAATTCTCCCCTCATGGTCCAGTTGCTGTTTGTCCCTCTTTTGCTCAGCTTCTCTGTCATTTGGTCTTCTATATCGCTAATTCTTTCTTCTGCCTCATTTATCATAGCAGATGGAGAGCCTCCATTTTTGATTGCACCTCATTAATAGCTTTTTTTATTTCAACTTGGTTAGATTTTAGTTCTTTTATTTCTCCAGAAAGGGCTTTTATATCTCCTGAGAGGGTTTATCTAATATCTTCCATGCCTTTTTCAAGCCCGACTAGAACCTTGAGAATCGTCATTCTGAACTCTAGATCTGACATATTACCAATGTCTGTATTGATTAGGTCCTTAGCCTTCGGTACTGCCTCTTGTTCTTTTTTTTGTGGTGAATTTTTCCGCCTTGTCATTTTGTCCAGATAAGAGTATATGAAGGAGCAAGTAAAATACTAAAAGGGTGGCAACAACCCCAGGAAAATATGCTTTAGCCAAATCAGAAGAGATCCCAAATCGTGAGGGGGGAGAAAGGGGATAAAAAGGTTCAGAAAGAAAAGAAAAAAAAAAAAAAGAAACAATTAAAAAAAGAAAACCAATAAAGAAAAAATATAAAAAGAAAAAAATATATATATATATTAGATAAACTAGTTAAAAAACGTTAAAAAACAAAAGGATAAAAGTTAAAAAAATTTAGCAGAAGAAGAGAAAAAAATTGAAAAAGAAAAAAAAAATTAAATTAACTGCAAGGCTAAAGAATCATGGGGAGAAAGCCATGAGCTCCCGCTTTGGTCTCCTCCTCTGGACTTCTGCTGCTCTCCTTGGTATTGAAACTGCACTCCTTGGTAGGTGAACTTGGTCCTGGCTGGATTTCTTGTTGATCTTCTCGGGGAGGGGCCTGTTGTAGTGATTCTCAAGCGTCTTTGGCCCAGGCGGAGTTGCACCGCCCTTACCCGGGGCTGGTCTGAGTAATCCGCTCGGGTTTGCTTTCGGGAGCTTTTGTTCCCTGAGCGCTTTCCGTAGAGTTCCGGAGGACAGGAGTGAAGATGGCGGCCTCCCAGTCTCCGGTACGGAGGAGCCAAGAGCCTGGGGCCCCACTCCTCAGTGCACCCTCAGAGAACAGCGCCCAATGACTCCTGCCACCCTGGCCTCTGGCCGCCCTCCGAGCTGACCGAGCCTGCGACCGGTTCAAGGTAACCCCAAGCTGAGAGCTCACTCCTCGGCTCTGTCTCTCTAGCCGGCTTCCCCGTTCTAATACCTGTAAGCTCTGCGACACTCAGACACCCCCGATCTTTCTGTGACCCTGCGGGACCTGAGGCCACGCTGACCCCGTGTGGGCTTCACCCCAGTTTAGCCTCTGGATCGATGTCCCTCAGTGGAACAGACTTTTAAAAGTCCTGATTTTGTGCTCCGTTGCTCTGCCGCTCGCCGGGAGCCGGCCCCTCCCCCCGCGGCCTATCTTCCCGTCGCTTTGGATTCACTTCTCTGCCAGTCCTACCTTTCAGAAAGTGGTTGATTTTCTGTTTTTAGAGTTGCTGTTCTTCTCTTCGATCTCCCGTTGGATTTGTAGGTGTTTGTAATCTTTAGATAAGCTATCTAGCCGATCTCCGGCTACCTGAAGTAGTCTCAGCTGCTACTTCTCCGCCATCTTGACTCCTCTCCCCCCAGCATCTTTTAGATGCTACTCAGTCACCCTGGCCAGTAGCTTTTCTCCTCCTCCTGTAATCAGTCACTCTACCATCTTCCATCCTATACCCCTCCCAACAGTTACCCCTCAGCCATCAGCCAACACGCTTTGATTTCTGGTCCCCACCATCTTTTCTCGGAGACACCGTACCGGTCTTTCAGCTGGTGATACTTTACCTCTCTCATCCAGTCTTGGGCAGTCAAATGCTCTTTTTACAATATGACCCTAATCCCAATTACGGTCCTAACCCTAATCCTAATACTCTCATGCTTCAAACTTTTCAGGGGTTCTTTGCTGCCCTAGGAAAACATCCAAATATAATCACATGGCTTTCCAGAAGCTTTGTGATCCATTCACACTAACCACTTTTACCCTAATGTGCTAGGACAGCAAAACCCCTAGAGAAAGGAATGCGCCAGGGTTTGTGCCTGGGCAGAAATATTACAAAGGCTGCAGCACCCCCTGATGGCCGGCATCGTGTTGGTGTGGCTAAGGACTAAAAGACGAAGGGGAGTAAGGACTCGAAGAGCCCTGCGTGTGCACAGTGACACCTGTGCGCTTCCAGGTAGAAGGTGTCTTCCTCCATTCCTTCCCACATATGGGGTAGAAGGCAAAACTGATGTTCTCAAGGAAGGTGGTGTGTGGATGACTGTCTTCAACTTCAATTTTTCGAAACACAAAAACATTTTCCCTGTGTATTGAAAATATCGCGCCCTAAGAGTGGGCTCCAAACCTAAAATCTTAACTCTACAATGTGGAGAAACGTCTCTGAAGAGGGGAAAACCTGGCTCTGGCTTCTGTGCTTTCTGATCGCTGACAGTACGGTGGAGCAGATTTCTGACCTCCAGGCCTGTTGTTGCATCTCCCCTGGGGAGAGACTTCTGAAGACTAGGGGCTTCTGAGCGTCTGCCCTTTTCTTGAGACACACGGGAGACTCGTGTGATTGGCCAACATCAGGGTTTCCTTGCAGGTGTGTTCTTACCTATCAAGTAGGCAGTCACTGGCAGCAACATTCTGAAGAGGTCACACCAATTTATACTATAGATTTAGTGCCACCTTGGAAAAATTATACGCTGTGTACAATCCTGGAAGATTTGGGAACTCGCAAGAGTCTGGCTGTGCGTCCTTGGGAACAAATCTGTGGCTATCTCTTCAGATAGATTAAGGAACAGTAAAGAATAACAGATTAATGTCCCTCTCCAAGTCTTTACTAGGGAGCCATCTGTGGGGAGCTGGGCAAAAACGCAGGGATCCCTCAGTTTCTGAATTCTCATTATCTGAGGACTGCAGACAATTTTACTCCAAATTCACTCTAAATCAAAA